>NC_089491.1:390379682-390680754 GCF_036850765.1 Saccopteryx bilineata | reverse complement strand
GCAGCCTCCCTCATGCTTTCTGAGGCACGGGCATCTCCTCAGCAGGGAGGGCTCCTCACAAGATGCCAGGTTGAATTGTGAGTTTCTTTTGTGTGGGTTTCTGAAGCCCTGGCAGGTAATTCAATCAGATTCCACTCTCCACCTGTCCCATTTTGCTCTCACCCCTGCCCTACCTGCCAAGAAAGAAAGATAAATGGGAACCAGAACGAACCGAAAACTATGTGGACTAGTACATTCCCGTGGCAGACTGTTGCCGGCTCGGCCCCTGGGACGTCAGCTGACTTGGGTCCACGCCAGACCAGGGTTTCTCTGAGGAAGCTATGGACTCCAGCTGCCTCACGAGTTGCTGGTCTCAGAGACCCTGAAGTAGATGCCACGTGACCCCTGCCCCCCTGACACAAGGTGGAGAAAGAGGAGAGGGACCAGGTGGGATGGTGTCAGCCTTAGAGAGTTTTTGCCTAGACAACCTTTAGCCTCATCAGCTGCTAGAAAATTCCTGCGGAGAGAGTGCTAATGACCATGAAATGAACCATTTCTAGTGAGGAAGAGTCTGGCAGGTCACAGATATCCTAACAGAGAGCTCAGTGGCTTAACCGGTTCGAGCATCGGCCCAGGGCACTGAGGATAGCTTGGCTGGTCTGAGCATCAGCCTCAGGCACTAAGCATGGTTTGGTTGATTCAAGCATCAGCCCCAGATGGAAGTTGCTTGGTGAAGCTGGTCGGGGCACACGAGGGAGTCTGTCTCTCTATCTCCTCTTATCTCACTTAAAAATATATAAATAAATGAAAATAAACAAGCAGAACAAAAGCAGACTCATATACACAGAGAAATTTTGATGGTCACTGGATGGAAGGGGGTTAGAGTGACGGATGAAAAAGGTAATGGTTTTAAACAGAAAGATACTTACTATGCGTTTCTTTAGATTGTGTGAATGATTAGTGCCTTTGCCACAGACACCAAGGATGCTATAGTATGCAATAACTCATTCCTGTACCAAGTTTATGATAAAAAAAAGTTATATGTCTTAAGGCACTTTTCATTGCTTCAGGGTGTGGTCTCTGAATGCAGGCAGTTTTGGATGCAAATTCTGTTTCTGTCACTACATGGTTTAGGTCAGTTATTTAAATTTTTACGCTCTAGTTTTCTTCTCTGTAAAATAGAGATAACCATCCCAGCAGGTGTTTTGTGGGATTCTATGAGGATTAAATGAGTTCAGATGTGCAGTGTTGGTCCACAGCATCCTCAGATGGGCTCTCTGATCTCCATCGCTGGGTATCTGGAATCACGCTTCTCCCTGGCGCTCTGCCTCCCCCTCTGGTGGCTCTTGGTGGCATCGTCACGGTAGGCGGTGGTGGGCAGAACTCATTCCGATACCAGGAACCCTGATGGAGTGGGAGAACCATGTGGCTCAGTCTCCGCCCACATGCCCAGGCGCACCGTGCCCACGGCTCTGCCTTGAACACGCCCATTGGACATCTTCCTGCCTCCCTTGAGTCTGGTTAGCTGTCACTGGGACTCCCCTATGTCCTTGTGACTGGGAGCTCCCAGCGTCCTTCCTCGTGCCTTACTCAATAATCCGGGCCGTCATTTTCTAACTTGAAAGAGAAAACAGGAAGACTATGAGGGTTACTCCTACATATGTGGTCTCGATCACAATATTTTTCTATTCTTTTAAAGACACGTTTATTGAAACCCTGGTACTGTGAGGAGATTCTTGTTTGCTTGTTTCTCTCACATTCTGTCTCTGAGAACAAAAAACAATGACGTATTTGCTCTCGAGTGGCAATGAGCAAAATATGGGAGCATGAGGTCAAATATCTAAACCCTTCAAAACGTTACCCTGCTAAAGCACTCACTGTCTGTGTCACAGACATGTGATACAACTTACCCAAAACAACTAGTGGAACTGGAATTGTGAGCACACGTTGATTTGTAAGAGCTATGTTATCAAAATCAAGTTCTACTAGTTTGAAATCACATGGATTCCACTATCCTAAATAATAGCCTAGCACAGTGGTCGGCAAACCGCGGCTCACGAGCCACATGCGGCTCATTGGTCCCTTGAATGAGGCTCTTTGGCCAGTTTAGGAGTACCCTAATTACGTTAATAACAATGTACCTACCTATATAGTTTAAATTTAAAAAATATGGCTCTCAAAAGAAATTTCAATCGTTGTACTGTAGATATTTGGCTCTGTTGACTGATGAGTTTGCCGACCAGGGGCCCAGCATTATACATCTATTGCATATATATTATATTTTATAGGTACAGATAAAATATTTACAGCCTTTTCTTAATCATTAAAAAAATGAAATACACATTAACAATTCATCCTGTTTTCTTTTGTGCCTGTTTGTGTGTGAGCGCATGTGAGCACTGGATACTGTATTTACAATAGTTTATGAAACAATGGGAGGCTTAGAAAGACATGGCCTTCTTCTGAAGCATTGTGTCTGTTGGCTGACCGGGGGTGCCATCATCCAGGATTACTGTCGTCTCATTTTAAGGACTCAGACCACTTGAGGTTGAGGTGACATCCTTAGAGAAGAGCTTGGCTGTTTCTGGCTCACGCCTCCTCTGTGGATAAAGCCTTTTGGGACTCAGATCAAACAGGTCTTCAGTACTGCGGTCTGCCTGAGCAGGGGTACATGCCAAGTCCCGTCCTGTCAGCCCCACCAGGGGACTAAACATCACCGCGTAACAATCAGCTTTTCAGCTGCTTCCTTGGGGATCAGAGCATCCCCCGGGGACAAGGGGCTCTCACTGCTAAGCTGACCTCTTCTCACTCTGGTCCCAAATTCTTCCCTCCCTTGTCACTTCTCCACTGATTTCCAGGAGCGCGTCTTCCCTAAGTTTGGTCTGTATTTCTAGTTATCCACAGAAGGACTGGTTCCCATCCAGCCCTAGCAGTAAAAGTCTACAGCTATTGTTTCAATCTCATGGTTGCGAGTTCTTTGAATTTTCTAGTGATTCCATTATTATTTCCCCTTTGTATTTTAACTTTCTTCCATCTGAGATGCCACGACCTGTCACCTCAGATGCCCTGCGAGAATCTTCAAATGTTGGTTGTCCTTGTGTATTCAATTAGATATATAAAACTGAACATCATGTCCTCAGTCCTTACCACCGGTGACCATCAACTTTGGTCACATTCTGAGCTTCTCCCTTTCTCTCACCTGCGGCACCCAATCCATCCGTAAATTCTCTTCTTTCTTTGTCACAAACACACAGGGGGAATATTCTGAAGATATTACGCAAGGATTTCCCATGCCTGCTTTCCCCACTATCCAGAATCAGGGAGGGCATTCAGTACCTCTGTCCTCCTGTAGGGGGAAGGTGAGCGGAGCTGAGAGGAGAATCAGGTGCTTGTCTTTGAAGCACCAACATGTTCTTGACACCGCTATCTGATGGAAGGTCCTGAAAGTAAAAGTTGCTTATTTATAAGATCTGGGCTTTCCTGGAGACAAATTCTACACACCCAAGGAAGAGGGCCCTCACTGGGTTGCTCCCAGCATGAAGGGGGGTATTATGAAGACTGGAGAAGGAAAGAGGACATGATTACCTAAGCCTGGTGTTTCCAACCAAAGAGATCAAGTTTAACGAGCTGACGTGAACAGAAGTGCAGAACAAAGGACTAGGGTACAAATCCTGGTGGGTCCCTGTACTGTACACTCTGGGATCAAGGTGTTTGCATCTCCGTACCTGGTCTAGCTTAAGGAGGCAACGAATGACAAGAACAGTCCTCAACACCGGGGTAGCTGCAGGGGTGAAAAAGCAATCGTGAAATATAAAATGGCACAGCTGCGGTGGAAAAGAGTTTACAGTTCTACATAGGACCCAGCAATTCCTCTCCTAGCTAGACACCCCAAAGAATTGAAAACTGGTGGTCAAACAAATACATGGACGCATACGTTCACTGCAACACACTTCACAGTAGCCAGAAAGTGGAAACAACCCAAGCATCAAACACAATATGGTATATTCATATGATTGCTTATAATCCAGCTATAAAAGAAGAACACATTGTTGATACATGCTACGATGCGATAATCCTCTAAAAGTGTATGCTTACTGAGCAAAGCTAGACACAAAACATCACGTGTATGACTTTATTTATATAAAACACCCAGAGTAGATAAGTTTGGAGAGCTAGAATCAAGACTGGGGAGACCACAGGGTTAGGCAAAGGCTGGAATGAGGAGTGACTGCTTTTTTTTTTAATATATATATTTTTTGTATTTTTCCAAAGTGAGAAGCGGGGAGGCAAAGAGACAGACTCCCGCATGTGCCCAACCAGGATCCACCCGGCATGCCCACCAGGAGGCAATGCTCTGCCCATCTGGGGCGTTGCTCTGTTGCGGCCGGAGCCATTCTAGCACCTGAGGCGAAGACCATGGAGTCATCCTCAGGGCCCAGGCCAACTTTGCTCCAATGGAGCCTTGGCTGCGGGAGGGGAAGAGAGAGACAGAGAGGAAGGAGAGGGGGAGGGGTGGAGAAGCAGATGGGCGCTTCTCCTGTGTGCCCTGGCCGGGAATCGAACCGGGAACTTCCACACACCGAGCCAATGCTCTACTGCTGAGCCAACCGGCCAGGGTGAGAAGTGACTGCTTAAAGATCACGGGGTTGGTTTTCTTTTGGGGGAGAGGGAAATGTCTTGGACCCAGACAGAGGTGTTAGTTGTGCAACCTTGTAAATGTCTTTAGTGCCACTTAGTTGTACACTTTAAAATGGTGAATGGTTAAATGTATGTTATGTAAATTTTACTTCAATTAAAAAACAAAAAGCAATGGTGGTCAGACGTCTCCAGGCAGAATAAGTCTGAGACGTTCCTCTAAGACCCTGGAGGACGTTAAACATTCTTGTGTTCTAAGAGCAGCTGGGAACTGGCCGTGAGCAGGCTCTGTGGTCAGGAGGAGGGTGACCTTCGTGGGCTGGATTTCAGAGCGGAGCGAGGAGTTTGATGCTTCGGCCGCAGATGTCCAGGACTAGGTAGCAATAACCAAAGACTAATGAGGGTTGGAGGTCTCAGAAGAGGCCAGCGGATGAATGCTGATGACCACGGGCCCAGCTCCTCTTCCAGACTCTGGAAGCCCCTCTGGACTTCAATCATCTCCCCCAGGAAACGTGGAGGGAGAGGAATCTCAAACGAGCATGTTAAATACTGAATTGACCAAGGTTAATTCGGAAAATGACCTCATGTAATTCCCCAAACCGACTTACTTTATTTTGAAATGCCTACAATAAATTGGCAGACTGGGCCGGGAGTCACATGTCCAATTGAATTATAGAAAACAAAATTGCATTTTATTAGACATCGAAGTCAGTCACCGTGGGATATAAACTTGCTATAAATCTTCCAGATGCGTTCACCTTTGACTAGTTTCTGCGGTGTGCCGTAAGTCTCGGCCTCCTCCGGCTGATGACAGACCATGGGAAGAGAGGCCCCTTTGTCCAGACGAGGAGGGTTTATCGGGACTTTTTTTTTTCTATTGTGGCTTCAAAAGCAGAAGCTGCTGGGTCCGCCGGGAAGGGATGCTGGTGCAGGTTTGAGTTTGGGAGGTCGTGGGAAGCGAAAGGCATGACTCAGGGCCCTGGCCTAGGGGAGAAAGTCCTGCTGCAGGCTGACAGGGCGTGCCCCGGGGGAGGGAGGGCGCGCGAGGCCCCCGTCTGCAGACCTTTTGTAGGTGGGCGTGCTCCCCTCCCAACCGTGCCTGGAAGTCAGGGCAAGGAGATCCGCTTTGATCGCCACCGGGCTGCCAGCGGAGTCCAGCCCTGGGAGAACAGTCCGGGGCTATAAGGAGATGCACCTTGGCCCTGGGAATGCAGAGACGCCCCCGTGACACCTGAGCCCCTACCTCATCTCTTCCGACCTCTTCCTTTCTGTCCACGTGTTGGCAGCAAACAGCTGCTCCTTCTCTCTTTCACGTCTTCTTCATGCCAGCATCTTTCTTTTTCTTTTTCTTTTTCTTTCCCCACCTCAATCTCTATGGATTCTATAAATCCCAGGTGAGTTGCCACGTTCTGTAAGGAGTTTCCACTGATTCCTCAAAACGGGGTTAGACACCTCTCTGTTGAGCTGGTCACACTGACCTTGCCTTTGTCCTTGTCACTTTCTTTCTGACCCACATTCAGGGATCTGACCTCCCCGTGGGGCAGATCGATAACCTTTTTAATTTTTCTGTAAAAGGACAGATAGGAAGTGTTTCAGACTTTGTGGACCACAGAGAGTTTGGGGTGCCCCCCCTTTTTTATTTTAACTTTTGCAATTTGTTTTTCTTGGTTATAACTTTTTTAAAAATGTACAGTGGATTTTTAGTTTACTGATAGTATTTTAAAAAACAACAACAATAGCAACAACTAGAAAGAAACAGGCCATTTGGCCTCCCTGGCGGCAGTTGGCTGACAGGTGCTCTGGTTACACTTCCTAAGGGCGGGGCGGGGTGGTCCCTGGTTTCTTGCGCTTTGCAGCCCCTCCTCCACACGGTCTGCAGGGAAGCGCAGACTGGACAAGGGAGTGAAACCGAGCCCTGGACGTGCGAGGCTGGCCTGTTCTAACGTATTCTCCCCCCCCCCCCCAATCTGGTTCACCTCTAACAACCTTGCAATATAATTTTTTCGCTGCTTCATACCTCAGCGTGTTGACTGGTTCCTTCAAGTTCAGTTCTTCTCCATCAACGCAATCCTTTCAGTGCAGGGGTCTGCAAGCAAGTCAGTGAGGACTTTACAGTTTTCCTTTTCCTTCTTTCCTTCTTTCCTTTTCTTTCTTTCTTTCTTTCTTTCTTTCTTTCTTTCTTTCTTTCTTTCCTTCTTCCTTCCTTCCTTCCTTCCTTCCTTCCTTCCTTCCTTCCTTCCTTTTCTTCCTTTCTTCCTTTTTCTCTCTCTCTATCCCTCCCCTCCCCTTCCCTTTCCTTCCCTTCCTCCCTCTCGCCCTCCTCTTTCTTTCTTTCTTTCTTTCTTTCTTTCTCTTTCTTTCTCTCCCTCTCTCTCTCTCTCTCTCTCTCTCTTTCTTTCTTTCTCCCTGTCTTTTGAACAGAGAGATTATAGAAGCTAGCCCATGGCTCCCTATTTTCAACTCTGGAAAAGGCTGGCCTGGCACGCCTGGCGTTTGTGAGCTAATGAGCGTTGAGAGTGATTTCTTTGTGAAAGCCCCTTCTAGTTCCAAGTTATAAAACTCGGCTTCAGCCCGGGATCCGGTTCTCAAATGGACTGTACCTTTCCCCTCCTTCCCGGCATTTAGACGCCTATTCGAACAGAGGTTTTTAAAGGGAGAGGTGCAGGATTAGCCTCAAGGACCCTATCCTTCTATGACCCAAACAAAACTAAGATTTTTTTGGCCCTGGCCGGTTGGCTCAGTGGTAGAGCATCAGCCTGGCGTGCAGAAGTCCCGGGTTCGATTCCCAGCCAGGGCACACAGGAGAAGCGCCCATCTGCTTCTCTACCCCTCCTCCTCTCCTTCCTCTCTGTCTCTCTCTTCCCCTCCCGCAGCCAAGGCTCCATTGGAGCAAAGTTGGCCTTGGGTGCTGAGGATGGCTCCTTGGCCTCTGCCCCAGGCACTAGAGTGGCTCTGGTCACAACAGAGCGACGCCCCAGAGGGGCAGAGCATTGCTCCCTGGTGGGCAGAGCATCGCTCCCTGGTGGGCGTGCCGGGTGGATCCCGGTGGGGCGCATGCGGGAGTCTGACTGCCTTTCCCCGTTTCCAGCTTCAGAAAAAGAAAAAAAACAAAACAAAACAAAACAAAAAAACTAAGATTTTTTTGAACCTACAGGCAACAACGACTCTCTCTCCAATTACCAAGGTGCCACCCGATATCCTTGGGCATCGTCCTGTCACCTGGGAAGGAGTCAGCTGTCCCCTTGATATGGTGAGAAGAAATAAAGAGGAGCATTGTCATTGGAGCTGTCGTCTCATTAAAAATGTGTGTATATGACTCCTGAACAAAGTGCGGTTGGACAAGGCTGTAAAACTCCCCAAGATAGTTTTGTCTTGTTTTGTTTTGACCAGTATTCTACATCAGAGCTGGAAGCACAGGAGAGGCGACAGCAACACAGACACCCATAAACTCCGGCTCCGGCTGAGGGGCAGTTCGTCAGGAGGTGAAACCCACCGCAGCCCAGGGCCCTCGCAGCCTCCCTTCCTGGCGGGCGGAGCCTCTTCCTCTCCCGCCCATCTGCCCTGGTTTTACGGCGGCCTCGCATACTTACGGGGTGAGAGCATGTGGCTTGTTGCTACAAACAGCTCCCATAAATGTCGGAGCCAAGTGTGTCCAAACATTACAGCATATTAAACACCTTGAAGCATGATCTGTAACCTTGTAATTGGTACCGAAATAATAAGACCGTGTTTTAAATGGGAATTTCACTCGGCGGTGGCGGTTGTCAATCTGCTCCCTGCGCGCGCAGCTGGGGAGGTGGGTCACGAGGAGAGAACGGCTGCGATGGAGGCGTGGAGCCCGGCCTGCAGACCTCAAAGATCACCGGGACCGATGACCGCCTCTGCGGCCCGAGGGAGCCAGACCAGCAGGCTCTCCGGCCAGGCCAGGGGTTCCTGACTCCCTTTTCCACGCTCTTCCACTCTACCACCCTGCCTTCCCACCAAGCACAACCTTGACCGGCACACACACTGGTTGCGTCCGCTTGGGAAGCACACACGTGTGGCTTGAAACGTCTCTCTGATGATATAAGAATAGCGTAAGATGAACGAGGCTTCCATTTTCGATGGGCGTCACCAAAAACGTTCTTCTTTCAAAATGACTCTCTACACGTCTATTCCAGGTCCCCGGAGCTTCACGATGAGAACTGTTCCTTTAACCGCGGCCTCTGCAAGCCGTGGCTAAAACTGAGTACGTCGTTAACAGCAAAGGTGAGGTGTTGGAATGGAGGCAGGCCCTACAGTCGACGGGAGTGGGTTTCCATTCCGGCCTGGGTGCTTGATGGATGTATGACCTTGAGCAGATACTAATGCTTCTCCCCACTGCCACTCAGACATTGACCCGGAGCCACCCGCTCTGAACCAGTTCCCTCACCTGGAAAACAACCCAACCCTCAGAACTGTGAGAATGACTGGAAACAGATTAAAGTTATCGCCCTCATGTATCCTACATAGCACACATTGAACTATGCCCGTAAGTACCGATGGATGTAAAACCAGTGTGTTATTATGTATGTGGTGATCATACATGTCCTTTAAATGTACTGCTGAAGGGGACAAATGCACACCAAGATAAACACTGAGATCTTTAGCCTGGAGCTCCTAATGATTGACACAAGTCAGAATATGGGGTGTCCTGATGTACATATTTAATAGGGGGGATTAAGGTTCTGATTTATCAGTGTCTTGTGAATGAGCACTGGTCATTAAAAACCTTAAATTTTTTGTTTTGTTTTATCTTTTAGCCTCTGTCTAGGCTTCTGATTGAAAAATGCTTTCAGGAACCTTGTATTTCTGGCCAGCAAGCCCTTAAAAAAACTATTATTACATGCAGAACATACAAGAGAAAATAGATGTGTTTTCTCCAATATTTGTTTTCATTAAGTAAGGAGAAAATGGAAGAATTAAAAAAAAACTTATCAGACAAGTGTCAGAAAACTGCATATGTATTCTATTTAATTTTCAAACCCAAAGAGGTAGATACTATCCTCCTTGCTTGGGACATGTTGGAAGACCTCCTCTCTGATTTTCACTTTAGGGTAGGGGAAAAAACCAACAATAATTCTCTTAGAATTAAACTTTGAATGAATACACACAGTCTCCATAAATATAAATAATATAAAACATCACAAGAAAGATATAAAATAGTTTTAAGGCCAATACAAGACAAAATCATGTCCATGTTCTTAACATGTTCGCTGAAGGATAGCGTCACCGGGTGCGGTTGCAGACCAGGCACGGAAGTGCGGAAAGAAGAGAGCTACAGAGACAGACAGGAGCTGTCAGAGGAAAGGGAGAAGGTCGGTCAATGAATGTGAAAGAGTCTTGCCCCATTGCCAGGAGTTCCATTCTGGGAACGTGGACACCTGAGGACACTTAGCTTGGTTCCATTAAACATTCAACGACATCCTCATTTTCTGGCCCCAGGCTTGACAAACAAACCCTCCCTGGCTGTCATCTGACTTCCCATCGCAGTTTGCCGACAGGAAGAAAAGAAAAGACAAGAAAAAAAAGTTTCTGATCGTGCAGCTGCAAGGCCTCTGGTCCAAGTCTCTTATTTATCTTGGGAAATTAATAGAACGGTCTTCTGATGTTCTCTGTTAGTCTTGAGGTTGGTTAATATAAACAGAGCTGTCTGACATCATTAGCTCTCTGAATCGACCCAGGCCCAAATCCGGGATCGTGGTGTCTTCACCTGGTCGTCCACGCCGACCTATGAAGTCTCATTAAAATACATTACCCTACCTACTCTGTTTAAGAACCACGTTATGAGACCACCTTTCTGCCAACGCCAATGACACATCTTGGACAGAATGTATGCGTGAGCTCTTAGGCAGGGTTGCAGAACAGTCCGAAGCTGGGAGAAAGTGGCAGGAACGTGAAATGGGAAAGAGGGGAAGGAAAGCAGATGAGCTCTGTGTCGACAAGCTCTTCTCTCGAGGTCCCTCCCCACGTCTCCTCTGCACGCAGAGAAATGGAACACGAAGAGAAGGTGACAGCGTTACTGACCCGGAAAAGGCAGACTCAAGAGTTCGGGGTCGTCACGGCTCTTAGAAATGGAAGGAGGAATTACAAAAGGTGGGAAATATAGAAAAGGGAGCCTTAAAATTTGCATTGAAATCCCCCCTGACTGACTCCTAAACTGTTCAATTCAGGACAATAACCAGAAGGAACTCATCAGAGAGCAGCAGTAGGAAAGCTGAATCCAGCACTCGATAGAGATTTCAACAATGTCTTAATGCTAGAGAGAGTTTGGAGTTCAAGTCCTGCAAAGTAGAGAGATTTGGTAAATACAGTGGGTTTCTTAATAAAACCCCAAAAGGATACATGTTAGGAATGGTGACCATATCTCGAGACGAATGACTGTGCTGCAAACAGCAATGAGCCAACTGTGGTCCTTGGGACAGATCTGTCCAGGTGAGGCTCAGAGCTGGCCAAGCTCCATCATATATGCATTACGTATGGCACCTTTCACTATCATCTCAGAGCTGAGCAGCAGCAGAAGAGACTCATTTGGTTCATGTAGCCTAAAATATTTATTATATTTGCTTTATAGAAAAACACGCTGACCCCTTCTTCAAGAATAAGTGCAAAACTAAAATGAATGTGCCTCAACATAGCTTTAAAAGAAACTCTCAAGTTAATTTATGCTGCTAGGTTTTCCTATCCTCCTATCAGTACAAAACTAAACAGTATTTAGAGGAAAATAACACAATCCAGAGTCTCGACAACATATTCTACTCAATATCCAGGAAGCAAAAAGAAATGACTAGACGTGTAGCACGTGACCTATAACCAAAGAAGAAATGATCACTAGATAAACTTTATAAACGGTTGAGACAGCGGAATGAGCAGTTAAGAACTAGTAGCTATGATGGCTACGTAAATGAATAACAAACAATAGACAGAATGGATAAATGTATGGGAAATCTCAACAGAAATAAAAACAAAAACTCTAACAACAGTCAAACTGGATTCTAGAATCACAGAAAACATTCAGTAGGACTTTTGATTTCAGCTTTGACACGCAAAGAGCTAGAAACTCATCCCTTCTACACTTCTAACAAGAAAAAAACCTAACAAACTAAAAATTCATGCTTCTGTTGGACCCATCAGAGAACTGAGGTTGCAGGATCTACCACCCCCCAGAAATCTAGGACAAGAGGTATATCCACACAGAGATGCAACTGCTTACCTAAAGCAGAAGCTCACAGAGTCATAAACTTCTCCCCTGCCGACGAAGTGTAGAGTCGTCACAGAGAGAGAGAAACTGCTGAGGACCACAGTCTTAGCCCCGGCCCCCATAAATTCATGGGTTTTCACTCAAAGAATCCCACCAGCCTCTCCCAGTGAAGATCTGAGAAGGATTATCTTCCCAGAGCCTATCCACATGCCTTTCCCAGGGGAAGGGATATTTTTAGAGTCCTATCTCAGTTGGGGGAAAGGGCATTCTTCCTGCTCCAACATTTTCTCGCCTTCTTATCTTGCCTACAAAAAAAAAAAAAACAAAAAGAGAGAGAGAAAACATGGTCAATATGGCCAACATGAGTCAGTGCTTCAAGGTTTTAGAACAGAATACTACAGCCAGGGAAGAAAGTAGGACATGGAAGGGGTGGGGGAGGAAGTTATAAAACTGGGGAGTACATGGGCTTCAAGACACTGGCCCACTGCAGACAGACAGGTCCACTGAAACACTGAGCGTCGATAATATTAGAGGACACCGTTCCACACTCCTCCCACCAGCAGAGTGCCGGTACAGCAACTGGACTGCAGCTGAAAGAGTGCTCTCTAAGGAGGAGTACTAGGGAAGGCCAAAGTCAAGAAGAGAGGCGAAATACACTAGAGAAATACACTAGGTGAAATACATACGTAAAATCATATGGATGAGGTTTTATATTATATATATATATATATGGCTCACAAAAATTGAGGGATGTTTCAAAATGAATATGAAGCGATAAAAAAAGCATTTGATTTTTGTATTAAACAAGAATATCAGAAAAGCCAATGACAAGTTAAATAAAGTTGTTTGATTATGCAAATGAGATGCAAAACCAACCTTTATTCCGTTGGTGAAAATGCACTGTACAAAAGGCTGAAAGTCCTGGAGTATCTGCACGTTCCCTGATCCCCTCACTTTTGTGAGCAGTGTATTTATATATAAAACATATAAAATCTATACATATAAAACAAATACTCAACACAGCCTGACCAAGTTGCCATAAATCCTCAGAGTAAATTCTTAATTACCTCAGCTCCTATTACCTAATACAACATGTCTGGCTAACAACAACGAATTTTAAAATGTACCAACAGGAAAGAAATAATAATAATAAAAAAAAAACAGTGTAAAGAGACAATGCGATCATCAGAATCAAACTCAGAAATACCATAAACGTTGAAATTATTTAACAGACAACTTAATGATGAATCATTAAGGATGATTAATATGTTAAGAGAGCTGATGGAAAACATAGACAACATGAGAGAAAAGATGAGTAATGCAAACAGAGAGACGGAGACTCTGAGAAAGAATCAGAAACAAATGCGGGGAAAGCAGCACCCCTTGTCCCAGAAATGAGAAACGTCTTTGATGTTCTCGTGTGAGCCCAGCCACAGCCAAGGAAAAAGTAGGTGAGCTTAAAAGTAAATCAACGCCAACTTCCAAGACTGAACACCATAGAACTTCCAGGAACTGTGGGATAATTTCAAAAGGCTTAAAATATGTGTCATTGGACTAGAAGAACAAAAGATAAATTTGAAGTAATAGTGGCTGAGAGCTTTCCAACATCAACAAACACCAAAACACTGAGCCACCAAATTCAGGGGACACCAATCCATCTAAATACCAGGAAGAACACACATGGGTTTATCGTATTCAAAATGCATGAAATCAAAGACAAAGAGAAAATGGTTAGAGGAAAAAACCCAAAATAAACATTACAAAGAACTTCTCATTAGAAATCATGCAAGCAAGAAGAAAGTGAAATATCAAAAGGGTTAAAAGAAAACCTCTCACAAACCTAGAACAATAAACTCAGCAAAATTATCCTTCAAAAATAAAGAATAAAAGCTTTCTCCAAAGAAAAGGAAAAAATTAACTTACCTTCTCTGCAAGAAATGTTAAAAGAGGTTTTTTATGTATTGTTTTTCAGTTCTTTTGTTTAAGGCAGGAAGAAAATGATATAGATCAGCAATGTGGGTCTACGTAAAGAAAAAACAGCGTTAGAGAAGAAAGCAATGCAGGTAAATAAAATCTTGCATTTTTCTTGTTCTTAATTAGTGTAAAGGCAATTTTTTGAAGTAACAAGAGTAGTAATGTATTAGGTCACGATAGCCTTACAGGTAAGTAAAATGAATGGTAGCAATGTCATAAGAGATGAGGGGACGAAATTGAGAAAAGTTTGTTATAGGGTACCTACACTTCACATGAAGCAGAATAGTATTTTTCAATTATTTAAATGTGGGTTTACATCAATTGAAGATGTACATTGTATTTTTGTTGTTGTTTTGCTTTGTTTAATGGTGTTTCCTCAAAAAGTTAATCCTAGAGTTATCCTACGACCCAGCAATTCCTCTTCTGGGCAACTAACACCTCAAATTTGAAAATATTTATTTGCAAAGACATAGGCATGTGTATGTTCATTTCAGCATTTTTCACGGTGGCCAAGACATGGAAACAATCGAAATGTCCTTTGATAGAGGATTGGATAAATAAAGGTATAGTATGTATACACAATGGAATATTTAGATAGTTCAAAAGTCCAGAATGGGGAAAGATATAGGATACCACGTTAACCCTAATCAAAAGAAAGCTGGAATAGCTATATTTATTTTAGACTAAACAGACCTCAGAACAAGGGAGGCTGTCAGGAATAAAGAGTGTTTCACAATGATAAAGTGTTTAATTTTCTAAGAAGATGTAGCAATCCTTAATGTGTATGAGTATCAAAACAGGTTAGATAAGGCTGAAGGGAGAATGGATGACTATTAAACTTGAAGACGCCAACAACCTTCTGTCAGCAATTAGAAGATAAAGCAAGCAGAACCTTAGCAAGGATTTGGTGGAACAGAACAGCATTATCTTGATTTCATTGACATTTATAAAATACTTTATCCCACAACAGCAAAATACGTAGGCTTCTCAAGTTCACACGGGACATGTACCAGTGAAACACACCTTTAGACAACAAAGCACATGCTTAGAAAATTTAAAAAGAGGAATAATGCAAAATATGTTCATATACTACAAGGGAATTAAACCAGATATCAATCACACACACAAAAATAATAATAATAACTGGAAAGTCTTCAAATAGGTAGAAGTAAAAAACACACTTGTCAATAACCCATGAGTCAAAGACCAAGTCTCAAGAGAAATTTTAAAATGTTTCAAGTGAATGAAAATAAATATACAACTTATCAAAATCAATGGAATGCAGCAAAAGCAATGCTTAGAGGAAAATTTATAGCATTAAATGTATTTATTAGAAAAGCAGGAAGATCTAAAATTCATAATCTAAATTTCCACTTTTGAATGCTCTAAAAAGAAGAGTAATGAAAGCCTAAAACTAGGAGAAGAAATAAATAATAAAAACTAGATCAGAAATCAATGAGTTTGAAAACAAGAAACAATATACACCAACACTGAGGAAGCTCAAAAGTCAAGTCTTTGAAAAGATCAATAAAAATGATTGAGTAAACAAATCTCCAATACAAAAGAATTTCAAATAATCTTCAAGGACATGAACCACACGAACTACAATTTCTTACCTTGTAGACGACACATATGCTTCCAGAATATAGTCTAGAAAGGGGAGAAAAGAATAATTTTACACTGGGGAAATCTGACAAACACGACTTCATCCAGGTGATCGGAGTTGACATCAATATTGCTGTCATGGTGATCGTGTGTAGCCTTTCTACAATGTATCGAAATGGTACTTCTTCACTTTTGTGATCTTCCTCTCGAACGGCCATAACCTCTGCCTAAGCGTGAGAAAAACATCAGAAGTTTTATAAGATACCTAAGCAGAATTCCTCAGAACTGTAAAGGTCATTCAGAACAATAAAAATCTTGATAAGTTATAGCCAAGAATCTTATACAGATATATAAAATGATTGTCAAGTGTACTGAGAATATAGACCAGAACTGGATAAAATTAAGTTCTAACACATTTAAAGTATTGAAATCCTTCTGAGTATATTCTCAGAACACAAAGGAAGTCAAATCAAAACTAAACGGAACTATAGCTATAAATTAAACAACCTAAGTATCTATAACTTACTCATCAAAAACTAAAAATAAGAAGAGTAATTAAGAAATATTTTGATAAAGAGAGCACAAAATATCAAAATTTGTGTGAGGTTAATAAAGCAGAACCTAGCTATAAATTTACAGGTTTATAAGCATATATATACATATATATTATATACATATATATAATACATTACATATATATACACACATATGTGTATATGTATATGTATAAATAATGAGAATCATTTGTCTAAGTTACAAACTTCATTAATTGAAAGAATGAGAACAAATTGAAGAAAGTAATAGAAATAAAAAACAAAGAGCCAAAATCAATCAAAAAGAGAAAGAGGGTTATGAAAACTTTTATGGAACAGTACTGATAACTGGCAGAAAATGAATAAGTGTTTTAACAAACACAGATTTGGAAAAGAACACAAGAAGAAACAGAAAATTAAACATCTCTGTGTTCTTTGAATAAATTTAAACAAATTAAAATCTCTTCCACAGAGAACACGAGGTCCAGATGGCATCTTTGCAATTGCTTCCTTATGGAAGAAATAATTACTGTATTATACAAACTCTTTCAGACAATAAAAGAGATCAGAACACTTCCCATCTTGTGTTTTGGCCGGGATAACCCTGATACTAACACAAGAAAAAAACAATACAGAAAAGGGAAATTACAGAATAACATCTTTCATGAGGCACAGAGAGATAAATTCTTAATTAAAGATCAGCAAACAGGCACTGGCTGGGCAGCACTGTTGTTTGGAGCATGGTCCTGAAATGCCAAGATTGAGGATTTGATCCCTGGTCTGGGTGCACACAAGAATCAACCAATGAATGCACGAATGAGTAGAACAACAAATTGATCTCTCCCTCTCTCTCTCTCCCTTCCCCTTCCTCTCTAAAATCAATACCTAAACTTTAAAAATTAACAGACATAATCTAGCAGTATAGAAATCGATAATAAAACTGCAGAAAACAGGTGCACAATGAAGCGAGCAGATGATGTTTTGCTGAGTTGTCCACTTGAAATCAAAGGGTCAAAACTCGCCCTGAGCCTGTCTGATGTATTTTGGAGACTCAGACCTGCACTGCTCTGCTGGAATGAACTGTGATGTCATTCCCGACTTAATAAGTCAGATTTGGTGGGGGGGTATTGCTGTAGGTCTGTGTGGTCTATGGTCTGCCCTGGAGGAGGCAGATGATGAAATCTAAGCTAAGATCAGCCCTCGTGGGCCGCAGGTGTGGTTTTCTGAAAGGCAAGTAGAGATGTCAAACAGGAACAAAAGAATGCTCCTCTCTCCGAGGGGAGAAGGGAGGTCTGGAGACACAGAACGGGAGTATGAACCAGGCAGCCCCTCAAGGGGTCTGGGGAGGAGCTCCACCTCGTTATATCCCTCAGTCCTTCCTTTATTTATTGTCTTTTATTTGGGGGCTCTGAGCACACGCATATGTCACATCCAGTTCTGAGCAACTGTGTCCTCTGTTGTACAGAAACCGCTATCCCTAACTCTGTAGTCACGTGGGTTTGTAAGCACAACGACTTGTACGGTGGGGTTGAGAGACTTTCAGAGATACAAGAACAAAGGAAAGTGTCACTCCACATTCCCCAGCCCCCCGAGGTGAGCACAGCTGAAGGAACATCAGATCTAGGAGGGCAGCGGTCTGAGTTTCAGACAACGGCTGATAGCACAGTGAGTGTGGCCCAAGGCGGAGCCCAGCGCCCCCCCCCCCCCCAGAGGACTTCGCAGCCCAGAGAAGCAGCTGCCGGTAGGCACAAGAAACAGCTTAAAACAAAACAAAACAAACAAACAGAAAACCCACCTTCCTTTTTCTAAAATATAGAGGAAGGTAAGCCTAGCACTAGGGTTACATATGGATTATGTCAGATAATATATATTCTGCACATTGTAAGCCCTGGATATATGGTAGCTATTAAAATAATAATAATAAATCTAAATGAACTCCACCTGGAACTATTTATCTGTGGAGGAATCTGGAGAAAAGCATAGCAGATCAGGCGGCCTCTGGGAATGGAGTAATATTATTTAAAACATCAACAAATATCGAAAACATGGAAGCATTGAATGCTGGTGCTGGGAAATCCCCAGAGAGATTTCAGTTCAACACTCTCATCTTACAAACGTAAAAACCGAGTCCCGAAGAGGTAAAGCGACGCGCTTAGAATCACCCAGCACTGTAGCAGCGGAGTCGGACACGCCTGACCTCCAGTGAACTGGGGATTTTTCTTTTGTGCCATTTTCCAAGATGTCCTCCGTATCTAACATCCATCGATAAACTCACGAATGTTCTCGTAATGCCTGTCGTAGACCATAGATGACCACGGACTCACCTTAGCGGGAGGTCACTGAGAGACATCTTCCCAGGAAGGAGGAAGCATTCTGTGTAAAATGAATTGTTTTAGTGATAGACACCAAGTTTCAAGAGAATAAAAAAAATTTCTCCGGAAGATACTGTCGTAGCTGTAACATTTTGTGAGTGGCCTGAAAATTTGATTTTTCTGTTTTCCAGGCTTGTACACTCATAAACTCTTGTTGAGATGGTTAAAAGGACGTCTAAACCTTCTCCACCTACAAAGCTGGGTCCAGTTGGGAGAAGGAACAGCAAGGGACAGAGGCCAGCCTGGCTCACGGTCACAGGGGACAGAGGCAGCTCCAGCAAAGACCGTCAGGAGGTCAACTCTATGCAGAGAAGCTGAACTTGCCCTGAGCATTGCGATCTCCGGGATCTTTCCACTAGAACTGTCTCTTGTCAGTGACCTTGAACCCCGGAACCGACTGTTTCATAAGTAGAGAAACACTGTCATGTGGGGGAGGGGCTCACCTCCCCTTTCAGCACCTGGGTGGCCACCGAAGAGGTTTTTACGACTAGACCTTTCTGGAAGGCCAAGATGATACACAAGCATTGTCTATTCCAAGTTAGCCAGGTGCCCGGGGGCCGAGGTGGTTGATCTGTCTGTGTCCAGGGACACACTGCCTCTGCCCCCCGGGTCCCGGTCACTACCTCAACGCTCCACCCTCGCTGAGCTGTTTTCACGTGTTCTCTCGTTAGTTCAAATCCCCGCCAACCTTTCAAAGGAAGGCGTGGCCCAGACTAACCTGTCTCCTTACGCTTATTATCCCAATCTTCGTGTTCCCTTGGAAACCGGATTGTGTCTGAGTTTATCCGGTCCTCCCCACCCCAGAGCCTCCCCCAGGCCCCCCAGGGGAGAGTCTTTCTCCCCGGATTTTCCCGGTCTCCCCTCTCTCAACCAACTCCCCAGGTCCGACCCCCTCCCAGGGACCCTCGCTCCAGGCCACGCCCAGAGCGCACGAGGGAGGCATTCCTGTTGGAGGGATCAGAGGGGCATGCTCTGATTTGTGAGTCAAAGATCGGAAGTCACTCTGATAGCCCTGCCCCAGGTCCCCAGCTCAGTAACGGTATTGTACCTGGGCCCCACGTCCTCACAGACCATCCAGACGAGACAGTCTACAGAGTCCTCTGCCTGCCGTGTTCTTTTCACTGTGGAATCAGAGAAGGGCCGAGCTGGCCTCCCTCTCAGATGTCCTCTGTCTCATTCACACCCACAACTTTACAGTGACACCTCCCAACACACTTCCTCCGTCACACGTCACAACTCTGCTCACTGCAGCACCAAAGGGGCAGCCGGCACATCCCAGGTACACAGGGCTGTGTCTCCTCGCCCTTCCCTCCCCCTGGCCAGTTGCCATCTGCAGCACCAGGATTTGGATGGTAGCTGTTTTGACATTGCTTCTTTTGTATTCTTGTCTCCCCGAGGGGAGCCTAGTTTAACCGAGCGTGGATATTAGTACCATGTCATCAGTAGTAGCCACTGTGTCATTAGTAGTATTTGTGTCATCAGTAGCCAGACTGTCCAGGGACAGGGCGATGCTGATATCCTGGTCTCCATCCCTCAGGAGAACGTGGTTGCTGCTTCTCACGGCGCCCCAGGCTCCAGAGCTGTTGGCGTATGTGATATATAACAGAGCATATTCTCACCCCAGGTGGGGTGCCTCCCGCTAGCCCCCTCAGCTGGGCAGCAGAGCTAGGGACAGTGTCCTCGGGCTGTCCTGGGGCACCTGATTCCAGCCCTGATCCCCTCGGCGAGCCGGGGCACACACTGAGGCCCAGACGAGCTTCCCTCCTGAAGGACGCAAGGTGAATGACCAGTAGAGCACAGCGGATTCAAGTACTAGTGTAGTGCCCAGCTTTACCTGCAGTGACTTCTCCTCTAGCTGCGGAAGAAAGTCCTGGACTGACGTCTTCCAGTGTGAGACTTTCATCTCCACTGACAATCGGTTCTTCAGAGTAGCCTTTTTATAAATTATCTCAGCTAGGACTTCTGGGTGACCCTCCGTGGCTTCTACACAGCGTCCTGCTGCTACATCTGGCACCCTTTTTTTTTCTTTTGTGACGGAGACAGAGAGAGGGACAGATAGGGACAGACAGACTGGAAGGGAGAGAGATGAGAAACATCAATCCTTCGTTGCGGCACCTTTATCCATCCATTGATTGCTTTCTCGTAGGTGCCTTGATCTAGGGGGCTATAGCAGAGCGAGTGGCCCCTTGCTCAAGCCAGCGACGATGGGGTCATGTCTATAATCCCACGCTCAAGCCAGCGACCCTGAACTCAAGCCAAGGACTCTACGCTCAAACCAGATGAGCCCGTGCTAAAACTGGTGACCTCGGGGTTTCGAACCTGGGTCCTCAGCATCCCAGGTGTCCCAGTCTGATGCTCTATCCACTGCACCACCGCCTGGTCAGGCTCCACCTTGCACTCTCATGTGATGGAGACGGCTCCTTTCCTTCCACCTCCTGAGCCAACCTCTGCCGGCTCCCCACTTCCCTTCTGCAGCGTCCTCACCTCTCGGCTTGAACGGGGCTGACATGAGTTAGGTCCTCGCTCTGCAGCCAGCTTTAACTTGAGGGAATGTTGTGGCTGCTTTGATCTTCTCCCCAAACCACTAAAACTTTCTTCACATCAGCCATAAGGGCTGTTTTGCTTTCTCATCGCCCATGTGGTCACTGGGAAAGCACTTAACCATTCTCTTTAAAAAATGTCTCCTTTGCATTCACAGCTTAACCCTGGTTAAGGGTGCTAGAACCCTGGCGTTTGGCCCCCGTCTTGGCTCTGAACACGCCTTCTTCAGGAAGCTTAATCATTACTTCTAAGCTTCTGATTTAAAGTAAGAAACGTTCTAACTCTCCCTTGAACACTTTGAGGCCAGGGTCATGTTATGAGTTGACCTATTTTCAATATTACTGAAATTATATACTTGAGAATTGTTACTGTGATATATTTTATATTATGTCTTTTTTACCTCAATTGTTTTATGGATTGAATTCAGCCCTGGGTTTCTACACTTTGTATCCCTTTGCTTTTTCTGAATGAACTGCAGAGGCAAGGTGATCATCACCCCACAGGCTCAGCCTAAAACGCCAGAGGACAAACCATGCAGTTCCTATTCTCGTCGGCTCTCAGTCGTTTTTTATAGCTTTCTCTTCTGTTTTACCGAAGGGAACTTTGTCTCCTCTTCCCTGACCCTGCTTTTTAAAAATTCCTTTGTTCTTTTTTTTAAAAAACGTTAGTTTTTATTAAGTTTCTCTAGGGAAGCATTGTTACAAAATTTTTATCTTGTACTGAGATTTTTTAAAATAAAGTATACCTTAAAATAAAGAATTCTGTGTGTGTGTGTGTGTGTGTGTGTGTGTGTGTGTGTGATAGAGACAGAAAGGCAGAGAGAGGGACAGATAGGGACAGGCAGATGGGAATGGAGAGAGATGAGAAGCATCAATTCTTTGTTGTAGCTCCTTAGTTGTTCATTGATTGCTTTCTCTTTTGTGCCATGACTGGGGGTCTCCAGCAGAGTGAGTGACTCCTTGCTCAAGCCAGCAACCTTGGGCTTCAAGTCAACGATCTTGGGCTTCAAGCCAATGACCTTTGTGCTCAAGCCAGTGACCATGGGGTTATGTCTATGATCCCATGCTCAAGCCAGCAACCCTGTGCTCAAGTTAGTGAGCCCGCACTCAAGCCAGATGAGCCCGCACTCAAGCCAGCAGTCTTGGGGTTTCGAACCTAGGTCCTCTGCATTGCAGTCCAAGGCTCTATCCACTGCACCACTGCCTGGTCAAGCTACTTTGCAAATTCTTAAAAGTTTATTTACCACCAGTTTGGAATAAATACCCTGAATAGCCAGTTCCTTTGTATGTGATAGTCTATGCATGAAAACATTTAAAACATTTTAAATAACTCTTAAGTTCATTCTTTTTTATATCTCTCAGTGTATTTTTTTTAAATATCATGATATGTTTAATTTGGCTTAACAATGACATTATTCATTTGAGGAAAGTAGCTGTTTATATCTTGACCACGGAATCATGCGATTGTGTGGAAACGGTTTCCATTGAATCTCTGCATGTTAGTAGTTTAAAAAGCTACTCATACTCAGCGAACTCATTTTTAGAAGGTGCTATGGACTAAATTGTGTCCTCCTGTCCAAATTCATCTTTTGAAGGCCAAAGCCCAATGTAACTGTGTTTGGAGGTGGGGCATATTTTCAGACTAATCGAGGTTAAGTGAGGTCATGAAGGTCAGGCCCTGATCCGATGGGGTTAGTGTCTTTATCAGGGAGGAAGACGTCCCGAACTCTCTCTCTCCACACGGGCACATGCTGACAGAAGGCTATGTGAGCACTCAGTGTGGCCATGTGCCAGCCAAGACCGGAGCTCGGACCATAGACGGAATCATGCTGGCACCTTGTTCTCAGGTGACCAGAACTGGGAGAAATAAACTTCTCCTGTTGAAGCAACCCAGCCTATGGTACATTGCTCAGGCAGCCCGAGCTGACTAAGATTGATGGCATTTCCAAAAAAAAAAAGGGAGAATTTTCAGTTTGGTAATCATAAATCAGAAAACCACACCTGCTTTATATAGGGCTGTAAGTCCAAGTATATCAGGCAGGACTGTTCACATATGTATTTTTAACATATAGTCATGTTATTAAATATATACATTTTTCTTCACATTATTTTTTTGAACAGCCTAAGGGAATGACTTTTTTTACATGCAGAAAATACAGATAACTTTAAGGGGAAAAAAAAAAGGCGTTATTTGCGTCACTAAATAATCAGGTTCCATAGGTTGATTTGAATCATTGTTCTTTTTGGGAAATTTTTTCCATTTTGCGGTTTCTGCATCACTTATCTGGACCAGATCTCCTGAGCATCATCTTAAGAGCCCTCCAGGACATAAATCATGCCAAATGGGTAGTAAAAAATGATCGAAGGTAATAGGCTGATTTGCACCATTCTTCTTTTCTGACACTTCGCCGTGATACCTGCATTGTGATGGTTATAAGTCACAGAGCCGCAGTCCACTCAGCAGAGCTTTCTGAATAGACTTCCAGATAATGCTCAAGGGCTCATCGAGACCCTCAGAAAGAAGAGAGCAGTGTAAGAGGGAAGGGAGCTCCGTGCCTATCCCCGGGATCCCCTCGGCGGGATTGCGTGGGCATCTTTAAAGCCTGGCGACCTGCTTCCCAGGCAGAGAGCCTTTGGAGAGAGCCCGGCTGTGAGTTTGTAGTACCTGTCGTGACCAGACTTGGAAG
Source organism: Saccopteryx bilineata (assembly GCF_036850765.1). Classification (NCBI taxonomy): domain Eukaryota; kingdom Metazoa; phylum Chordata; class Mammalia; order Chiroptera; family Emballonuridae; genus Saccopteryx; species Saccopteryx bilineata. Next base: position 390,657,210 of record NC_089491.1, on the reverse strand, counting down.
TCACACACTGTCACAACCCCCTATCCAATTGGAGGCAGGGGGTCTCTCTGACTCATGCAAGAGTACCAATGCCAGGAAGTGGGGGTCGTTAGAGACCACCTTGGAGCCTGGTTCCCACTCAGGGTGCCACTTCAAGCCACTTCCTGTCTGGGGTTTCCCATGAGCTGCCCTGTGACTTCTCTCCCCCTCCTGCCAGAGGGAATCTCTGTTTAGGCCACTGCAGGGCAGGAGGAGGGCCCATCTTTCCTACTGTTCCTGACCAGACAATTGTCTGTTGTACCACTAAATCCTCATAAGGCATCGGTTTTCAACGATAGTTGTAATTAGAATTACCTAAGGAGAGAGAGAGAGAGAGAGAGAGTATGTGTGCGTGTGTAAAATATTCCAGCAGCAATTCTACCCCATCAGAAATTAGCGCTCCAACCCCATACAATTCCATAGATTCTAACTTGGTTGATTTGGAGAATCTCTAGCCAACAGTCACTTTTGTGAGTGTCTCTGAATGATGCTCACGTGCGGCTCAAAACCGCTCTATGTTTTTGCGAACACAAAAGCCAGATGCACTGTCCAAGTAAAGTACACAAATCTTACCTTTTTACCTATGGCTACACCCTGGTCGTCACCATCCAGAAGGTTCTGGAGAGACGGCGAAGAGAAAACAGAGGAGAATGAGTGGGAACAGAGAACAAATAATACCTCTGAGAGTATCTCCTGATCGTTTTATGTATCGGGTTACAGGTCCTCACTGATCTGTGTGACCTCCTCTTCACATCCAGTCCCATACCAAGCTCCCCACCGCTTGCGTACCATAGATACAAAAGTTGAGTTCATTTCCTGCTCAATCAAGGTCAGCTTCCGCTCTCCTTTCAAGAAAAGACGAGGAAATACCACGTGTTGTCCGAACTGGAAGACGCCTCAGACCCCGTCTCCCAACCACAGTTTCCAGATCGCCGAGGAGCAGGCAGAGCAGCCGCACCTGGGTGGCACACCTGGCCGCCTGGGTGGCACACCTGGCCGCCTGGGTGGCACACCTGGCCGCTGGCAGGGGCATGCTTCCACTTCCACTCCAGGGCGCCTGCCTTCCTGGGAGCACGTCTTCCCCACACCTCCAAGGTCGCCTGAAAACACCAGGAGCTATTCTGAAAGAACCCACATGAGATCCAGATGTTCGACTGCCTCGCTGTTGATTCGACGTAATACCAAGGGAAAGGGTTGTGCGGTCATTATGTCCCTGTGTTGAACGACCAGAATCCAGTCAGCAATGAAATTCAAATATCATAAACTTGGTGGCGGTGGTGGTGGGGGTTAGGGGTAAAGAATGGAGGGAAAAGAGAAGTTACCTACCCGGGGTAGGGGCGTCTTCACTTCACAGGGGAACTGTGCGTGGAAGGGCGGGTGCTGCAGAGGCGTTTGATTGCTCCGGGGCAGCCCATGCTGGCTCACAGAGGCAGGGCTGGTCCACTTGCTTCCCGCACAGGCGACCGGAAGTCTGTCAATGCCAGCGCTGGTGAAACACCGACTTTATCTTTCTCCAGGCAGCAGCATTTATTTAGACTGGAGATTTCAAATGGGAGGGCTGTGGGCAGGACCAGGTCCACAGATAGGGGTTATATGTCAACAGCAGGTCCACCAATCACGTTGTTTTATTCGATGTCATTTGATTATAACATTGATGAGAAAGAGGATCAATTTCCAAATTTCTGTCTCAGGCCACTCTGCGTGTAGAGTGGGCACATTCTCCCCGTTTCTGAGTGTTCTCCTTTGGGTCCTCCAGGTTCCTCCCACACCCCAGCGCTGTGCGGGTGTGGTCGGTTGGTGCATCTGAATTCCAGAGACCGGGAGGGTGTGGGTGGATGTTGGTATGTCCTGTGATGGAAGGGCACCCTGCCCAGGCTGGGTGCCTGCCCGTCGTGGGCCCTGAACTGGGGCTGGCTGTGGCCACCTGCTATCCTGCCCTGGGATGAGCATGTCGGGAAATAATCTCACTTGTTTTTACGAATCTTCCTTAAATGGACGAACAGCTCACAGTTATTTCAATCTTTAATATCAGAAGTGTTTCGGGTCTTTGCTGGGAAGTTTGGCGATTGTTTCCGGGACGGGAATTATGCCTTCTCTTACTTAACATTCACTCACGTCAACTGGCCGATGCTAAGGTTGATTTTGTTATATGTCGTTTCTCTTCGAGTTGCGGTGACCAAGAACCGATATTAAGACTCTAAGTCAAGGCTTTACTGTGTGTGTTTTAAAATTATACTTTTTTAAATAAAAAGTTTTACATTAAAAAAAAAAAAACAAACCCCAGCACTTCTGGCTTCTCTTGACCAATCAACATAGGGTAGATAGGATTGGGGCTGCGTTTCAACATAGGGTAGAGAGTACTGGGGCTGCGTTTCAACACAGGGTAGAGAGTATTGGGTCTGCGTTCCGACACAGGGTAGAGAGTACTGGGTCTGCGTTCCGACACAGGGTAGAGAGTACTGGGTCTGCGTTCCGACACAGGGTAGAGAGTACTGGGTCTGCGTTTCGACACAGGGTAGAGAGTACTGGGTCTGCGTTTCGACACAGGGTAGAGAGTACTGGGTCTGCGTTTCGACACAGGGTAGAGAGTACTGGGTCTGCGTTCCGACACAGGGTAGAGAGTACTGGGTCTGCGTTTCGACACAGGGTAGAGAGTACTGGGTCTGCGTTTCGACACAGGGTAGAGAGTATTGGGTCTGCGTTCCGACACAGGGTAGAGAGTACTGGGTCTGCGTTCCGACACAGGGTAGAGAGTACTGGGTCTGCGTTTCGACACAGGGTAGAGAGTACTGGGTCTGCGTTTCGACACAGGGTAGAGAGTACTGGGTCTGCGTTTCGACACAGGGTAGAGAGTACTGGGTCTGCGTTCCGACACAGGGTAGAGAGTACTGGGGCTGCGTTTCAACACAGGGTAGAGAGTATTGGGTCTGCGTTCCGACCCGGCAGCAGCATGGTCGGGCTTACCTGTCTCATCCACAACTTCCATCACTGACAGCTCTATGTCTCCTCGGTGGGCAATTGACTCGGGAGTCTTATTTAAACAATGACCTAAATTGGGTAATATTATTTTCTGCTTACAAACACAATATGCCCTAAATTAAAAAAGAAAGATAGAAAGAAAGAAAGAAACACAAAGCTTTTAAACTACACACACTCCTGGCTGGCTCCTTTCCGCCCCTCTTGAACTGTATGCAGTCCAGCACGCCTCAGCCTAGAGCGTGTCAGCCTCTAGTCAGGTCCTAGTTGGGATACCACTGTTAGACACCTGTCACCCACTTCCTGCTACTCATTTTCGACACTAAAGGCCTTTGAAGGATTTAGAATCACGCTAACGTAAGCATTTCCCTAATGGAGCCAAGTGTGGCCCCATGAATGTCACTCTCAGCGTCTATTGGAAGCCAGGGTCTTGACCTTGACCTTTGCCACCCATTCCTCAAAGCAGTGGGAAAGATTCTGAAGGAGAAACCTGGTAACAGGACCGTCCTGACCTCAGTGGCTCCCAGTGCCTTCTGGGCAGTGACTGTCACCAAGAAGGTGATGCACCTTGGGTAAAACAATGACAACAAAAGCAAAGATCAGATAATTTGACTGCCATTTAAACAGAATACCTTCCTTTACAGTATTTTATGTGAATGGTTCTGAAATGTCATCATCATATATATATATATATATATATATATATATATATATATATATAATAGAAGACAAGAGTGACCTAATGGTTTTAGATTTATTCTCACCCTGGGGATACATATATTATTTGAAAGATTTTACTTTTTTTGAGTTCATTCCAGGGATCCTGTGAACGAGACTCGGTTTCGAGACCGCATTTTATAAAGTGTCATTGTCCTTCTGCCCAAGCAAACTAATGGATGGCTAGGAGGGAAGATACAGTTTGAAGGCCATTAATTCTGCTTCAAGTCCCAATTCACCCAGGCCAACAGCACCTGAATCCCAACTCAAGGTTTAGAGTCCAGCGGCCTCGGGAGTCAGCCTGGGCCCCCTTAGCGGCTCCGTTCTGCGCGGGGCCTGCCTGTCTCTTCACTTTCTCTTGCCTGTGCTCGTGGGCAATCAGCTCTGTGGTGGGGCCGCCCCTTGTCCCCTTCCCGGTGGCCTCAGGCTGCGTTCTGCCCTGATTGGCAGCATGACGGAGCCTCCACGAAGCCGGTGCCTGGTACTTGCTGGATCTGCCCGGCCGCGGCAGGACTCACGCCGCCTTCTGCTCGCGACACTGCCACACAAGCGCCCAGGGAAGGAGCCTGTGTTTGCCGCTCTCGGTGACCCTGCCTGGTCTCCTCGGAGCTGAGAAGCAACCAGCAAGGCCAGGGACGCTGCCTGGTCCCTAGAATCGCCCCCAACAGGAGACAGGGCCACGGGCAGGCTGGTCTGCAGACATCACGGCTCGGATTACAAACATGTCATCTTCCACTGATGATTTACAGACACAAGGGGACATGGTGGATAAGCAACTGCTATTGGGAGATCTGCTGGAAGCCCACCTCTTCCCTGTTTCCTCCTCCAAGATACGGAGGCTGCGAGCGGCCCAGCGGGAGTGAGGAGTCTGCTGACGGAGAAGCCTGCTCGGGATCAGCGGTCCTCCCCGCCCACCGTTTCCGGCCCACGTGGCCCGGCAGAGCCCTGCTGGCTTTGCCTTCACGGTCTCACATTAGCCTCGGCCACGGACCCACCACCAGAAGACACTTAGCATCTCTATGCCTCTGTTTTCTCATCCTCAGGGGAGGGTTGTTGTATTATGATGCAATGATTTTATTTTATTTTTATTATTATTATTTTTTCCATGTGAGAGGAGGGAAGATAGAGAGACAGATTCCTGCATGTGACTGTACTGGGATCCACTTGGTGACCTCCATTGAGGGCCAATGCTCTGCCCATCTGGGGCCATGCACACAACCGAGCTATTTTTAGTGCCTGAGAAGGAGGCTCCATAGAGCCATCCTCAGCTTCCAGGGTGGGACGGCCGGCCTGGTGCTGCGCTTAGTGAGATTCCCTAGGGAAATGCTGGTGGCGGCTGTTTTCGCTTAGTTTTATGCCACTGAAGCCACAGGGCCTGGAGTCGGACCCCGAAGGCCGCCTCCAGAACCAGGATTCTCCGCTGCTGGAAGAAAAGCGAGAAGAGAAGCAAAAAAACGAAGCCAGAGGCCTGGTCAAGTTCAATCTCGACTCTATCCAACCTGGCTCCTGCACGTTCACCGCCTTGGGGTGGGGGTGGTCACAGCAGGAGGGAGTGCAGTGCAGCTGGAAGAAGAGCCTCACCAGGAGGCAGAGTGCAAGTGCCCCCCGCCCCGCCCCCTGCTCCCTCCACCCCCAGTAAGCCCGGGCTTTGTGACCAAAGAAAGTGGTGAACCTCTAGGCATTCACCACCCCTCCTTTCTCAATCTGGGGCTTGGGTGAAATTGGTTGGTGCTTGTTGTGGCCAGATGTCCATTCTCCGAGGCTCGATTCATCTCAAAGTCCATCGCCAGATGTCATGCTAGGCGCACACAGGTGCACAAAGGGAATTCAGGACTAGGGAGACGGGCAAAGACCCAGCAGTCACGCATGACAGGGGGCGGAGACACATTCAAGCACAGTATTGGGGAAGTTCAAAGAAGGGTGTGGTTTACCCATCTGGGGAAGGAGGGCGGCGACACCCGGCAGAGGGCTGAGTACTTCGTGTGTGCGACCTCATCGACCCTTAAAGCATCCTCAAAAGGATAAATACAGTTAAACTGAACCATTGGTGGAATGTAAATGACTCAAGTCATATACTCAAAAGGGTCACAGTTAGACAGTGGGGTCTAAGTCGTTCTCGAAGCAGAAACCCAAACCCTGGCTTGGGTTTCTGCTTGTTTCTCCACGATCGTAGGGCACCCACGGACCAGGTACTCCGTGACGCATGCCGTCTCTACTGCCCTAGGTAATCCTCAGAGAATCCTTTTGACATAGATATTATTAGTCCTGATTTCTAGTAAAAGCAGGCTGAAGTAACTTGTCCAAGATCACATGAAAAATAAAAGGGTAAGATTTGAACTTGGACTTCGTCTAGTTCCCAAACCTGTGCTCCTTTTACTGCCCTGGAATTTTTCCTTCTTTCTCTTCTTAGAATCTTTAAACAACACATTCCCAAATTCCATCAGGGTTTTAAGAATGCATCGACACCTGTGCACACCAGCGTATTCCGCAGTCACTACCAGACCTCTTCTTCTTGTCTTAGGGACCATGCACTACCTCTCCGGCCCTGCTCAGCCACCAGATCAAGTCTCTTCTGTGAAAGAAGACTTCTAGATCAAGCCTGACTCATGGTGGCACAGTGAATAGAACATCAACCTGGAACACTGAGGACCCAGATTTGAAACCCTGAGGTCGCTGGCTTGGATGTGGGCTCACCAGCTTGAGTGCAGGGTTGCTGGCTTGAGCGTGGGACCATAGACGTGACCTCAAGGTCACTGGCTTGAGCAAGGGGTCACTAGCTCGGCCAGAGTTCCCTGATCAAGGCATGTATGAGAAGCAATCAATGAATAACTAAAGTGATGCAACTATGCGTTGATGCTTCTCATCTCTCTCCCTTCCTGTCTGTGTGTCTGTCTCTTTCTCCTTCCCTCAGAAAGAAAAAAGAGGCTTCTAGATAACTTGGCTATGCTGAAACCTTTGCGTGCCTTTTCTATAAGCAGCCCCTCTTATCCAGGGCGAGACTGACCATCCCTTCCAACCGTGCCCTACATCCCCTTGGCGCTAATGGACCCCTGGCTTTCTTTTTATTTTTAACATTTTTTTTTTGTTTTATTTATTCATTTTTAGAGAGAGAGAGGTGAGAGGGAAGAGAAAGAGAGAGAAGGGGGGAAGAGCAGGAAGCATCAACTCCCATATGTGCCTTCACGGGGCAAGCCCAGGGTTTCGAACTGGCAACCTCAGCATTCCAGGTCGATGCTCTATCCACTGCGCCCCCCACAGGCCAGGCCAGACCCCTGACTTTCCAAGACAACTCCTCCTTTTCCATTTACTCTCTCAAATTCAGGGAATTCCCTCAAATGATGTTTCTGGCTCAAGTCCCACCTTTGACTTCAGAACCCACATACCTATCAAGCCTCCCTACAGGGCAGCAGAGGAGAGAAATCTGAACAAAGGAGTCCTCACTGAAATAGGCAGGACGCAGAGCAGTCGTGTGAAGAATTCTGTGGCCTCAGGCCTTCCCTGCTGAGGTCATAGTGAGGTCACACAAAGAAGGTACCCTCTCAACCCGAGTCCTGAAGGAAGCTTCTGCACCTTTGCTCCAAAGGCAGAAAACACTTCCGGGTCGGGGAGACTGTTTTTATACACAATCCATGGGCATCTTCATCGTTGTTTGTTTGTTTGTTTGTTTGTGCCCTCTGTCGTGTTTGCATTATTAAAATTTCTTCTCCAGCCGTGGTTCCCTTTAAGCTCTTTGCTCTGTCTTCCCCCAATCCAATGGGCGATGGGATTGCAGAGGCCAGAGCCACATGCGGGTGGGACAGTGTGCGGGTCAGTCCAGGAACACCCAAACTGGCCCTGCTCCTCAGAGAGCGTTACCAGTCCATCCGAGTCTGCCTGCGACTTTCTCAGTTTTAGAAGAGTGGAGAGTCCCACATCCCAGGAAACCCCACAGTCTCGGACAAATCAGATGGCCGGTCACCCCATCTTACTAACACGGAAATAAAAAAGAGGATGAAAGTAAAATTAGCATAAATAAGGAAGAGGCACTTCCCTTGGGTTCCTTTTCTTAGGAATAAGGAGACCTCCTATCGAATCTCCTCCTTGCAGAATCCCCTGCAAGGTTCAAAACAGCTCACTATCCTTAAACCCTGAACTTTCATGGTGGAGCAAAGAATTCCACTCCTGACAGGTTTGCAGATGCTGCTGCTGCTGCTGCCCCAGCCCGGGGCCGTGCCTTGGAATCCACCGCGCTCTACTTCAGAGTAGAGTTTTCTGCAAAGTCCGGATGCCTTTGACTGTGATTACACCAGAACCACCTTGCTGCGTAGCCTGACTGTGCACCCGCCCATTGAGCCATTTAATTCTCACTAAAGTCTTTATTGTTTAGAGAGAGAGTGAAGGCTTGACCAGCAACATGGCCACCACTGATGAATGCACCCCGGCCACCCCTGGTGCCCTCAGGAGACTCTGGCTGCAGCTTTTGTCCCCTGAGCCCCACTCAGGGCCGGGAGCAGGAGGCGGGGCTAGAAATCAGAGGTCTCTTTAGAGAGCCTTGAAGGAGGCAGGCTGGAGGGGTTGGGGAAGGCGGCAGATCACCGGAGAAATACCAACCTGACCCTCGCCAGACCCTGGACAAAACAGCCTTTTCTTGAGTGATTAGCCGCAGAGAAAGGTGATTTGTTAAAGGGCTGGGCTGGCCGCCTTTGTGTCCCGGGGTCCGGGACATCTGGCAGGAGCCAGGGAGCCCTGTGGTCGCGGGGCCGGAGCCCCCCATTCTCACCCACTGGACTGTGCTTCATGGACACACTGGCTGCTCATTCTCATGCTAATCTGGGAACTCCGAGAGCAGATGTGCAACATTTTCTTCTGTTCTTGCTCACTTGTAAAGAACTAATGCAACTTCTTTTTAAAAGGGCAAGGCAGGGCTGGGCTGAGAGAGGGGTGAAGGTGAAGGGGGCAAGAGGGAGGGAGGGGTGTCGGCGGGGTGAGTTCCAGGGAGAAAGGAAAGTTCACTGGGATGGCTTTCTGTCTTGGTGGGCAAGGCCGTAGGGACCGAGCCGATGTGCACTCCAGGCAAACCGAAGGGGACGGGAAACTCAAGTTAATATTAAAATAGTGAGACGCCTCCCCCACACGCACGACAGCCGATAATTAGGGAATGCAAACACAGGAAGACAGGAGGTTCTGGCTCTTCAGTGAGCTTCCGCGAGTCTTTTTCTCTCTGCCTTGTGCAAAAGTTTCGCCTTCTGGGGCTGGGAGATTTTATTTCAGCTGCCTCCCCCCCCCCCAATTTGCTGGACAAACTTATACCACACTTATTTTTTTCTATTTGACCAGTGAAGTAAGTGGCAGTGGAGGCTGGGCATTGTTAGAAGGGATTTATCTGTATTCCTATGTGTCCTTCCCTTTTTCTATTGATAGGAAGATATACAGAGATTTACGGAGAAAGAAACAGATAAATAACTTCCAATGCTGCCTCAGGCATTTCAGACTGTTATTCCTGTGTGGTTCATTGGGCCGAAGTGCCTATATTATTGATTACATTGTAAATCTGTTAATTGACAACATCGATCCAGTGAAATATCGACGTCTGTGTCCGCTGCCGCCGTCAGAAACGTTCCTCGGGAGAAAGACTTACGATGCATTTACCGAGGACAGACTGTCCCCTTGCCAGGATTTGTGGCTGATGTCATGCGTGCCACAGACACGGGCTGACATCTGCCAGGCCTGCCAAGGTGCCATCGTTGACAGCCCGCACCCAGGTGTCCTCTGCACGCCACCAGCTCGCGTCACCCCCTGTGACGGCTCTGCCGTGTGGCTGGCCTCTGCGTGCGAAGTGTCCCCGCATCCACCCTACACCCTGGCATCCTTCTGCAAGTCGCTTCCATCGCTGTGTCACCCAAATGTCCCTAAGTGATAAGAATCATCTCTAGGGCATGTCAAAGGACTTCCGGGCCCTCTGCTAGAGAGTCTTGCTCAATAGACACGGGGCTGTAGCATGCCCACCCTGTGTCCCAGGTGAGTCTGATCAACAGAAAACCCGGAGTCACATTGCCCAGGAGTGTGTCTGCGAGCAGTCTCCGGGGTGACCAGGGGTCTCACATAGAACTGGAACCACCGTACTCTGCCTGTTCTCTCGTGGTGCTGTCTGTCCACCCGTGTAGCTCAGGTGTCTGGGGCCACTTTGGACTTTGAAACGTTGGGATGCGTGTTTTCATTTTACCTGCCATTCTTGGCTGTCTATCTCCTGGTACCTGGTCCTCAGTTCTCTCTTCTGTTGGTGGAAATTAAATATAATTCCTAAATAGCAGTCTCATCATACATGGACGAAGAAAAAGAAAAATAACTTTAAGGACATGATACATGATGAAATGTATCATTTTCATAACGGCAGTCTCTGGTATATTTTAGAGTATGTTGTTGGCTTAGCTTTTAAAGAAAAACAGAAAAATAAGTAAATAAAACATGCTGGATCCCTGAAACTAAAAGATGAGAATGGGAAGTGTTGGGCAGATAAAATGTATTATGCTCACTTTGTTAAAGATGACGCTGCCCACGTGGAGGCCGTTGCCCAGGTGATATTAATGTGTGTTGGGGCGGGCTGTGGGCAGGCAGGATCGTTGTAGCCTGGGGCTTGGTTTTGGCATTAAGCCTTTCCCACCCTTTTTGATGTAGGGCGGTACAATCCAATCATGCCTCAGAGAAGTGACTTTGTATTAGAGACTTCCCTATTTTGTATATTGGATTAAAGGTTGTGAAGCTACACTATAAAATGGGGGCAGAACGAGAGTTTACTCTCTTGGTTCCTGGGATGATTAACATGAGAGAGCAGAGGGAGCAGAGCAGAGAGCAGAAAGAGGCCATGTGGAGAAGCAGCCAAGATGGCGGAGTGCTGAGTGAGATGCCAGTTTGTGTAGAGTTTGTATCTGGGATAAGGAAGGAGATGGGGAACTGAGGAGAATAAGGCTGGTGATCTAGAAACCTTTGATTCTAGGAAACTCGGATAAGTCAGTGGCTTTGTGAGCACTGAATGTGACTGGGTTTTGGAGCCCAGTGTGTGTTTTTACTTGCCCGCCGGGTGCAAGCTAGGATTAAAGACTATGGCCCATCAGTTTTTGGCTCTGCTGTTTCTTTGCCGACTGTCCGAATCCAATGTGGACCTGCATGGGCCGGGCCGCTGCTGTGATAGCAGCCCTGGCCCTGGGGGCTGGCTTTACAGGAAGGCAGGTTAACAAACTGAGATTTAAGAGGAGGCTTGTAGGACAAAGCAAACAAAAGAGAGGCTTGATGATACGATCTCTAAAAAGTGATTTTAAAATAATCGAAGATTCATTAGGAGCAGTAAAAACAAAATTTAGCCTCAAGAAGAGAATTAGAAAATGGAGAGTAAATTAGTGATTCCAGGGTGGTTGGAAAAAAAAAAAGAAGAAGAAAGCTAATTTAAAATATGTGATGATAGAAATGGAAATCTGAGAATTAAAAGAGGGATTAAAAGATTGAATTCTTAAGTGTTCTTGAGGTCTTCTCTAGAAGAAATCTTACCAAATCAAGAATTAATTTAAAATACATGAGAACTTCTTTTGGCTGAACAAAACAAAATACACCAAAAAAAATTTTTTTTCAAATTAAAAAAAATAATAAAGGGAAGAGATGCCAAACAAGTTTAATAAGAATAAAATACCTGGGTAAATCAAGTTGAAAAGAAAGGCTACGTAAACATGATGAGAAATCCATTAGCCTCAGACTACCCTACAACTTTAAATACTAATAAACCGTGGGAGGACTTTTATAAAGTTTGAAGAACGGAAAGCTGAGGTCACTGGTTCGAAACCCAGAGCTTACCCGGTCAAGGCACATATGGGAGTTGATGCTTCCAGGTCCTCTCCCCCCTCTCTTTTCTCTCTCTCTCTCTCTCAAATGAATAAATAAAATCTAAAAAAAAACTTAAAAATAAAAAAGTATTAAAGAAAAACTATTTTAAATATTATATACCTAATAAAGCTCTTTTTTCCCTGCAGAAAAGAAATAAAATTTTTTAATATTGAGTAATCCAGAAAATATTGTATATTTATATTCATGTAAGAAAATCTACTTGAAGGACAAGTGAAAAATAAATATATTTTTTAAAATGACTGAGCATGCGTACTAAAAATTAGTATTAAAAAGAATAAAATTTGTGTCATTTGTGGATAAAATAAGGGGAGGGTCTATGGAAAGAAAGCTCACAGGGTGACTGGATCACAAAGTCCTAACTGAACAGGCTGCAGGGGGAAGAAGCCACACCCCAGGCGTACCACTTTTTCTGTAAAAGGTTTAGTTGCCCTAAGCAAGTCCTGACCGTTGTTGCTGTGCAGAGGTTAACACGCCTTTGAAATAAGCAGGAGCCACCTTCAAGAGAGCACAGAACATTGTTAAGTGTCCTGTAATCCAAGCCCTGACTTGCCTTTCCCCACCTTTCATGCAATCTTCCTTACACCCCGCCTCCATCTCAAGTGCAGGACAGGACCGGAAAACTGTTCTTTTCTGGAGCCTTTGAGATCTTGCTCCTCTGCCTCCGTCATCCGCCGGACTCAAAACAAACTATTATGCTCATTAGTGTCACTCTTCAGTGACAGTGTGTCTCTCCTTTGGGCTTAGTATGGCCCACGTTTGTAGCATATCGCACATTAAGTGTGTTGGTCGGTTGGCCATGGGGGAAGGTCAGGTGAGGAACCAGGTCCGGGGACTTTAGCTGGAACTGCCCACTTCCATGCGGCCAAAAGAAGGGGCCCAGGAGCACCCTGAAAAAGAACGACTGTCTGTCAGCCAACGAAATTTCGCCACGTCATATCAACCTGCCACCACCCTACTGACGCTATGAACTACACCCCCACCCCCGCGTGGGGATCTGCGTGACTTCCTGGCCCCTGTCTGCTGGACCAGCGCACCTCACCCAGGATGCGCTCTAAGTAAAGCTCTTGCCTGTCCACACTTGGCGGCTGCTTCCTTCTTTCTTCCTTGGTGGGAAATACCTTACATTAAGTTGGATGCTATGGGTCACCATGTTTTCTAAATTGGGTTTGACCATTTTTCTCTCTTTGAGAGCCGTTCACGCCTCCGTTTCCTCCCGCCCAGCTTAGATTCCACGAGCTTCATACAATCCCTCCCTTGACTTCCGTTGCTTTCTGCCCTCGTAGGTTTTGTTGAGCAGATTCTACCTCAGTTGGTCCGGAATCTTGATCCCTTTCAGCCTGCGGGCGTCCCGCTCCACCAGGCTCAAGAAAACCCAGCTCTCGCTCTTCCTTGTGCGTGAAGTTCACGACCACTACGAATGCCAGGTGGGCTGTGGGCACTCGGCACTCCCTTCCCCAGTAATTCCAGCCTCCTGCTCTCGGAGAACACAACCTCACGCCTTCCTCTCTACCCCAGTTCTCCTTCATCGACCGCCCGGCTCGGCCTGGAGGACCCAGAAGGGAGCAGCGGAAAACCTGGTCAGAGAACAAGGTCCTGGATGTCCTGACGAGAAGAGAAAAATTAAAGCGGGATGACTTTGGTGAGGGCGGGTTAGAGAAAGCGGTGACCGACCAGAGTGTGAGGTGGTTAAGAGATGGCTGTGCTCCCTCCTCTCACCACCAGCTGTCTGATTCCTCTCTACCTGTGCCCACAGATTCTGCCTTAGTGCCTGCTTCCACCCAAGCTCATTTTCTCCACCTGGGTAGCAGCCCTCCTCGTTTCTCACCTGCCCAGGTCGTAGCTTCTGTAATGATCTCTCTTCCCAATGTACAGAGTCAGGCTCATCGATGTAAAGTTGTAACCTGTCTCCCCTTCCAGAAACTTCCCTCCACCGTCTCCAGTTCACAGACCATTTCTCTAGACCCTCTGTTTGACAGAATTCTCTCCAAGGTTACGCACAATTATTTTCCTCCCTGAGAGATCAGTTCCATCACGAAATAAGTGTGCTTCATGAGTATAATGTTTGCCATCTAATAGAGATGAAACCCTCCACAGATCCTGCCATTCTGATGGAACCATTCTTGTCAGTTCAAGAAAAAAGTTACATTTCTCCGATTCTCACTCTTTTTCTTCTTTCTTTCTTTCTTTCTTTCTTTCTTTCTTTCTTTCTTTTTTTTTTGGTGACAGAGACAGAGAGAGACAGAGAGAGGGGACAGACAGATAAGAAGGGAGAGAGACGAGAAGCCTCGATTCCTTGTTGCAGCACCTTAGTTGTTCATTGATTGCTTTCTCATATGTGCCTTGACGGGGGGGGGGGGGGCTACAGCAGACCCAGTGACCCCTTGCTCGAGCCAGCGACCTTGGGTTCCAGCTGGTGAGCCTTGCTCAAACCAGATGAGCCTGCACTCAAGCTGGCAACCTCGGGGTTTCAAACCTGGGTCCTCTGTGTCCCCGTCCAATGCTCCATCCACCTCTCCACCACCTGGTCAGGCCGATTCTCACTCTTAATTCTTTTTTTTTTTTTTTTTTTTTTTTACAGAGACAGAGAGTGAGTCAGAGAGAGGGATAGACAGGGACAGACAGACAGGAATGGAGAGAGATGAGAAGCATCAATCATTAGTTTTTCATTGCGTGTTGCATCACCCCAGTTGTCCATTGATCGCTCTCTCATATGTGCCTTGACCGCGGACCTTCAGCAGACCGAGCAACCCCTTGCTGGAGCCAGCGACCCTGGATTCAAGCTGGTGGGCTTTTCCTCAAACCAGATGAGCCCGCACTCAAGCTGGCGACCTCGGGGTCTCGAACCTGGGTCCTCTGCATCCCAGTCCGACGCTCTATCCACTGCGCCACCGCCCGGTCAGGCTCTTAATTCTTTTTGATCAACGGCACCATTTGATCCAGTTGAGACAGTTGGTTCTTCTTCTTAATTTAAATAGAATGCTTAAGTAGTGCAACTTCTTAAAAAAAATGGATTGGGGTGACACTGGTTAACAATTATACAGGTTCCAGGCGCCCAATTCCGCCACACATCTCTGTACTCCATACTGTGTGTCCACCCCCCTTCAAGTCAAGTCTTCACCATGTACCCCCTTCCACCTTCCCCCCCCCAGCAAATTCTACAGTTTTCCGTGTCCAGGAGGGTTGATTTACTTATTTATTAATTTTGTCCTGTTTTGTAAGACCCTCCACCTCCCTCACAGCCCTCCCTCCTGACAGCAGTCAGCCTGCTCTCCGTGTCTGAGTGTTTCTATTTCCCCTGTTAGTTCATTCTGTTCACTGGATTCCACAGATGAGTGAGGTCACACGGTACTTGTCCTTCTCTGACTGGCTTCTTTCCCTTAGCGCGATGGTTGCTTCCCAGCCCGGATCCACCGCCATTCTCGTCTTCATCTGTAAAATCTTATTCCTTCTTTAACCAAGTCCTACTGAAATCCCACTGGCTTTGGGAATCTTTAGTGATATTGCTATGTTATTTGAATTCTGGATAACTCGTGGCTTAGTAATCAATACCTTTTGAATTGCCACCACGTCACTTGAGGTTGAGAAAATAATTTGCCCCCAATGTGAGATGAATGACAACAGAGTTTACTCCTGGGGACAGATAGATATGAGATCAGACCAAGTCTCCCAGAATTGATCTGTTCCTCCCTCACCTCTGTATTCCTGTATTGATTTCATGCTCAAGGGAAGGTTTGCTTCACAGAGGAAAGTATGGCCACCAGCAGCCCAGGCTGATGTCCTGCCAGCTCAGGAAATCTACTGCATAAAACAAGCTTTTTCCGTAATTCCAGCAAAGTCTTGCCATTGAACCTCTGGGCCTGGCTTGATTTATTTACGTTTTCTGTAGCAGATTCCTGTGAACTGGAGGATAGACTATTTTGACAGCGAAAGCCAAAGGCTGAGTTCAGCTGTATCCAGATTTTATGGCATGAGTGTAAGGAGGAGTGTTTGCCCGGAAAAATAATCCAGGTGCTATTATTAGAAGAACAGGCAAAAAAGTATGGCTATTTACCAGAATATGCATAAAATAGCGGCCCATCTCTAGTCTGACTTCTCAGTGGTTATGGCAGAAAGTACCCCTTCCCAGGACCCAGCATGTCAGAGGCAAACTTCCTTCTGGGGAGTTTCAGCACCCGTGTGAGTCCTTGAGACACAGATAAAGGTGCCTCTTTCTCAAAACGTTGAATGATGTCTCCTGGAATTAATGAAGGTGGGCCTCAACGGGCAGAACCGAAGTCTGACCAGAAGGTTGACCTTCTGGTCCTCATGTGCCCCTTCAGATGAACAGGGACATTGCTGTAAGGTCCCTTGGTCATTTCTTGAGCACAGTTTATCCTTCCGGGTCTTCAAGATAGTTTCTGGCAACACAATGTCTGATGCAAGTCTTTAGAGAGAAAGAACTGGTTTAAGCAGAAATATTGGGTGAGTACACTACAGAAGAAGGGAAATTGCTTTTCATCTGGTAACTTCATTCTCAGGAATTGTGAGTAACCAAAAAAAAAAAAAAAGAGAGAGAGAGAGAAAGAGAGAGAGACAAGAATGTGTAGTCAGCTACTACAACATAATGTAGAAGCCACAGAGAGAAAGGGACACATCTGAACGTGCCGTATGTTTTCTGTTGTAACTCTGAGAGATACCCCCTCTCATTCAAAAACAACACCCCCATTTGTACCGTCTAACGCAGTATTCACTAGCCACACGTAGGTACTGAGCACTGGAGATACGGCTCCTGCCAATATAAGTGTTGGAAATATAAAACTCACACTGGATGTTGAAGACTCTGGTATGAAAAGAAAGATCTAAGTGACCTCAATCGTTTTTATATTGACTACATGTAAAATCACATTTTTAGGTATATTAGATACATTACTAAAATTAATTTCACCTGCTTCTTTCCACCTTTTTTTTTTTTGTTGTTGTATTTTTCTGGCTAGAAGTGGGGTGGCAGAGAGACAGACTCCCACATGTGTCCCACCAGGATCCACCCGGCATGCCCACCAGGGGGCGATGCTCTGCCCATCTGGGGCGTTGCTCCTTTGCAACTGGAGCCATCCTAGCGCCTGAGGCAGAGGCCATAGAGCCATCCTCAGCGCCTGGCCAACATTGCTCCAATGGAGCCTTGGCTGTGGGAGATGAAGAGAGAGATAGAGAGAAAGGAGAGGGGGAGGGGTGGAGAAGCAGATGGGTGCTTCTGGCCAGGAATCGAATCCGGGACTCCTGCACGCCAGGCCGACGCTCTACCACTGAGCCAACCAGCCAGGGCCTTCTTTCCACCTTTTTTTTTAAAGGTGGTTACTACAAATTTTAAATTACCCATGAGGCTTGTCACTGTGGCTCCTTTTCTGTCTAATATACAGAGAGGCCCCAGATAGGAATGAATGGTTCTGAGAACCACATCTCAGACACAATGCATATTCTTAATACCCACATTAAGGAGTCGTGGAAGCTTGAAATGTGAAAGCATAAACACACAATATCCTACCACGTGGAAGTTAAAAGGGAATTGGAGACCCTTGTTTTCAGGATGAGAACACTGAGGCGTGTTTGTAGGCATTTATGGCGTTGCATAAGTCTTCAGAGTAACTTTAAAATGATCTAATGTGTTCTGTTTGTGTTCCTGGTGGAACGCAGAGTGAAAGAAATACCTAGAGAAAAACTTTAGAATATGCTGCATCTCCAGTTGGCATTAAACCTCAACTACTTTGTCGATACCCAGTGTTAGCACACAAGGAGGCATTAAAGCTGGACAAGACCTGCTCATCCCTGTGAAAGCCCACTGCTTTACGGTGTCAGAAGCTCGTCAGCTCTTCCGGGGCTGGTAGAATAGGTTCCGGTTGGTACTTCATAAACGTTTTTAAACCTGTGTTCCGCACTGAGAATTTTTCCAGCGGACACACATACCCCAGTTTCACCCAGGCAGAGTTAGAAACACTCGGACCCCTTTGGAAGGTTTAAAAGATAAACAACAAAAAACTTCCCTGACTTCCACTTCCAGGTTCAAACAGAGCTTGGGAGAAGGGCGGCTGCAAGGTCCCCAGGCTGGGCAGCCCTGAGCCTCCTGCAACAGCGGCGCTGCGCCCGCCACGGGCCGGCTCAGCACCCACCCACAGTGGGCCCGGAAAGTGGCCTCCAGTACTTACAGGGGTTGGCGTCCACGGGCCAGGCTACCGCCCGCATTGCGGGGCGCCCCGCTGAGACAAGGAAGCCAAGAAATCGGAAACAAATCGGATTGGAATGAAAAGAAACCCACCTCATGCAGGTTCCACGGGCCACCTCCCTCCATTAAACGGTAAGGCGATTTGTATCCCTTCCTGACTTGCTCTCCCAGGAGGAAAGGAAAGGATACGGGGTCAGGGGAGGCCAGAGAGGGAGGAAGTCGCGAGCTATGCAAGGACATCAACCTCCTTTACGCTAGCGCGCGCGCGCAGTCACACACACACTCACACACACTCACACTCACACACACAGACACACTCAGTCACACACACAGTCACACTCACACACAGACACACACACAGACACACTCACACACACAGACACAGACACACTCACACACACAGACACACTCACACACACACACACACATAGACACACTCACACACACACACACACACACACTCATAGTACAACCAACATTTTAAAAATTCCTTCATCCAAAACGGAGCTTATCTATTTGGAAACAGAGCTGTTGTATTTTTTTTTCCAACTCTTAATTTCTCCCCTTGATGTATTGGCTTATTTCACAATAGGTTGTTCCTTTCTAGGTCCGGGGGAACTTCTGATCATCAGAGGAACGACCACAAGACGAAAACGCCGCGGAGGGGAGCCCCGGTGCGCTCCCGGGCGCCCTGGGCCGTGGGGAAGGTGCAAGTGGAAGCTGCTGCGGAGGAATTCGGTTCGCCCGAGACAAACGGGGGCGTGGCGTGCAGCCGGCTTCTGGGAACCGCAGCCAACAAAACTTCCAAAGGTCCGGGGCGGGGGCGGTGGCGGGGGCGGGAGGGATGCAGCGACCCAGGCAGGGGGTGGGGGTGGGGAAGCTGAGAGCAGGGGACTCGAGGGGGTCCCGGCTGCGAAAGGCTGAGCGGAGTTGGAGGGGTCGAGAGCCCCTGATCCGGTGAGTGGTCCGCTGGGTGGAAGTCAGGCCCCCGGGGATCCGGCCAGCTCCGGCTGTCACTCAGAGGACCCCGGGGGCCGCCGCAGCCCGCGGCTCCGCTCCAAGGGGGCGAGGCTGCCGGCGGGGACCGGGTGGGGAAAGCCGAGTGGGAAAGGGGCGTCGCCCCGGCCGCCTCCGCCCTCTCCGATGTCATTGGACCGCGGCTGCGGGGTCCGCGCCACCTTCTCTCCATCCCACCCCGCTCGTCCGGGAGCTGGGCTGGCCCCGGCCGTTGACGTCACCGCCAAGTTTGCTGACCCGGGAGCCCCACGTGTGGCAGCGGCGACGGCCTGGGAGGCGGCGAGGGAGTGCGCGCGAGCGCAGGGGCCGCGGCCGCTGACAGGTCCCGCGCAGCCGGCTCCGCCGCGCCGCTCCCAGGTAGGGAGCCAGAGCAGTTTGGAGCAGCCGGGCGCGAACCGAGAGGGCGGACTGCTGGGCGCGGGCCTGCTGGCTGCCGCTCGGGCAGCGGGACTCGCTCCCGGGGTCGGGGGACCTCGCGCCAGGGCCGAGAGGACGCCGCCAGGCGGACCCGGGAATCAGGACGCCGGGGCAGGGAGGCGCTATCGCGCCCCGCTGTCTGGAGCGCACCGAGCTCAACAGCGCCGGGTCGGCGCGTGCCCTCCCGGGTCGGAGCGAGGGATGCGCGGTCGCTGAGCGGAGACCAGAGCCGAGCGGCCGCCCGGGGCCGGGGCTGGGACGCACGCTTTCGCCACCTCCGGGAGTCCGAGAGGAGAGGGGCGCGCAGACCCACCACGGGACTCAGGACTCGGCGAGTCTAAGACGATGGTTTCTTAAGCACGGTCCCGCGTCCTCCTTCCCGCCCCCTCGACTGGAGGCAGGGACCCCGAGCCTGGCTCCCCGGCCACCGCCTCCCGGGGCAGCTCGCACGGCTGCAGGGACGCGCGGGTGATGTGGCCTCCGTCCAGGGCGCAGGCCCTCCCGGAGGATGTCATGGCACCTGGAGGAGTCCCGGCCTAGCATGGCCCTCCCGCTTCCCGACGTCGCCTCCGGCTAGGATGGCCCCCCCGGGCCCGGCCGGCGCCCACCCCGCCTCGGCCGAGCCGCTGTCCCGCAGAATCTCCCGGAAGTTCTCGCTGATGCTCTGCTCGCTGCTCACGTCCCTTTACGTCTTCTACTGTCTGGCGGAGCGCAGCCAGACCCTGTCCGGCCCCGTCGTGGGGCTGCTGGGCGGTGGCGAGGAGGCGGGGGCCCCGGGGCGCGGCGTCCTGACCGTTGGCCCGAGGGAGCTGGCGGTGTGGCCCGCGGTGGCGCAGAGAAAGCACCTCTTGCAACTGCGACAGTGGCGGAGGCGCCGGCGGCCCGCGGGGCACGACGAAGGCGGAGAGGAGGCGACCTGGGAAGAGGAGACTCCCGGCCTGGCCGGTGGACCCGGGGGCTCCGGGGCCGGGAGCAGCGTGGTCGAGGCCCCGCCGGGGACCCTGGCGCTGCTGCTGGACGAAGGGAGCAAGCAGCTGCCGCAGGCCATCATCATCGGCGTGAAGAAGGGCGGCACGCGCGCGCTGCTCGAGTTCCTGCGCGTGCACCCCGACGTGCGCGCCGTGGGCGCCGAGCCCCACTTCTTCGACCGCAGCTACGACAAGGGCCTCGCCTGGTACCGGTGAGCTGGTGCGGGTGTGTTTGGGGGTGGAGTGGAGATGAAGGGCTTGAGAGAGTCCACGTGGACCCCCCCCCCCCAGTTCACCTCCCCTCCCCAATTCCTGCAGAAGGCCAAGGGTCATCCGTAGTTGTCTTTAACTTGAAGGGTCTCCTTCCCCACCATGCCTGCCTTTCTCCAGGTTATTGGATACACTCTTGCTCTCCAGGTGGACGGGTGGCAAATTTAGGCCTTTGTGATTTTTTTTTTCCTTTCGTGCTAGGGATTCCCTTTCCCCCAAATAGCCAATCTCATCTTTTTATTTTGCTCTGTGAGAAGATCCTTGTTTTAAGCTAAAGAAAAAAAAAAAATCTCTCCTAAGTGAGAACTTGTTTATCAATTATAAGGTCAACCCCTTTCCCCCCCAAAAAAGCTTGTTTTTATTTCTTCTTTTACCTTCTGGGCAGTTAGTTCCCTGTGGTTAATGCGGTCTTCGCCACAAGATATTTATTTACCTTGACCCTTGGCCAGATCATTGTCCTGAGTGGTAAGTGGTATCAGAAACTTTGTCCAAGTGTCAAGAGCGAGAGTCTCGGTCTCTGGAAAGTAGATGTTGGAGCAAATGCCAGCCACGGGTCGCTGTGTCTGAAAGAGGCATTCTCGGCCATACTTTTGTCTGGGGCGAAGAATGGGTTTTGTAAAGTGTTATCTATATTTATAAGAGGGAGCACATTTTTTTTTTCTCCCTCTTCTCTGGACTGGCAAAAACTTTTCCAAAGCTTTTCAAACAATTCTCTTTAGAAATGAGGTAGATATTAAAAAGAAAGAAAAAAAAAAGAAGAAAAAGGGGTAATATAGAGACATCAATTACAATGTGAAATCCCTCCTAAGAGAGTTTAGGAAGTACATTTGATTTAGGTTTTAATTTTAAATTTACCAGTCTTCTCAAATTCAGCTCACTTTAAATAATATGTAGAATCAGCCAAACTCTAATAAATCCTAATGTCACCTGGATTTTGTTTGCCGTAAAATACTGGCCTTCTTGACTCTTGAGAATAAGGAAAAATCATGTGGCCAGAACTTGTCATTGTATCCTTTAAATGTGCAGTCTCCTTGTCATCCGAACTGAAACAATATTACAGAAGTTACAACAGCAACTTAAATACATTTGAAGAGCTCACTTAGTCAACCCTGCCCCCCCAAACAGAAATGGACATGATTTGATCATTTTACTTAGATGAGGGGGTCACATGCCCCCTCAGATAGATTTCAGGAGCTGAATTTACAGTAACCCAACTCGTGAGAAAACATTCGGTCCTAAAAGTCTAATTCAAACGCTGAAGGCTTTAGAACGGTAACTTTCCATTTGTTGGAAAGAAAAACAAACAACCGCCCCTTAATAGAGAGTATATATCATTTAAAATCATCAGCCTCTTAAAAAAAAAAAAATTCCCTTGTGTTCCTGTCATTTATGTTGTATCCTCTGGGAAGTTCGTATAAAAATGACCTGTTGAATCTGAAAACAACAGGTCCTTCTTTTTCGCACAAAGGCAGCTCTGTTTTTTCCATCAAGGACACAAGAAAGAAGTGATTAAAGACCCCCTAAAACTCTTATCTGTAGCAGTTTGCACTGAATGCGGCCTGGTACGGTGCCTATAAGTGAACACATTTCAAGCGGACTGCCTGGAATATCTTAGGCAGTGTTTGGCTCTGGGGTGCTATTATCGATGGTGACTTATGTAGTGCTGGAACCCTTTGCTTACATTTTACCACTGAGACTTGATTTTTCCGCAAAGTAGGGTTGTTGCTCCTCTCTCCAGAAGTGTGTGTTGGGGTCACAGTGTATCTGCGGAACTGTGTCTAAGTTTTCGTGGGCCTTTCTGAGCTTGTGTTAGAGAAGGAAGGCTTCAAGATTACTAGACACACAAGTACTGAAAAAACAGAGAGAGAGAGAGAGAGAGAGAGAAGAAAAAAGGAGACGACGAAGAAGAGGAGGAAGGAGAAGAGAGTTATAAACGTTTACAAGGCTCTCACTTGGAAACGGGGTGCATGCTGTGGGGACACTGAAAAGTCTCTCCTTCCTCAGCTTGTTTACCCCAGCAGAGGAACTCGTCAAAGCAATTTATGGTGGTCACAAAAATAACTGCACGGTAGACTTCACGGTTTGGTGAATTTAATTTTCTAAGGGTTGGAGCCATGTCTTTGTTTTACCATTTGCAATGTGTTTTGTTTTTCTTTTATTGGATGCATAAATTTAAGTTTAATTCAATTACATGGAAGACTCTTATTATTAAAAAAAAAAAATTCCAAGCCATGGAGCTTGGATTATTTAATGAAATTTTGCCCCAGTTCACTTTCATTGGGCCCTGAAGTTAGAGTTGGATGTTTGTGAGAAAGAATGAAGATTAACCTGGAAAAAAAAAATTCTCCCACACGGAGTGCCACTTGGCTGTTATGTGCCAGGGTAGCTGCTTGTATATAATTAGCCGGTCTTTTAGAATAAGGGATTCAGTTAGACCTTCTTGAGTGGGCCCAAAATGTGTAATGCAGGACTTTTACCCCACACCATGACCACACACGTGTGCGTGCATGTTGCGTGCACACACACATGTACACACGCATGCACACACAAGCACAGACCAAAAAACCCCAAAGTGAATTATGGAAGAGGAAAATCTGTCTAATGTCTCTGAGATGCTCGTCGACATTGGAGAGCCATAGGTCAGCGTCCAGCCTTGTTTCTTGGCCCCAGGAAATCTCACCCTTTGCCGTGAGAGGTTGTTGTGCTGGCGCCCCCTACTGTCCCGACAGAGGGAGGCATCTGTTGCTGTTAGGAAGTTTGAGAAAATCCCTTGAAGAATGAGTTTTAAGAGTTTAGAAACATGTCGCTGAGATGTTCCCATAAATTTATCATGCGGTGAAAACAATGATTTATACACTGCCTCCTCAGAATCGCGTGATCCACCCTTTCTTGGTCTGAAAAAAATTTTGTCCTAAAGGCAAAGAAAATGAATTTATTCAAAATATTTTATAAAGGAGACATTTCTAAGTCATTTGAAATGCTCCCATATTACTCTAAAATAAATGAAACAAAGAGATTTCAATACGCCAGTAAATGTGCGCATGATCGTTTAGGGTCCCTCCGTGTCGTTTTCCGGGTATGAAACTCCGCCCGGATGGGGTTTAGAAAACATTCCACATTACTTAATTTAGCAGACATGATACACGAGCAACAAATGTCTGCGGCGAGCGTGTCATGGGAAAGCAATCCTCCGCAACGAACAGTCTCCATCTCCGTCGTCTGTGTGGTGGCTTCCTAACGGAAAGTGGGGGAACTATTTCATTGGCTTCTAAACATTCAGATTTTTTTCCGGAAGTCAAGACCAAATGCCTCTGGTGCACGTGAGGTTAGAATTTAACAAGAGAGCCTCCCATTCTGTTTGTGTACATTGGCACCAATGAGAAGGTGCGCTTCCTGTCCCCTGAGACAGAACGTACCTGCTCATGAAGTACTTAAAGATACGTGTGCATTTTTATACGGGGTGTGTGCATGTGTGTATACATATATGTACATTTATATATGTGTATGGATATAAATGCTTGGTTTCTGTAACAAGTTAATCTCATATTTTGGGACACGATAGTATTTATTATCCTATCTTTTATACTAGCATATCTATTTCTTATGGGTTTTTTAAAAATTTACTTATTGATTTGAGAGAGAGAGGAAAGGAGAGACAGAGCAAGAGAGAGAGAGAGAGAGAAAGAATGAGAGAGAAAGAGACATCGATTTGTTGTTCCACTTATTTATGCATTCATTGGTTGATTCTTATATGTGCCCTGACCGGGAATCGAACCTGCAAACTTGGTGTTTCAGAACAACACTCTATCTAACTGAACTACCCGGCCGGGGTCTATTTCCTATATTTTGGTTTGTTTTCTTTAATCAGATTGGATAATTTCGGTAGAGATTCATATCACTTAAATAGTTTTACTCCGTAGCATTCGGGAACATCAAAGGTTACTTCGCCTGGTATTTAAGAGTTAGTTCTCCCCCAGTGTCATCGAAATTTGAAGTTTTCTGGCCTCTGAGAATCCTTTCCTTGTTTTTCAAGTCCACCAGGGAGGCAGGCTGAACAGAGGCATCTTGGTTCCTGCCGGGAGAAATGGGCATTCCGTGGCAGCTGGGAGCAGCTGTAAAGTGCCTCCGTGTGGAGTTTCCCACCCTCCTGAGCCACAAGTCCCTTCTGCATGAAGGGTGGGACCTGAAATTGGAGCCCAGGGAGCTGCAAAGTCTGGCCACCCATGCTACGTCATATGGACTGAGGTCCAAAGAGGTCTCTCTGTCCTTCGGGCTGAGTTAGGACAGGGTAGGGGGGGAGGTCAAAGGGGAAGAGGGCTCAGGAGGATGTTGCTTTGGACCCTGAGTCTAGGGCACATGTCTGCAGGGGGAGAGGGTATAATTTCTCTGCTACACATAGTTCCCAGGAGCTCTCGGGGGTGGGACGCCCTACAGCCATTGAGAGGTTGAAAGCAGGCCCTTGGACCAGCCACAGTGCCATCCTCTTGCTGAATGTCTGAGCGCTGGACTCAGCATCCTGGTAGACTGCCCGACAAACAAGCCACATGGCTTAGTTCCGGGTGGCTGTGGATTCCCGTCCCACACACTCTGCACGTATGACCAGGCACCTAGTCGGAGGGACAGGTGGTGGAACTGATAACAGCAAAGTTTTTAAGGGGTTAGGGAATTTCTGACCACTGTCGGACAGCCGGGGTGTGGAGCAGGCTTTGGGACTACCAAGTCCAGGCATTAGAAACAGTAAGAGCAAACAAACCACGTAGAACCTGACCCCGGAATACCTCATGTGAGTGCATATTCCTTCGTGAGAGTGAGATTTATAACAAGCTGATATGTTTTGTGTCAAATGCGGAGGCATCTACGAATAAAAGTTCTCCACTATATTGCAATCTTCTGCCCTCCCCTTAAAAAGAAAACCCTCTGGCTAAAATCTTGGTCTTGTAAGTCTGTTGTTTGGTTAGGAAAGACATGGGCCACATCCGTATTTTGGAGGGGTCAGGGGAGTGGTGTAAGCCACAGGGGCTAACCCTCCGTAGACCAGATGTTCACATCAGGAGAAGAAAAGAGTCACAGAGCCAACAAACCAACTTGATATCAACAACACAGAGCTTCCTATCTCTAAGGGACACGTCTGAACAATGGCAAATGGCTGTTACCGTCAGTCAGATTGCTGGGCTGACTTGGGAATTTTAGGTACTTAGAGCCTTTCCTCGGCGGAGTAATAGTAACTTGGTTACTAAGAAGTATCCTTTTCTGAGGCATGTTTCCCAATGATATTCGATAGACTTCAAGCTTTTCGGAATTTGTGGCTGCTTAAGTGAAGAACTACACTTGGGAAGTTGAGGTTTCTTATTAAATGTATGTCTTCAATAGGCAATACAAGGAAATCACACCTAAGTAGAATCTTAGTTCTCTATAAGACATGTCTTTACCAATGCCTGCCAGCACTTTAAATTTGAAACAGTTAAAAAAATATCTCTGCAGGGGATAGTGCTACAGTTAATAAATAAACTTATGTGAAATCAGAACTTAGAAATGGAAGAAATGCCAAGTTCAGTGAATGGAAGCATCTTCCCAGCTTTTGGGGGCTTTTTTTTTTGCCCCGAATGATTGCAACTTCTATTTTTTTTTTTTTTTTTTACTTTATTCATATGGTCATGACTCTCATGCCTCTAATGTTTACAGTTATCCTGTGGACCCTTGAGGAAAGTATTTCAGGAGTTCAGATTTGACATGTTTCAGAAGTTGTCAGATGACGGTAAATGTAGAAAGAAAGAGGGAAGTAAATGCTCATTAGGAATGAGGTTTTGTAATTGACATCAGGCTTGTGATATTCTTGAGAAGATTTTAAAAATAACTTCTTCACTGATTCTTGCGCGGTGCCTACTTTGAATGTGACCTGTAGCGCCATCTAGTGGGAGGGAGACTCAGCAAGGGTTAAAACTTCAAAAACCTCATTATCAGTTTCAGCTGACAAAGTGTGTGTGTGTGTGTGTGTGTGTGTGTGTGTGTGTGTGTGTGTTAGGTAGCACTTACAGCGAGTTAAGATCTGCTCAGTGTGGCGGAGCTGTGCTTTGACTCTCTGCCTGAACTCACTTCTCTTAGGTTGGGAGTTAATTCTTTGGAGAGGAATAAAAGAGACCTGCCTTCACAATAAATCTGAAAAACAAGATATAAATGATTAGGAGATTTATATCAGAAATGCACAGGACTGAAACGAATGCCCATATGCCCCAGATTAGTTGTGTTAGTGTGCTTTGCCTCCGTTTCTGAAAGCCAGCTTCAAAATGAAAATGCTTCCAGATGATTTTATTTCAACTGGCAGCGTGGTCCTCCCCCGTGTTGTTCACGCGCTGGAGGAGGGTCCCAGGGTCCCTGACAGGCGGCCCCACAGCAGTCTGCTTAACCCTTGGTGTACCTGAGAGATGGTGTCGCAGACCTGGTTCCCGGGGCGGGGCGGGGGGCGGTTCTATACGGGAGAGACCCTCCCGGGGCTGTAGAGGGGAATGAGGGGCGGTGGGTGGTCAGGGCCAAAGTAAGGCTGGGAGGGGAAGGGAAAAATGGGGATGTCACCGTGGAGAAACATGGCAGGCCACCTCCACCACGTGGCACGGTTAGCGTGGCCTGTTGTGTGATGTACCCCTGGGGCCGGGCAGTGAGGAGGACACTTCACCTGTAGGGAAGTCTCCCACCAAATCCACAACTGCCCTCCACTCACTAGAAAACATTAGACCAACCTGCTGACCCACGTGGAGGGGTCATCTACAAAACCCCCTGACCAGTGTTCTTGAACAATGTCAAGACTATGAAAAACAGAGTAAGACTGATAGAAACCATCCCAAGAGACAGATGAGACTAGTCACTAAATGAGTACATCGAGTGTGGTGCTCTGGGCTGGGTCCTGGAAGAGAAAAGGGGTCCCTTCACGGAAAAAAGTGGAGAACTGTGAGCAGTGTGTGTCATCTAGTGCAGTGGTCCCCAACCCCCGGGCCATGGACTGGTACCTGGTACCAGTCCGTGGGCCATTTGGTAGCGGTCCACAGAGAAAGAATAAATAGCTTACATTATTTCCGTTTTATTTATATTTAAGTCTGAATGATGTTTTATTTTTAAAAAATGACCAGATTCCCTCTTGTTACTACATCCGTCTAAGACTCACTCTTGATGCTTGTCTTGGTCACGTGATACATTTATCCGTCCCACCCTAAAGGCCGGTCCGTGAAAATATTTTCTGACACTAAACCACTCCGTGGCCCCAAAAAAGGTTGGGGACCACTGGTCTAGTCAATCATATGATACTGAGATTAATTTCTCGATTTCATCCGTTGTGTCGGAGTCGTGGAAGATAAATCGCCTTAGGAGAATCAGGGCACAGGTGCCTATGAGACTCCTCTCTACTGTATTTATTTATTTTTTTACGAGTTTAACATCTAACATGATGCTAAAACAAAAAGTAAAACAGCTCCATCAACAAAGATGGCAAGAGATGCGTAACAGCACCAAGGGATACAGATGCACGCTGAATATTCTGCGCCAACTCCCTTTTATTCCGTGTTTCTCCTCCGATCCCTCCTCCCCTCCCCCTTCCCCTCCCCCTCCCCTCCCCTCCCCTCCCCTCCCCTCCCCTCCCCTCCCCTCCCCTCCCCTCCCCTCCCCTCCCCTCCCCTTTGGCCCCAACCCCAGACTGCCAGCTTCCCTCGCTCGGCCAACCAGCACCTGTTGCTTCCAGACATGCCGATTTCATAATAAAATTGGCTCCTGGCCCCCTTGCTCCTCTCTCGTCTCTGAAACCAGAACAGAGATCGTTTTGTCTTCCTTCTCTCCCTGGCCAGTGCGGAGAAGGTGTTCACAGTGGCCCACCCCTGACCGAATCCCCTCTTGTGCCGGGAAGCAGACACTGAGGCCAATGACCGGTGTCCGAGAGGACGAAGAACCGAAGCAGGGGTCAGAGAAGAATCCGACACGGGCGTCAGGCGTCTGGCGCGTTGTTGTTGTTTTGCTACAAACAGAGGAGGAGCAGTTGTTAGGGGTCAAGAGGCTGGTTATGGGGTGGAGAGAGGCTCACGGCTGCTGGAGATGTTCCTTGAGGCTCGGTGAACAACGCAGTCCAGTTTCCTGGGCCAGCTTCCAGATTCCGTCTGCTTCCTTCACCTTGACCTGCCTGCCCTCGGCTGGACACTCTGGCTCAGGAGACCAGCTGGAGCAAAGCAGGTCTGGAGTGATCAGGGCAGAAGACAGAGGGACGTGTCCCATCCGGCACCCGCAGCACCAGCACCTGGGCCTCCTGGGTGGCCCTTCCTGCCGGCACCGCCCAGCCCGGGATGCCAGTCTTCCAGGCCCCACAGCCTGCTGGGTGGCACGCTGGCGTTTTCTGCTTCTGTTTCTAAACACACGGTTGTGCCGCTGAGGGTCTGCTCCGGTGGAGTCATGAAAACCCGACTCGAAGCATTTCCTTTGATATTTTTAATGATGATGAAAATAGTTTTATCCGCGTTACAGTTTTGCTTAAGCAAGACAGACAGCGCTCTGGCCACATCTTAAGACTCGGGGAAATGTAACAGGATTTGTTGTTAATCATTGATTCGCTCGTCCTCATCAAGTCTGTCTCATAACCCTGTCTCACGCAGACACAGGCTGTGGGTGCGCGTGCAGACAGCATTCATTTCTGAGACTGAACCCAGTTCCCCTTCTCAGCCTGCTGTTTGGTGTGTTTGGTGTGGTGGTTTGGTTGGTATACACCAGGGGTCCCCAGACTTTTTGCACAGGGGGCCAGTTCACTGTCCCTCAGACCGTTGGAGGGCCGGACTATAAAAAAAACTATGAACAAATCCCTATGCACACGGCACATATCTTATTTTAAAGTAAAAAAACAAAACGGAAACAAATACAATATTCAAAATAAAAACAAGTAAATTTAAATCAAGAAACTGACCAGTATTTCAATGGGAACTATGGGCCTGCTTTTGGCTAATGAGATGGTCAATGTGCTCCTTTCTTTGACCACCAATGAAAGAGGTGCCCCTTCCGGAAGTGCAGCAGGGACCGGATAAATGGCCTCAGGGGGCTGCATATGGCCCGCGGGCCGTAGTTTGGGGACCCCTGGTATACACTTTTCTTCATGCATTTTGAACCATTTTTTTAAATAGCCCAAGATTTGAACCTTGCAAGGAAAATTTGATTAAAAAAAATTATCATTTTAGTCTCTGTTTCATTCATTTCCACTGTTTTCTTCTTATTTCCTTCCTTCTGCTAACTTTGGACCTAGGTTTTTTGTTTGTTTGTTTGTTTTCTTTTCCCGGTTTCTTAAAGGGTCCAGTTCGGTAGTTTAGAGATCTCTCTTTTCCCCCTAACAGACATCTGTCGCCACGAGCGTCCCGTTGAACGGCTCTCGCTGCACGCCGCTGAGCTTTGATGTGCGGTATCTCCGCAGGCCGCGTCTCCCGTTCTTTTCTGCTTTATTTCCCTCTTTGATTTCTTCCTTGACTTGTTCAGGAGCGAATTGTTCCATCGCTACCTGTGAGTGGGTTTTTCATTTTTCTTCTCGTCACCGACTTCCAGTTTTAGACTATTGTGGCTGGAGAAGACACGTGATGTGATTTCGATCCTCAGTTCGCTAGGGCTTGTTTTGTGGCCGAACATGTGATCTGTCCTGGAGAACGCTCTGTGTGTGCATGCAAGAGGCATGTGCCTTCTGCCGCCATTGGCTGGGTTGTTCTGTGTCCGATCGATCTGGTCCAAAGGATAGTTCAAGCCCATTGTTTCCTTACTGGTCTTCTCTCTGGATGACCTGCCTATCGTTTTAGATGTGTGGCAATGGCTACATCTGTTGAGCCCTCGCCGTGTGCTGGGTGATGCTACGTGAGCTGCTGCACATCGTCCGGCTGTTTCATTACTATATTATTGATAATATTATTAGGTAGGTCGGATTGCAGATCAGGAAACAGAGGCTCACAAAGGCAAGACAACGTGCCCAAGGTCACGAGGCCACATCTGTCGTCGAGCTGGTGCTGGACCAGGTCCATCCACCTCCCTCCAGCATGCCCTTGCTTCACCACGAGGATATTACATTATGTTATAGTATCAGACAGAAGCGTCCACGTGTGGCTCCCACCTGAACAGCAAGCCTTCAGTGGCTCAGCGACGACAGGGATTGGAAGCCTGTCCCATGTGACAGAGTGGCTTGACCAGATTTGAACCTTCAGTTAAAAGACAAAACAACATATCCACATATGGTTAAAAAGTAAAAATTTTAAAGTAGTTAAGAACTATCCTTGTGAGCTCATTGGCCCCTAGATGATAGAATAATTAAAGCCAACTCCTTTATTTTGTGGTATTCTTTCGAAGAAGTAATCTGATCCACAGAACTCATCCTACTGAGCATATTAGAAATCCTGGACCATTCCATTGATTTTTCTCTCCCCCCCTCCCCCATCCATTAAAATAGAACAGCGACCATGAAAACATTCAACTAGTCATTGGTCCAAATGAGTATGAGTCTTCCTTCTAAATAGCTACATAAGGAAACCCAAATATTATCAGAAATATAATTAGACAGTGGCTTGCTGCTCCTGGAATTGGAGTGGGGTGGGGGGGAGTGGGTGGGCGGGCCCCTTGGCTGCTCTTGTCAACAACCCATGCTCTCTGTTGACTGCGGGAGGCCCCCACAATCCCCCTGACTGTGGCTGAGTCATTCTCTGGGTCCATCTTTCTCACCGTTTTCTGTAGCTACACTTTTTGATTGATGACACTTTTAAAAATTCTCTAGATATATTTGTACTCCCAATGAGGACATGGCCCATTTGTTATCTCTACACACTATTGTGTCTATTTCCATTATTATTGTCATTAATCGCTTTCCTCTAATTGATTTCTTGCCGAGTTGGTCAGGAGTCGTGCCAAGCCCTTTACTTATTGTGGTCAGGTAATTCCCGCCTCGAGTGGGGCTCTGGATTTGAACTTTCTTTGGTTCTAGTCAGAAAGACTCATAAATTGTCAAGGATGTTGGAATTAAAACTTAGAGAAGTGTCTTCTGCATATGAAGAGACTGAGGAGGCTTACCCAAGGTTAAGCCAAACAGAACTTCTAATCGCCAGGGTACGAGTCTGGAGACTACAACTGGGAAAACATTGCACACTATGAGTTGCATAAATTTAATTTTGGAGAATTTGCACCAGGGACCAAAAAAAAAAAAAAAAAAAAAAAAAAACCCTCCAAAAACCCTAACATTTTTTTTCAGAGACTGGAACAAGCGATAGCATTATTTTCTTCTCCTCCAAGAACAGTGAATGAAAGCATTGATTTGAACGGAGTCCTTGTTCAATTCACCTTTGAGTTTCTGGTTTTTATCTCGACCTCTTCTCCAATCTGTTGAGGCGTCCAGATTTTTAGAACCCCGCTAGCATGATTGGTCTATACGGATCCTTGTAAGTAATTTGTGTTTATGGTTGTTGCCTGCTTGTAAAAGATTAGGGAGAGAAATTTGAGTCCAGACAGGGGAAAAAAAAAACAACAAAAAAAAAACCATTTGCTTTTTCTCTCGGGAGTGTTCAAGGTAGGAAGGAATCAATCAAATTATGGGAATAAAACTTCTTGTTCCTTTTCCTGAGTTCTTACTCGGATTAGTCCTCCCTTCTCAACAGAAAATATCAAAGTTGCCAGGCTGGTTTGAAAGGCACAGTCAAGAGGTGCTGTGTTTGTTACGGCCGTAAATCTTCGCAGATTCTCATTAAGTGCAGGTATTTAGAAACGGGGACTGGCTTCGGCCGCCGCTAAAGTTACATTCCCGGAGCGAAGTGTTCCCCTCAACACCTTCCTTAACTGAACCCACGTTTGCTCTCTGTGTTTCTGCAAAGTTCGGATGGTAAGAGGCATGGTAGCGGTGAGGAGATTTCATCTCACAAACAAAGCTTTTCCGTGAACAAAAACCGGCACTTTTTTTTTTTTTAATTTCCTGGTGGACTCTAATTATTTTTTGTAGTTTCTTTCATCAAATGTTGTGGGTTTTTCTTTCTTTTCTTTTCTTTTTTTTTTTTAAGAAAGAAAGGCCACTTGTTTTGGGGGTTTTTTTTTGTGTGTGTGTTTTCTAATGAGACCTTGCTTTCTTCTTGGTGTAGGAGGATTGGGGATTACAACAGTATCTGTTAGAGGCTTTGCTCGAAGCCAGAGGGTCTACCAGAATGCCCTGCTCAGGTTTTAATGACGGAAAGAAAACAAATTGGATCTGTTTTATATTTCTCCAGGAGGGAAGTCCTGGGGAGTTAATGCTCGTGATAAAAATTCTTGGGATTTTCAGGTGCGTTTTTCCTGTGGCGAAGGACAGCGTGTTGGGAGCCAGCGCCAGGTCAGTCCTGAGCTGTCAGGTGGGGGCGTGGGGGTGGCCAGGGAGGAGAGTGGGCTCGCTGTTGCCACAACCTCCGACTTTTTAAAATTTTTTTTATTCATTTTTAGAGAGGAGAGAGAGAGGGAGAGAGAGAGAGAGAAGGGGGGAGGAGCTGGAAGCATCAACTCCCATATGTGCCTTGACCAGGCAAACCCAGGGTTTCGAACCGGCGACCTCAGCATTTCCAGGTCGACGCTTTATCCACTGCGCCACCACAGGTCAGGCCCACCCTCCGACTTTTTGAAATGATCTTGGGACACCGATGAAAACACACATACTCACAAACATTAGGAAATAATTCATGTTTTAAAAACCAAAACCAAAGCTAAAACAAGACAAGATTCTGCAGCATAGAGGAAGCACATCATTCTTACTAGGGTGTCCATAGCTGCTGGGTTCTCTCCTCTGGCTGCTGGGGAAGCCCAGAGCTGGACGATCAGAGGCTGGGGTCCCGAGAGTCTCTCACACTCTGAGTCGCAAGACATTAACGTGCCGTAAGATCAGAATTTGTAAATGGAAGGGGCTAGAGTGGGATGAAATAGGAGAGTGAGTCTCAGGGAGCTAGTCATTCACATATTATCTCAACAACATGGTTCCGTTGTGTGTGTGTGTGTGTGTGTGTGTGCAGAAATGGTGGGCGAGAAGATGTGTTTGCTGCAGAGAATCTCAAGAGAAACCACGTTTGGAAGCGACCAGCTGGTGTGAACAGAAGTCCTGTGGGGAAAGGCTGAGCTGACTCTGCTCAGGGCCCGTGGAGAACTCGAGGGCGGGCTTCCCACGCCACGGTCCAGGGCTCCGTCTCCGTCCGTGTGTCTCTGCGGGGCCGGAAGCTGTGCCTGTCACATGATACAGCCACTATTCGTTTAATGAAAAAAAAAATTTTAATGACCTTTAAGACAGAGGTGAGCAGTTTTGGTTTTTTATTTTCTGGAAAGGTCCAGACAGATGGTAAGTATTTTAGGCTCTGTGAGCTCTACGTTCTCCATCTAATTACTCAGCTCTGCTCTTGTAGCGAAAGGACAGCCTGCGACGACGTGTCAGTGAGTGGGCATTGCTGTGTTCCAATAAAACTTTATTTACAAACACAGGCCCTTGGCTCCTGGGTCAGAGTATGAAGACGTCTAGGCTAGGCTAAGGGCGATCTTCCCTTACTGACTTGGCTACTTTCGGGTGAGTATGCACCCCAACATTCATGGGAGGTATCGTGAATGCGCGATGTAGACGATTAACCTTTTGCCCGGAGAGGTGAGTCAGAGGGGACAGAGCTGCTTGCAGCTGTGTGACAAGGGGACTGGCCATCCCAGAACCACAGGGCCGTGACCTGGGGGGACTTTCTGAAATCTGTCGAGTTGTTCAGGATGACGGCATTTCATGGAACGGTGATTATACGCTCCACGGCAAACGTTCTATTTTGGGAAAGACATCACATAAACACAAACCGAAGCAATCTTTTGTCATTTTTTTTTTTAAAGCTTAATATTTTATTGACATTTCTTTGACTTTGTACATGTTTATTTCCATTTTCTTTTCTTTTTGTCTTTCATAATTTTGTTTCATAACATGCCTATTTGGAGGATGTAATCGGAGACACAGTGAGGTAATGCCTCATCCTCCGACCTCCGTTCTGAGAAACGGTCCCACCATGTGGTTTAATTCAACCATCTGCTAGAGCGAGACATCAGGTTGGGACGAAAGCACGGAGGAAGGTCACTGAGGAGGATTAAACGGCCTGGTTAGGGTGTTTGGACTCTATTCTAGTTTACGGCCTGGTTAGGGTGTTTGGACTCTATTCTAGTTTACGGCCTGGTTAGGGTGTTTGGACTCTATTCTAGTTTACGGCCTGGTTAGGGTGTTTGGACTCTATTCTAGTTTACGGCCTGGTTAGGGTGTTTGGACTCTATTCTAGTTTACGGCCTGGTTAGGGTGTTTGGACTCTATTCTAGTTTATGGCCTGGTTAGGGTGTTTGGACTCTATTTTAGTTTGGCACCGTCCAGTGAAAATGCAACAGGAGCCGCGCCATTTAAAAGTTTCTAGTCGCCACTTTAAAAAAGAAGTAAGAAGGAAGAGTTGAAATTCATTTCAATAATATTATTATGAAAGCCAGTATGTCTGGACAGTACGACAATTTCAACCTGCCATCAAAAGTAAAACCTTGTCAACGAGACATTCTGTGGCTGTGGCCAGGATGTGCAGGTGCAGGGCAGGGCCGCAGGAGAGGCTGGAAGGAGAGCGGAACCAGGACATCCTGTTTACAATCTTGCCCCAAAAGGAGACACTTGCTATAGTTTACGCCATGAAGGCAGAAGGGTTCAGAAGAAACTGTCCTGATGTCTACAGTTTTGAACTGCATTAACAATGATAAGGTGAATCGATGGGTGGAAAGAGAGATGGTAATAAAAATATAGAAATATACATTTAGCATTTAGTTGGTGGGTATATTCGGTGCTTGCTGTGTAAGTCGCTCCAATGTTTGCCATGTTTCTGATTCTCATAGTGAAATGTTGGCGGTCGTGGGGAGGAGATGATCTCAAGGTCAGTGGTATCGGATGCTACAGAAGGGGTAAATAGAGGTGTGAAACAAAAGAATGCTTCTCCCTTCAGTTAGGAAGTTATATATTGGTAACCCTGAGGCCAGACGGGCTATTGTGGGGTGACTGAAGCCAGCCAACAGTAGGCTGAAGAGTAAGTAGAAACGCTTCAGAGGAGACAGAGTGGGATGAACATCACGCAGGTGTCTGATCTATGCTGTTTCTCTCTTCTCTGCCGGACTTGGAGTCAACCAGTGAGTTTCTCAAACTTGTTTTATGACCATCATGGCTAGTCTATCCATGTAAATAAAACTTCCTTGTAAGAAAGGAGGTTTTAAAATGTATTTTGTGTGTCTTTTTGTTCCGCTTCCCATACTGTGTGTCTATTTTCTGCACTGATATGATTCCATAGGCATGGTGACTTAATCTACAGCTTTTTTTATCAGAAGATTCTGGCCAGATTTTTCTTTCTGATTGAAAATTGTGCACTTTGGATGAATGCTAAGGTTTCCAGCATTAATTATTGAACAGGAGTAGTGACTGCGATGCCTGTTTAATTTTCTTGAAAATTTTGGGAAAAGCATAGTGGCTCTTTTTCTTTTTTTAAATTAATTGAATTTCATTCAAGTGACACTGATGAACATAATTATACACGTTTCAGGTGACCAGTTATACAGCACATCTCTGTACACTGTTTTGTATGTCTACATCCCCCCAAGTCAAAGTCACCCCTTACCCCCATATCCTCCTCTACCTCCCCTGGCCCCCCAGCAAACACCACATGAGTTTCTTTCTTTTTTGTCCTTTTTTGCTAGAGGTTCTTCTGTGGTTCCATATAAATTTTTGGAATATTTATTCTAGTTTGTTAAATACACCATTGATCTCTTGATAGGAATTGCATTAAATCTATAGATTGCTTTGGGTAATATGAACATTTTAATGGTGTCAATTCTCTGTATCTATGAACATGATATATGCTTTTTTTTGTATCTTCTTCAGTTTCTTCCTTCAGTGTCTTACAATTTTCCAAGTACAACTTTTCTTATATCCTTGGTTAAACTCATTCCTAGATATTTTATTCTTTTTGAAGCAATTTTGAAAGGTAATATTTTCTTGGTTTCCCTTTCTGATACCATGATCAGTGTATAAAAATGCACTTGATTTCTGGATATTTATTTTTGTATCCTGCCTTACTGAATTTATTTATCGATGCTAGTAGTGTTTTGATGGCATCTTTAGGGTTCTCTATATACAGTGTCATGTCATCTGCAAATAATGATACCTTTACTTCTTCTTTCCAATTTAGATGTGTTTTATTTCTTCTTCTTCTTGTCTGATTGCTGTGGCTAGGGCTTCCAGTATCATATTGAATAAGAGCGGTGATAATGGATCCCTTCGTCTTGTTCCCGATCTTAAGGGAAATGCTCCTAGTTTTTTCCTCACTGAGTATGATGTTGGATGTGGGTTTGTCATAGATGGTCTTTATTACATTAAGGCGTGTTCACGCTATTGCCACATAGTGGCTCTTGTTCAAGGTGTGCTTCAACGGCCTTGATAAACTCTGTGGTCAGTGTGGAAAAAAACAAATTTGCTCTAATAATCTCCATCATTTTGAACCTCACTTGAAAGGTCGGTGAGAAAAAAAAAATTTCTCATTTAGTTGACGGCAACAATTTCTCCACAATTCATAGAAGATCATAGAGAAAGGACTTGGAAGACGTGTCAAGCTGGAAATATCTTACACAAGGGGATTTGCTGTGTGGAAAGTCCAGGAATTGTTCCCCTGACATCTCTCTGGATTTAGTATTGGAGTGTCGCAAATAACAGCTCCATGTTACCACGATTGCGCTTTCCAGCCCACGCGGAGATGGCAGGACGGGCCTCCAGCAGCAGGGCGACAGAGCAGGGGAGCCACTGGGGAGGATGGGGAAGGAGGGAAGAGGAAGAGTGTGTGACATCCAGAGAGTGAAGAGTGAAGAATCTAGTGGGTCTGCATTCCTACAAAGAACTGCATTTTCCCCTTCTCTACTCTAATATCCTGGTTGAAATCAAGCCAGCTGTCATCTCAACCTGTCTCCCTGTCACAGAGCTTTAGAGAGCTCAACTGCGTGACCAGAACGCGTCGTGATCGCAGGAGTGGAGAAAGCGGAGAACGTGGAGGGGAAGAGAAAGAGAAAGAGAAACCGCACCAAACTAGTCAATAGGCTCGAGGGCCAGCGGTCGCGGCAGAGAGACCCGTGTGTGGCGGAGCGGGACGCGGAAGCCGTCCCGGAGCGCGCTCGTGGTCAGCCTCCATGTCTTCAGCGGTGCCTCTGGGACTGTTGCGAGCTCTGAAGCCCTCAGATCTGGACGCGTTCATACCTGCTCCTCCACATCTGTGTTTCCAGCCCTGTCCTTGCTCTGGCCATGGGTTTCCAGTAAATTTCCTCAGACCCTAAATGTATTGCCTTTTCAGTTCCTACCATAGTTTTGTTCACTTGATCTTTTTTTTTTCTAATTTTTCATGTATTGATTTTAGAGGAGGAGGAGGAGGAGGAGAGAGAGAAGAAAAAGAGAAGCATTGACTTGTTGTTCCACTTGGAAAACTAGGACAGTGTTTCAAATATTGTTTCTTAGAATAGATTATCGATTTCTCAGGGAAAGGAAGCATGGAAGTCATTAATTACATGATCTAATGCAGGCGTCCCCAAACTGCGGCCCGAGGGCCGCATGCCGCCCCCTGAGGCCATTTATCTGGCCCCCGCCGCACTTCCGGAAGGGGCACCTCTTTCATTGGTGGTCAGTGAGAGGAGCACTGTATGTGGCGGCCCTCCAACGGTCTGAGGGACAGTGAACTGGCCCCCTGTGTAAAAAGTTTGGGGACCCTTGACCTAATGTGTGAGCAGTGCCATGCAAAGATAAAGGATGATTATTATGAAATGCTTAGAACTCTATTGGACGGTCAGTCTCTCATTCCGTGGGCAACCCCTTACTGGCTCCGCAGACCATATCAATGGATAGATCATATGAGATTTCAGCTGTCTTCTTGCAAGCATGTTCCCCCTTCTTGTATACAGAAGCCAAGAAACCAATAGCTCATCTCTTAGTGTATTGGCTTGAACATGGTGACATAGGTCTCTCTACGCTTATAATAAGCCAGCAACAGTGTTAAAGCTTTGGGTGAACTCGTTTGCCTTTCCCAACAGGAAGTTCTTCTCCGTCAGATAATAATGAGATACGGGAGCATTTTCGATATATATTGATTGCTGAGCCCCCACAATCAGAATTTCGTAGACTGTACTAGCTCAGTTATGAAAGCTGGGGCCAAAACCATTTCCCTTGAAAACAGAAAGTTCTTTTTCTTCCCTCCGCACGGCCTCCGAAACTGAACTGTTGAACTCAGGTTTGAGTAATGATGTAGGATGCTCGGCCAGATGAGTGGTTTCCCCTTTGTGACATCCATCAGAAAGGCGGAAGTGCTCCCTGGGACAAGCTGTTTCCCAGGAAAGGGCTTCCCTGGGTTTGTTTAAGTCAAGGTGATTTTAACCCAGAGGGAAACTTCGCATTGTTCTCAGGTGACATTTAGAAAATAAAAAGTTTGAGTCGCTGGTCTGTTTTCGATGGGCAGAGAGATGCGAAGAGAGATGTTTAAGGAAGTAAGCATCTTCCCTAATCAGGCAAGTAGTCTGGACTATTTACCAGCATAGCACGTTCACATAAAAATGACAGAAATGAGATGTTTGCGTATTGGCAGTTTGCTTAGAGTCACATCGCAACGAAATGTAAACTGTACTCTAAACATATTTTTGTGA
Source organism: Saccopteryx bilineata (assembly GCF_036850765.1). NCBI lineage: Eukaryota > Metazoa > Chordata > Mammalia > Chiroptera > Emballonuridae > Saccopteryx > Saccopteryx bilineata. The sequence continues at coordinate 390,618,063 of NC_089491.1, read as the reverse complement.
ATTTGAAATAGTTAGGCTCAGGATGGTGTGACTGGATTTATTTTTATTCTATTCAGTTCCTGTGTGGAAATCATGGATGGAGTTTGTACAAAATCTCAGCCTGCTGGGAGCTGGGCTTGTTCATTCTTATCCAAAATAAAGTACTTTGTTAGTTTTTTGTTTGTTTATTTGTTTGTTTTTGTGACAGGGACAGAGAGAGACAGAGAGAGGGACAGACAGGGACAGACAGACAGGAAGGAGGGAGATGAGAAGCATCAATTCTTTGTTGCCGCACCTTAGTTGTTCATTGATTGCTTTCTCATATGTGCCTTGGCCGGGGGGCTCCAGCAGACCGAGTGACCCCTTGCTTGAGCCAGTGACCTCAGGGTTTCGAACCTGGGTCCTCCACATCCCAATCCAATGCTCCATCCACTGTGTCACCGCCTGGTCAGGCAAAGTAGTTTATTAATAAGAAAAAAGTGCATTCTCATAACATCTCATTATTAGCCTTAAAAGTGACCTCGGCTCATTTAGCCCAATACTTATCTGATAGACCAAAGTTCATTAGAGCAGTTCCCTAGCTGCTTTAATTCTAGTCACCAGATAATGCTTTTGAGATACGCCTCCAGAACCCTGACGTCAGCATGACGTATCTGAAGAGTCACCTCTTCCTTCAGTCAGCTCACTGCTCTTTTTACCTCCGGTGGCCGAGCTGGTTCACATTTCTTCACTCGTGTGACTAGTTGCTTTGCGACCACGTGGAGTGTCTAGACAGCTTTAGAAATAAGACTTTATTAACGCGCATGAACGTTTGTTAGGAAGACACTATGGTCCCTTCTGCTATAATGCTTGAAAAAAGTGAAGCCGTTCCAGGAGAATTAGTTATTAGGAAATAACTGGTGCAAAGTGTGCAGTTTGCTTTTGTTTCTGTGTGTTTTCATCTGGAAACACTAGGTGAGTGCCGGACACTGTACCAGCTGAAACCAGCCAGGCAAGAACACACACACACACACACACACACACACCCCACAAATATCTACCAGCTTCTCAGTTCATCACAAGTGGCAAGTCACACACACACCTCTGGTGTCCACCTTTAGCTCCCAGTGTAGAGACCCCCTCCTTTTTTTTTACCACTTCCCAGTAACTCACCAGCTGCAGCCCTTCCAATGCCCACTTTCACCGGAGGACCTTTGGGCTTTTTCAAGGTACTTAGGAATTTCATAACCACTTAAGGTATATAAAACTGGGCAGCCTTGTTATTAAGGTCCTCCTCTTTTTTTTTTTTTTTACCATGCTACTGATGAAGTTTTTGAGTATTATACCTTACCTTTACTTCCCCCACAAGCCCTATAAATTTTATTGTGATTTTATACAATGTGATGATTTTAGAAAGGCATATGTTGGAGTTTTTAGCTCAAGCTACTGTATATGCTGCCCCATTACAGAAACTACAGCAAATACAGTAAAGACTACCCTTCTGAGCAGTTCATGCCCTTCCGCAGGCATTCAAATATGTATCACATAGTTTTAAAGAAGTTTTTTAACCTAATTAGGCTTAGGGCATATAGACAATTTCTAATTTATAATTTAAGAGTACAGTATACGGTTTTTTTCTTGTGATGAGAACTTTTAAGATCAACTACCTTAGCAACTTTTTTATTTTTTAAAAATTTTAACTACTGATTTTACGGGGGGGGGGTCAAGAAGTCGTTGCTTCACTCTAGCTGTTCACCAGCTGCTTGTTATATGTGCCTTGATCAGGGAAGCCCAGGGTCTTGAACCGGTGACCTCAACATCCCAGGTCAGCACTCTCTCCACTGGGCCACCACAGGCCAGGCACAACTTTTACATATACAACATTATTAACAATATCCACCAAGCTGTACATGATATCCTCATGACTTATTTTATAACTAGGAGACCTTAATGAAAATGGGGTGCTCCGTGTACTCCGTGCTGTGGAAGGTGGGTGGACGTCTCCGGCCGTGCTGTGGTGGTCTCAGAAGAAAGATGGCCACACGCTCTTTGCCTCCCTTCCCAGGCGGTGGACCTGACTCCTCCTCTTGAGTGTGGGCTGGCTCTAGTGGTTCACTGACAACGCGTTCTCAGGCTGCTAGTTTGGGGCCGTCCTTTCAACGAGACGGTCATCACCTGCTGCCTACACAACCTTGCTGTCCCCACAGCAGAGCCGAGCTTTTCATGGCACCGTCCTCGGAAAGTTTCCCAGCCTTCCCCATCCACCTGGAGCCTCTCTTTGCTCCCCAGCGTTGAAGCTGGGAATCAAGGCTAACACGTACAATGAAAGCTTTTGAGGCTTCGAAACCTGCTGGGACCGTTGGTAGCAATCCAACTGTAAGGTCGGTGGATAATGGGGGATGGTCACGTGGGGAACCCAGACCCACGAACTTTGGCTAGGACCACCCACAACCAAGCGCGCCAAAAGAAGCTTCGCAGGAACTGTTTGGAAAAAAGCGACCGTCTGCCAGCCAGTGAGATTTCACCACATCATATTAGCTTCGACTTCCCTAGAGGGACCCTTTAAATATCTCCCACGCGGTTTAATCCTTGCGACTTCCCTGGCCTCCATCTTTCCTCGGGGCCAGTGAACCTTGCCGGGCGGGATGCACGCTCTGTACTGAATGAAGCCTTTTTGTTATTCCACACTTGGTGGCTCTGAGCCCTCTTCCTTCCTTCTCGGCGGGGAAAAATACCTTTACACCAATATTTAGTTTGTTAGAAGTTCACTCCTTCCTAGGACAGTTTCCTTCCTTTCTTAGCTTCTGTTGGCAGAATTCTTGATAGCCCTTGGTATGGGAGGCTCTTAGACTAGGGCGGAAGGAGCGAAGATCTCGGGATGATTTTTAGAATAAGCTGGAAGCTGAAATGGTAGGATTTGAAAGTTAACAATGGTTTTCCCATCGTTTTTCCCAACACGTCACCCTAATGAGAGAGAGAGAGAGAGAGAGAGAGAGAGAACAAACCCTCCTGCCTGGCAGCAGGTGTCTAACGGGTGCAGACTCAAGCTTGTGTCTCTCTGTGTTTCTCTCTTCAGAGCACGCACCCACCTTTATCTGAGCCGTGCAGTTCTGGGCATCCTGTCTTATGCATTGGCAAAATGACGAGATCGAAATGAAGGCTGGGAATGTGACCACTTTCTGACTTCAAGCACTATTATCCAGATGTTCTGGAGCCACTAACGGACCCTCTCCCCCTCCCCGGGCCCCAGCGTGCACTTGGGTTGGGGAATCAAGAAGGAATGTCAGGGAAGGGTGGCGGGTACATGCCCAGGGAGGGCGTGCGCGGGGTAAACATGGGAAAACTTCCGAGCCTGGCAGAGGCCTCTGTGTGCTGAGACGACGAGGGAAACATCCGGAAGGAGATGCGATCAGGCAGCGGAACGGGACTTAGATAAACAGGGAGGGGCACCCGCAAAGTGGGGGAGAGAGGGGGTCTATCTGGGTGCTGTTTGGGAGGCAGTGGTAGGAGGGTTAATCGAACTAGCCTGGCAGTTTTGTCTCTGAGGAGTATTCTGAGATAAGATGAGAAAGGAAAATGAGAACCCTACTGTGCAGGACCCCAAAAGTTAGTTTAGATGTTTCTAATTTTTGTTCCCCTATGGAAATAAGAAAAGTTTCCGAGTAAGCACTGATACCCGCCCCTCCGTGTTTTAGGAAGAGTGCTGTGGCAGTGAGGACAGACCGAGCTAACTGGGGTGCTGTTCAGGGCGGGGCAGACCGGGCGGCAGGTGGGACCGTCGCCAGGGGGACCACTGCCGTCCCTTCTGGCCACAGCTAACGGAGACCCGAGCCAGGGTAGCCGGGAGAGGAAGCGTCGCCGCATTGTGGGATCCGGGTGGTTTGTTTAGAGAATTAAAAATGACCCTTCCTAAACTTCTGTTATTACATCATATCAAGAAAAGCATGAGACGGGGTGAGTATGGGCAAGGGGGTGTGGATGTGAAGACCCAGAGAAGTCGGGGGCTGAGGCGGGGATGTAACATGAGGACGCGAGTGAGCTCAGAAGTAAGAGGAGACACCACGATGGACTGAACTTTCCACAGACGGAGGGCAGGAGGCTCGGGAGCAGCCTTCGTGGGGGCGTGGAGCTTTGGAACAGTATCTGAACGTGCATTCAGAGAGGCCAGGTGCGACACACGGGGCAGCTGTCGTGCCCTGGAGGTCAAGACAGTGGTCATCTGAAATGCAGAGACGGGACGGTGGCTAGGAAGAGCCAAGATTTCCAAGAATCAAGCAGATTTGACGGTGAGCCACCGCATGGACATTCAGCACGTTGACTGCGATCCAGATATAAGGGGAGCAGCTGTCGCGGGGTGTGCTGTGTCCTTCCCGGGGCCCCTCTGAACTGCGGGGCTGTGCGTGACGCTCCCCTCAGCCCACTGGGGATCGGGCGTTACACAAGCACGGTCTTACGGCGGAAAAGGGGCATCGCTTTTCTGCAGTTCCAGACAGGACATTTTCACTCCCTCTTTTTTATGTTCCCATGTCCCTAATTGGATGGGGAGCTCCTTCAATCTGTGTTTTGCTCATTTAAAAAAAAATTTTTTTCCTGAGGTTTCTGGCCCAGGGCCTCGCACCTGGTGGAAACTCAGAAAACAGCGGTTGAATTCATTCCCCCTCTTCCGAATCCTCTCCAGGGAGAGAAGGGGTCCAAAGGTCAGGCAGGTGAGATGACCTTCAGCCAGGACATCTGCTCTGGGGAGTCGGCCTCTGTGAACAGCAGCCACAGGTTCGCTACCGGCCCGCGCAGCCGTGAGCCACGTAGTGACCGTGGAATCTGACCAGAGGTTCGCTACCGGCCCGCGCAGCCGTGAGCCACGTAGCGACCGTGGAATCTGACCAGAGGTTCGCTACCGGCCCGCGCAGCCGTGAGCCACGTAGCGACCGTGGAATCTGACCACCAGTGCAGCTCTCGATCCCTTCCGCCGGCCTGTGGGCTGTCCTTCGCGCCCCATCTTCTTCTAAACCTCCACTGAGACTGTCCAGCGGTGTTGGTTTCCTGACCGTCCCAGGCAAAGTTTCACAAGAAAGAGACCCGGCTCTCCACGGCCTCCGAAGGGCGGGGGGTGGGGACACCGTGTGACCTGGGACAGGGACCTGTGCTCCGCTCTGAAGTGGGCACGTCAGTCCCCTCTGTCGGACTCAGTTTTGTTCTCTCCAAAATGGGTTTGACTCAATGTCTTCTGATCCTATTTAGTCATCTTCAGAGAAATGTTTTTAAGCAGTGGGTAAGTGCTAATAAAAAATAAAAAATAAAGACATGTCAGAGGGTGAGGTGAGGACAGGACAGTCGGCGATGCAGTCTCTCCTTAGGAAAGTCGATGCGTTGTGCTTCCTGTGAAGTTTCTCTCTTCTGTTTTATTCTGTGGCTAAATAGCATTTGATTACAAAAAGTTTCAGTATATAGCATAGCAGAAAGAAGTTCTACAACAGACACTCAATGACTCACCCCCTCGAGTTTATTTTTAACATTCTACTGTGCTTGTTTTATCATACATCTTTCCATCTATATATTCTCTGTTCATGTGGATTCTTTGTTTTCACGGTTCCTCAGGACGGATGACTGCTCAGACTCTCCCGGGGCTGTGGGAGAGTTAGGGAAGCTTGCTAAGTAACCACTGAGGCAGATGGGGGTTGGCAGACTGGTAACCAGCGCCATCTTGGATGCCCACTGAAGGAGATTTTCTTCCTTTCCTAATAGAATACATCCACTGAACAATATAAAATGTGAAAATAAAGAGACTAAGGTTTTTTGTTTTGGTTTTCATGCAGAATTTGTAGATCCAAATAAGCCAAGTTTATTGAAGCAGTCTAACACAGAGGTTATATACCTGTTCCAGTATTGCCTTCACACAAAGTATGCTTTGGGGAATTTTTTTTCCTTTTGAAATTCCCTTCAGGACTAAACATCTTATGAGAAAACTGGCCGTCTTTGCTTCTTGCTGGCAGACACTGCTTGGATACATAGTTACTGCTCCTGAAAGCTGCCCTTTGTCAAGCGTTCTCCCTTTAATGTTAGCTGTGGCTCTCTCACTCACTCTCACTGCTCATGAGTCTGCCTGGACTGACGTCACAGACGTGGGCTCCCCGGGGGGTGCAGACATCTATCAATACAAAGAGCTGTGATAACAACAAGCTTCTCCTGTGTCTGTCTCCCTGTCACGCTGAGCAACTTGCCATCAAATGTCTGCCTCTGTTTCTTTCTCTGGAAACTGTGCCCAGAGACCTTTGCCTGGTTTTCTAGTTAAGAGTGTTGTTTGATTAGAAACACACAAACAAACAAAAAAGAATGAGATGCTCAAGAACCCCAAACTCATTTTTCTTTTTTATTGAATTTTTTAGGGCGACACTGGTTAATAAAATTATATCCGTAAATTTCCGTTGTGGAGTTCTATAACACTTCCTCTGTATACTGTACTGTGTGGTCCCCACCCCAAGTCAAGTCTCCTTCCATCACCATTTCGCCCCCTGTACCCTCCTCCTCCACGTCCCCCACCCCCTTTCCCCTCGGTTGTCTCCCCAGTGTCCTCTGTGTCTGTGACTTTGGGAGGGGCGGGGCTTACTCCCTGCACCATTTCCCCCCAGCCTCCCAAACCCCTTCCCTCTGACAGCTGTCAGTCTGTTGTCTATGAGTCTGTTTCTATTTTGTTTGTTGGTTTATTAAAGGCATGAACAATACATGAGGTACTATGATCTTAGCTGTTTAAATAAACGTCATAAGACAGAAATAGACTGAAAAGAAGTACATTAAGATGCTCAGGTGCTAGAATTATGGATGAGTGATAATTTCCTCTTATTGTTTCCAAAATTGTTTATAAGGTGTTATTACCTCTTTCATGAAAAAAGAAAAGTGTATTAGAACTAAGCATCTGGTGTTCTCAATCATTTTAGGAAAAAAAGCAAGTAAAAAGTTTTGTGGTAGATAGTAGAGAAAGGAAACAGCTAGTCATTTGGGAGATAAGTTGAAATATAGAGATGAAACTTTTTTTTTGCGAAATAGTAACGCTGATATTATACCTTTTATATCTTATAAATATAGTTTATTTTGCATCCCTGGTAACAGATGGAATCTCACCAGTGGGGTGAGAACATTCAAATATCAATAATTCTAGAGGATTTTTTAAAATCACTTTTAAACTACAAGGAGACATGGAGAGGTCAGATGAACTGCTGATGACCCTGCCAGCTCCTGTCTTCTGCACGGTGCTCCTTTCCAAGCTGGCTTAGCGGCCACTCCCGGAATAGAATCCCCGGTCTACCCTTCAGAGCACAGCTTCTGTGAACAGGAAAGTGGGAGGCGGATGGAATGGCCAGAGACCCAATTTAGATTTTTAGAGCGAAGAATGTGAAAACCGAGGAGGTCACCGAGGGGGAGGTGGCACTGACATTGTTAGGGCACGCTACGCAAAAGTTCTATTTTAACTTTCCAGCCCCCGCTACCCCCCACTCTCACTTCCTGTATTAAAGTTTCAGAGGTGGGTCGTTGTGAAAAGCGAGTGTCCTAAAAACCATTAATGTTTGTTGTACATGAATGAAAATGGAAGGAGCCAGCCGGCACAGCCTGGGGGCACGAGCGGTGGTGGGTGCTCTGTTCCTTCTGGCGTCGCCCCAGAACATCCGGGTGTGTGTGGCAGAGAGCATTCCCGAGAAGTTTCTACCGGAGGGGAGGGCTCGGGTCGTGTCCACGTCCCAGCGCCCCGCCGATGGTGGGTGGTTAGCCTCTCCGCTCATGAGATGCGATACCAATACAGCCTCGTAGTGAGAACCCTTCATCATCTCAGAAACACTTCCACCAACGACGAGATGGACCTCGCGGAGGAAGGGTGGGGTCTCATTCCCGCCTCCCTCGTCCCGCCGACCATCAACGCGTAGGAAAGCCGCATGAACTAGAAAGCCACCACAGCAAACAAAGCGCACCAAGCCAAGTTCAAAGGAAGGGACGTCTGCCGGGCACTCCGTGGAGACAGGGGCTGCAGTAGCCCACAGAGGGTGGTGGGCGGGAGAGGGGCCATTGCAGGCAGGAGGCGGGGCTCCGCAATTGGCTCCCTTTGTCATGCCCAATGCCTGCTCAAACCCCCATGCTCTTGGGGAGACTCCCCTCCCAGGACCAGACCGCAGTGGTGAGGATACAGGATTTGGGAGGAAATTTTCTAAAATCTCCCATAAGGAGTTAAAACCACAGTTCAGACCCATACGTTTGCATGTGGTCAGCGTTTACATATCCTGTGAAGTGTGAGAGCCACCCGCTTAGAAGTCAACATAACGGACCCCCCTGGTGTCTCTGGCCAAAGAAAACTCTGAGACCTGCCGGATGAGTTTTCATAATTTTGTTTCCCAGAGACTTCCCCAAGATGAACAACTCCAGCTGAGGACAAGTGCACAATTAGCAACTTCAGTCACTTTTAAGACAGCAATCAACCATGAGAGGGAGGCTGCAGACCCAACAAACCACAAGACCAACCTCAAGAATATATACACGGGGCCCTGGCCAGTTAGCTCAGTGGTAGAGCGTCGCCTGGTATGTGGAAGTCCCAGGTTTGATTCCCGGCCAGGGCACACAGGAGAGGCACCCATCTGCTTCTCCACCCCTCCCCCTCTCCTTCCTCTCTGTCTCTCTCTTCCCCTCCTGCAGCCGCGGCTCCATTGGAGCAAAGTTGGCCCCAGGCGCTGAGGACGGCTCCATGGCCTCTACCTCTGGTCCTAGAATGGCTCTGGTCACAGCAGAGCAATGTCCCAGATGGGCAGAGCATCACCCTCTGGTGGGCATGCTGGGTGGATACTTGTTGGGAGCATGTAGGAGTCTGTCTGCTTCCCCCCGCTTCTCACTTCGGAAAAATACAAAACAAAAAACAAACAAAAATATATATATATTCTGAAAGATACATACATGCTTGCTTCAAATTATTAAAGAAATGAGAGAAAATAAAGAAATCATAGTGAACAAGTATGGCAGCGTAAGAAGATAGGAAAAAGAGCCAAATAAAATGTGGAATGAAAAACGGAGATGATATGAAAAACTCAGTGGAGAAGATAAAATAGCAAACCATCCTGATAACTAAAAGATCAACTGGATAGACACCAGATCAAAACAGCTGAGTGATATCAGGAACTTAAATATTCAACAATGTCTCCAAAGAGATAAAGAGGTGGAGGACTAGAGCAAGAACAAGGTGGTGCGTAGCCCCGAAGAAGAGACTGTGTCCAAGAGGCTTAATGAGACAGAACATGGAGAACTTTCAGATAAGCAAAGCGTTAACTATACCCAGACTTTCACGGAACCAACTACGAAACGACATACTTGAGCAAGGAAGACCGAAGCCAGAAGGAAGACATGACGTAACACAGTGGTCGTCAACCTGGTCCCTCCTGCCCCCTAGTGGTGGTCAACCTGGTCTCTACCACCCCCTAGTGGTCGTCAACCCGGTCCCTCCCGCCCACTAGGGGGCGCTCCAGCTTTCATGGTGAGCGGTAGCGGAGCAACCAAAGTATAAACAAAAAGATAGATTTAACTATAGTAAGTTGTTTTACAAAGATTTATTCTGCCAAACTTAGCGAAAATCTGACATAAAGTACTTGGTAAGTAATTATTATTACCTGCTTTAACTTGCTGTAACTCTTGCTTTATAAATTTTATAAAGTAAAGTGACTTCCCTACTTTATAAATCACCATGACTGTGGAACAGGTGGGCAGTTAGAAAATGTTACTACTAACAGAGATACAAAAGTGGGCGGTAGGTATAAAAAGGTTGACTCCCCCTGATGTAACAGAAGCAAGATCAGGCCAAGACATTGGTAAACACGCTAGAACACCTAAGTGAGCCGTGGTGGTAAGATTCGTCAGTCTGGAATCGGTTGGATTACTCATGAGAATTAGAAAGAGAGGAAGTGGGGGGGGGGAGGGAGGGAGGGCAATGTTAAACTACTGTAAAGTCTGTGTGGAGAGCGAGAAGGATAGGAATGCCAACTTGAGATTTTTCTCAAGTCCCACACCGTGCAACACCTTGAAACGTCACCACGAAAAGAAAAACAAATAGCTTCAAACTGGAGAGACGGTAAATCAAAATACAACTAAGCTCGATGGGTCAAGCAGGTGATAGGAAACAGAAGCCACATTTATCAGCCAGGACAAGGAGTGTCAGTGGATCAAACTCAGACACTGAAAGATTCTCTGATAGGATAATTTTCTCAGAAAAAAACAAACCAGGCCTCCGTCACAAAGAACCTGGATCTCTGGAGAAGACTCGTGGCTTCCCTTCAAACTTCCTCGGTGCACTTCACGTCGAGTGCCTTCACCAAGGAATAAACACACACGCCGCTGTGCACAGACAGAGCAGAGATCTGTGTATAGAAACATATTATTACCACATGTGCTAAGGTGCTGCTGACAGAAGAATTGTTTTTCTTGGGTCCGCATTAAAAACTTCCTAAACCTGGTCCTAAACTCTTTTCTTTCTTCAGAGCCACGGCAATGCAGATTTTCGGGCGAAGGGGCTGCGTCCAAATGTCCCGTTGCGTCCCTAATAGATCGGGCCGTTCATTTATTGAAGGTCCAGGAAAAACTTCACGAGGGCACCACTGCGAACCGGTTGCAGTTTTGTGATTTTTCGGCGACTCTCTCGCAGCTCATTAGAAGCCCTTACAAAGTTCAGAAAGGTCCGCGGAGAAAGGGCAGGGACTCGGCTGGGTTCGCCTGGGACGGATGTTCAGAGCCAGGAAGAGAACAGCCGCCTTCCGTCCAGCGTCGGGGACCTGTGTCTTAAGGTCAGGCCGTTCGGTGACGCTTTGCTAGGGCTCAAGGTCCTCTGGACTCCAACCACGTAGCAGCTCCTAGTAGTGGAGCTCGTCAGAGCTTGTAGGAACCTTTCGAATAGCCAACCGCTCGAGCTGCGACGGTGATGAAGAAAAGGAAGTCACCCCTACCCCACACCCGCCCCTCCAAAATAGCTGGACGTCTCTGACATTTCCTGTTTACCTTTCTACATTCCCGCTCTTAGATGGCCGACAAAATCCTTCCTCTGGTGGCCACGGCCGCAGCTAACAGGCAGTCCTCACGCACAGTGACCCGAGTGAAACGTGATCTGCGTCCTGCACAGCCCGCACATAAGCCGTCAGGTGACTGGAAGGGCAGAGAGCCCCCCGGCCCCCTTCTGCAGGGTCACCCTCCAGTTCCTCGTACCCCAGCCTCCGTTTCCGTCAGCTCTGGGGCCACTGTGGAGACACCTGTGGTCTCCCTTCCCTCCGTGGGCTTCTGGTGCGTGATGCGGGTCCATCCCTGACCATGCCCCCTCTCACGGGGGAGCCACACCAACCTGGAGGGCGTAGGAGCTGGGGGTGCGGGTCAGGTGGGCTCCCTGGCCCCTGCCGTCCCCTGTGGCAGACAGCAGCCCCAGCCCATGTTCTCCTCACTGGCCGTGCACCCCCGAGGGTTTTTAGGGGGTCTTGTCTGGGGCCCCTGGAGGTCTGACTTGACTCTTTTACCCCAACGAAATGAGCAGATCACAGGTGGCCGGCGTGACTCCTCAGGGGCCGTCTCTGCTACGGACACACGACCCCTTTGTAGAAGGAGCTAGGGCAAGGGTCCCCAAACTACGGCCCACGGGCCACATGTGGCCCCCTGAGGCCATTTATCCGGCCCCCGCCGCACTTCCGGAAGGGGCACCTCTTTCATTGGTGGTCAGTGAGAGGAGCATAGTTCCCATTGAAATACTGGTCAGTTGGTTGATTTAAATTTACTTGTTCTTTATTTTAAATATTGTATTTGTTCCCGTTTTGTTTTTTTTTTTTACTTTAAAATAAGATCTGTGCAGTGTGCATAGGGATTTGTTCATAGTTTTTTTTTATAGTCTGGCCCTCCAACGGTCTGAGGGACAGTGAACTGGCCCCCTGTGTAAAAAGTTTGGGGACCCCTGAGCTAGGGCCTTCCAGGCGACAAGCATCAGACAGAAGTCCTCTCTTCATGAACTCGAATGCTGCTCTGTCACAGCAAAGCTAAGACGGTTTACGGTCACGGGGTGGGTGTCGCCCGGCTTCCTGAACCCCGACTTCTGGAGCTCCGCTGGGTGCCTTGACATTGGACTCTGGATTGCGTTTGGCCCCGTGGAAATGTTGGCCAGTGCTGCCCGTCCATGTAGAAAAACAGGACTTACTATCGAGCCCGTAAATTCTCCGCTGGGCAGATGTGGGGGCGAGGGGAGCGGTGGCGGGGCCGGGAGGCAGAGGGGGAGGGTGTCCAAGGACTTCCCTCACGATAACGATTCTCCGGTTTCTGAAACCGTCCTGCTCACAGCACGTACTCGGGGCCGTTCCATCCCAGGATGTAAGGGGGGTCAGCGAGGGTGGGAAGGGCCACAGTGTCGGGAATCGGATAGGGCCACTGTCTCCTGCCCACGGTTCCTCCGTGTGTGCCCGGCCACCCCACGGACAGGATGTGAAGCGTTCACAGAAGAACGGCCTGGATCTGACCAGGTGGTGGCGCAGTGGATAGTGTCAGACTGGGATGCGGAGGACCCAGGTTCGAGACCCCGAGGTCGCCAGCTTGAGCGTGGGCTCATCTGGTTTGAGCAATAGCTCACCAGCTTGAACCCAAGGTCGCTGGCTCGAGCAAGGGGTTACTCAGTCTGCTGAAGGCCCATGGTCAAGGCACATATGAGAAAGAAATCAATGAACAACTAAGGTGTCTCAACGAAAAACTAATGATTGATGCTTTTCATCTCTCTCCTTTCCTGTCTGTCCCTATCTATCCCTCTCTCCGATTCTCTGTCTCTTTAAAAAAAAAAAAAAAAAAAAAAAGAAGAATGGCCTGTGGTGTCTGTCTGTCCAGGCGGACGTGTCCATGGTGCCTTGTGCGGAGCGGGCTCACCTGGGCCCCTCCAGGCCAGGCCCACGCCTGACTCATCTCCTGGCAGGTGGCAGGCTGCGGGCTCCCCTTACTTAGAGACAGAGCCTCTGTTACCACTTGCTGGTTCCAAAAAAAGGCAGGGTGGCCATGGCCACCCATCTGTGTCCCTGTTTGTAGGTATTTTGAGGCCGTTACCAACACTGGCCTTGGCTCGGGGATCCAGCCGCCCGTAGGGACCCGTGCAGCGCGCCGTGTCAGCTGTGGCTTCCTCTGCGGCAGATCTCCTTGGCCCGGCGACAGCGCCGCCCTTGCCAAGAACCCCTGAGGAAGCTGCCTTCAGCACCACGGAGACCGCACGTCACAGCGTCGTTCCGCTGGTGTCTCTCCTCTCCTCGCCTGCCTTTGGGGACACGTGTGCTCTGCCTTTGGGGACACGTGTGCTGGTGGAATGCACCGTTGTCTCTCGGATGCTTGCGTGAGCGAGAAGGCGGCTGTGGGCAGCTGCGGGGACGTCCTGCTCCTGCTCGAGTCCCCTGGCACCCACAGCCTGGTGGGAGGGAGGACTGTGGCCAATGCGTTCAGGAAGGGCTCTGGCCTGGCGGAATCGCAGAGCAAGTGGCTGGCGAGAGGGTCAGCCGCGGGGAGAGAAGCACACAGCCTCGTGTCCCCTCCGCAGGCCAGACACTTCCCTTGCTGGAGGTGGACAGACAGGCACAGCTGCAGCCAGATGTCTGGGCTTCCACCCCTCCGGGGCATCGGGCCCGTGCTGGCTGCATTTCAGGCACCTGGGACCTTCACCTACTGCTGCCTGGTTCTTCCCCAGGGACTCCAGTTCAGTCAGTCCTGGTGGGCTCCAGTGCACCTGGCGTCGTTTCAAAGGTCCCAGGATGACTCTGCCCTGCACCAGGGATAAGGACCTCCGCTTGGATGCGGCACGAACAGAAACGAGAGTGACAGAGGCAGCTTGTCTCTGAGCACGGAGTGGCTCTTTCACACCTGCACCCCCCACCCCCGTAGGCTAAGCATTTGAAGGTGTTTGTGCTGTGCTGGTCAGTACTGCTGGGATTTAAGTCTCAGTGTCACCAAACCTTCCCCCCACTCCTTAGACATGAGAAATGTCACTGTCTCCTTTCCAACCTTGGTGTCTTTATCTTTTATAAAAGAAGAAAGCGTTTGGAAGGCTTCTCCTGTGGCACCAAGTCTCTTCAGTTCAGCAGCAGGTTATTGATTCGGCATCTCTCTGTATTACTGTTGTACTTTGAGTAAAATAGGATTGTACTATTTAATTAGTTAGAGATAGCTGTCCACAGCCTCGAGTAATGGAGCTATATTTTGCGCTGAAAGAGGACGGATCACGTTAGCATGGGTATCATCTTCAAGGCCTTCCAGATGAATGGGAACCCTAGACTCTGACCCAAAAACATAGACACAGGCTATGACTGAAAAAAAGAAATAGAGTAAAAGGTCTCCATGTCTCAATGTTAAATATTCCGAGTGTGCTAATTGTGATATGATTATTTAGGAAATGTTTTTTGTTCCTACAATATATACCCAGAGGTACTTAAGTATGAGATGTCAATGCCTGCCACTCGATTATGGTTCAGCAAAAAGAATATATTTTTCACACATACAGAGATGTGTGGCCAAAAAAAAAAAAAAAAGGAAAGAAAAGAAAAACAATGGGCGTGTAAAGAATATATAGGCAGTTTTCTCTCACTATTGTGGTTGTGTGAGTCTTATAACTTTGGAATTTTTCCCAGTAAAAATTTTTAGAAATCAAGGCATTGATTTTAAAAAGTTGGTGACCCAACTGTAAACTATCCCTGGAAAAGGGATTATTGTTCCCTATGCAATTTGAGCAAAACAAGTAAGTAAATAGCAACTGACATCTGTGTACTGTGTATCCAGCTCCTCAGTTACATTAAGGAGAGTGTGGGCTGACGTTTGTGCCCAGAAGGTGCTGAAGAAAGCGCTCTTTGCCTCAAGGGTCCACTGAAGCTATCTATTAACAATGTGTCCATTTCTAGAATTTTATCAGGGGAAGGATGTCCTTGAGATGATATATTGCTTAAAGCCTTTATACATGTATAATATATAAATATACATGTATACATTACATAATATATATACTGCGGTTGTCCCTCACTATCCACAGGGGACTAGTTCCAGTAGCCCTCCATCCGCAGATCCCAGACTCTGGACTCTCCAGTCCCTTATATAAAATGGAGCACTGTTTGCATAGAACCTATGCACAGGCTCCCATAAACCATCTCTGGATTACTTATCCTACCTGATACAATGACACGCTATGTAGATAGTTGTTACACTGTATTGTGTTTAGGGTATGGTGACCAGAAAGCATGCATACGTGTATTCAGAACAGGCACAACCGATGCAACTGTGTTTTGGAATATTTTCAATCTGTGTATTTGCAACTCACAGATCTGGAGGGCTGACTGTTCATATAATATCTATGTTAATCTCATTTTTTAGTTGTAAACGTAGCCTAGACAAAAGAGTTTGGCATGGACACGTTAGAGCCTTGATATCTTGGGGAGGTGCTGTCCGTCATATGAAGTGGTCCTCCTTGGGCTCCCTCAGTGGGAGCGCGTGCTGACTCACCGGTGCTCACAGCCACACTGAGCGTCCTGGCTCAGGGCGGTGTTTCTGCAACTTGGTATCAAGTTACCGCCTGGGCAACAGAGGTTTTTGACTTTTACCATCACTTAGCGCCTTCGTCCTTAAACTCTGATTTATTGTCTGTTACTCTTCTACTTAAGTCGTTTATTCATTTTTGCTTGTTCAACTTTTTTTTGCCTTAAATTTTACTTTAGTTTGTCTTGCCTTTAGGCAACTCTTTGCATTTCTGGGTTTATTCTTAAAATTTTAAAACCGTTGACCAGACAGGACACCTCATGAGTTTGTTCCCTCTTCAGTCCTCTTCCTTGTCGGTGGGGGACCTGTCCTTTCTGCAGACGAAACGTGATGAGAACTCTTTCCGGAACACCCAGTCCCCCGCTTCCGAGAGCTCTGACTTCCGATTTCTGTCTGTCTGTCTGTCCATCTCTCGTCCTGTTCTCATCTCCTGAGAGTTATCTCTGCCCTTGCAGGGCCGATGACTTCACACTGGGCCTCCACAAGGATGATTAACTTTCGACTTGTGTGTTTTGCTTCTTTTCATGATTTCACCTACATTCTCTTCATTTCTCTCACCCTTTCAAGTAGCTTCTCTATAGCCCGTCTTATCCTCAGTGTTTCATTTTTTTTCTGATTTTGTAAAGTCTGTATTTGAACTTTGTGAGCATATTGACGAGAATCACTTAAAACTTCGAGTTTTGTTTATTGTCATATTTCTTGTTTATTCTCTCTCTCTCTCTCTCTCTCTCTCTCCAACCCCCCAAAATATACTGTTGTTGTCTCTTTTTATGTAGGGGCTTTGCTCCTTTTCACGTTGTGGCTTCTCTTTCTAGAACCGACGTCTGCTGTTCTCTGCTGACTCATCCTTGACTGTCCAAGGTTTTATTCAGGTCTTTAATTTGCTCAGAAAGTAGGGTGCGTGATTCACCTCCGATAAGCAGGAGGTCCTGTTTGTGACAGACCCATTCTAATGACGTGACTCAGCCACGGAGACGACGGAGAGAAGGGGGAGAGAGGCCGCAGCTCAGAGCGCACGCCGGGGCCAGGGTCCGGGACTGTCCGTCGCCCACCCCCTCCTCATCCTTGTGCATCTGCTGGGCTGATGGCTGCCTTCTCTGGGGCTTTTCGCCTGTTGGCAGTCTCTTTTTGTTTCTGTTCGTTTTCACTGGGTGTGGCTGAGCCTTCTCCGCGGGTGTAAACGATACGACTGTGACCCTGCCTCCGGTGCTGCTACCTGCTCGTGCCGTGAAGACTGCCGCTGGGTGCCAGCACCATGTTCCCTGCGTCCCCGAGTGGGTCTCCGTTTTTTTATGACTTCTCCTCATTTTTTTTTCTTTTTTTTTTCATTTTTCTGAAGCTGGAAACAGGGAGAGACAGTCAGACAGACTCCCGCATGCGCCCGACCGGGATCCACCCGGCACGCCCACCAGGGGCGACGCTCTGCCCACCAGGGGGCGATGCTCTGCCCATCCTGGGCGTCGCCATGTTGCGACCAGAGCCACTCTAGCGCCTGAGGCAGAGGCCAAGGAGCCATCCCCAGCGCCCGGGCCATCTTTGCTCCAATGGAGCCTTGGCTGCAGGAGGGGAAGAGAGAGACAGAGAGGAAGGTGCGGCGGAGGGGTGGAGAAGCAAATGGGCGCGTCTCCTGTGTGCCCTGGCCGGGAATCGAACCCGGGTCCTCCGCACGGTAGGCCGACGTTCTCCTCATTTTCTTACCCTTCCTCAGGCTACGGAGATTCAGGGGAGTCTTCTCAGGTGAGCACATACTGCTCGTCACGCCCACAGCACCGTTTGAGGAGAGACGCCCAGGTACCCTGGCCCTAGGCACCATTTCTTAGCTCGGTCTGGTCTGCGTCTGCACGTGGAGGTCACCTTAGCTGGGTGTCAGTACCAAAGGACGGGTTTTCACACTGGCGTCTTCCCCCGGGCGTTATGCCTCAGATTGGATGAAGGACGTGAGAGGGAGAGATTTCATGTGCTCAGAGGTGTCTTTCACCTTCACGATTCGTTCCTTCGCTTTCGTGCGTAGAAGACACTTCTCCAGGAATGGCCACGTATCCACGTCTGCTTCCAAGGTCTCACACACGCCGCGACATATTAAAATACACGTGTCCCTCGTCACACAGCTGGAGTTTACTTCCATGTGTGGTGAGAGGTGCCGAGAGAACTCGATTTCTGTTTCAAATACTTAAATTCACTCTCTGGTGTGTATACATATGTTTCTTAGGTTCGTTATTGCATCTAATAGTGCCACAGTGACGTCAGAGGGGGGAGTCGTGTCATATTTGGGCGTGAGCTTTTCTTCTACCTGCCTTATCTCACTTTTGAAGGAAGGCTGAGCATGCTTCTAACTGGGTTGCCCTCGTAGGTTTGAGACTTGACTGGAAGTAGGTGGCCAGCAGTCAGTGAACAGGGCAGGGAGCAGCTGTGTGTGTCGGGGCTGTACACTGACCATTAGGCATCCGTGGGGGGCATGCATGTGGGGAAGTCAGCTCCACCCGGGTCTCGGATGCTGGCTCTGGTAACCACTGGGTCCGGGAAATCTTCGTGGATCCACCCTTCCCTCTTGTGAGCACTTTTTATTCTCATTTTTTATTTTTTAATAAGCTCGATACATTATACATTGCCCATTTGCTACTAAGATTAGAATCAGTAGAGCAATAATTGCCAATAACCTCTGAGCGTAGTAAATTTCCTGCTACTTTTCTTCAATGGGCAGAAGGCTCAGGGCTGCCCAAACCACTGGACTCCATCTGTGGGCTTTGCAGCCGGACAGGTGGAAGCTCTGAGCTTGGAGAGTGGGCTAATTACTCAACAGAAACTCTTAGAAACAAAGCAGAAGAAAACAAAGTAACAAGCAAGGTAACCGAACAGAATAGACCTACAGCCCATTTGATGGTTAAGCTGTCTTACTTAGGTGGCAGAAGTCCCCAACTCTGGTTGGTGGTCCAGGAATGTTCTTTTTCCTTCTGAAGCTCTGCTTCTCCTGGATTGATGTCTCCACTGCCCATACTTGACAATCAGATTGATGGCACTGTTCCCTCCTCTTGCTGTCTGAACTATTTTTTTTTTTGGCAGATTGCTATCGAGAAAAATTATTAGATTATCTATTGTTCTAATCCTTATCTGTAAGGGGAAATCAAAGGAATAAAATTTCTTCTGAATATCATTTTAAGGGATGCTTGATAAAGAGATGGATAGTTAAGCCAAGAGCCTACTGACGGTTTTAGAAGGAAGGTCCTGAAAGAGTGAGTGCCTCGGAAGAACTCCAGGAGCGTCCAGAAAGGGGCATGTTAGCTGGCAGCGGCTCCTCAGGGGAAATGTCTATAAAGCAATGAGCAGTGTGGGTGGGACTTCATTAGGGAGGCACAGTCTCAGAGATATCCAGGGGGATTCGAACTCTTTTTTAGAATAGTGGTATATGGACACGTCTTGAGAACTCTGCGTGAACAACAGGTACGGAAGATCTCAGTTTTGCCAATGAAGGGGAAAGCCATCGTATTTATCACAAAGACACCTTTATCAATGCTGTCACAAAGCTTGCAGCGACGGCCCACTGTAGCTTCACCATCAGTGGGTGCTGTCATGGAGCACACCTCTTTCTCTCTCTCTTTTTTTATTTTATTTATTTTATATTTTTTCAAAGTCAGAAGCAGGGAGGCAGTCAGACAGACTCCCACATGCACCCAACTGGGATCCACCCGGTGTGCCCACCAGGGGGCGATGCTCTGCCCATCTGGGCCGTTGCTCCGTTACAACTGGAGACATTCTAGCGCCTGAGGCGGAGGCCATGGAGCCATTCTCAGTGCCTGGGCCAACTTTGCTCCAATGGAGCCTTAGCTGCAGGAGGGGAAGAGAGAGATAGAAAGGAGAGGGGGAAGGGTGGAGAAGCAGATGGGCGCTTCTCCTGTGTGCCCTGGCTGGGAATTGAACCTGGAACTTTCACACACCTGGCTGACGCTCTACCACTGAGGGAGCGCTCCTTTCTCTAAGCAGCTTATCCTGCACAGGGTCTGTGGAGAGGCTCCCCTCAGTCATCCCCCCGTCATACCTGTTGGGTTGGGTGGCACCAAGTGTCCAGTCCGGTGAGCCCACAGTGCCCCTGACTCACTCACTTCTCCCAAACGTGCACCATCAGTGAGGCCCCCACGCCACACTCAGCCTCAGAGACAGCATCTCAGCTCTCGTGAATGAGGTTCCGGATTGTGTTCGCAGCTGTGGGCCACAGCAGCTCCTGCTTATTGCGTAGACTTTGCACCATGACACAGAAACAGCAGCAGGAATTGAAGTTCACTGATCATGGGCAGACCAGGAAGCCTGAGACCTAGGGGTCCCGAAGTCTCTGATTCCAGGCAGTGGATTGCAGCTCTGCTCCCCGCGGGAGGGGAAGCGGTAGCGGCAGGAACCAGACACAGGGGAACGACTCACCTGGGTTTCCCCAAGCTTCACGTTTCTTGCTTGGAGCGGAAGAGGCCAGGTCTGGGAAGCCTGTCACCATAGTCTGCTGCTTCCACTCCCCGTCTCAAGCCCACGGGGCTGCTGGTGAGGAGGTGTCCTTGGGTGCCTCTTTCTTTCCTTGTCTTCATTTGCATTTGAACAAGTCTCCCCAGAAGATGAATAACACACACAGCACTGAGTGATCAGGAAGGTAGATTGGGGCAGTGTCTCTTTAGCCAGGAAGCAGGGTTCTGGAGAAAAATACATTTTCCTTACAGTTGGGAGCTCCTTTCTGTTAATAAATCTACAGATACAGTGAGAGAGCAGAAGCCAGGCACCTAAGGAGAGGTGGAGAGAGCCCCGCCCTCTCAACCCCATCGCACACATCGACATCACCCTGGAGAACGCTCTCATGGAGAAGGTGTATTGATCGCCGCTGCAATCATACCCCTCCCCCCCACACACACACCCCCGACATGCCTGGCACTTAGATCCGCAGGACCGCGGTCAGCCAGGAGAAAACAAACGTGTTCAATAACCAAATACAGCCATTGCCAGCCAGACGGCCATAAACTCAGGTCTAAATCGAATCAGTCAGTGCCCGCCAAGTGATGTGTGGAAATCAAGAAAGAGGATGGAGACAGGGTGCCGACTTCACTAAGGATGAAGCTGATTCAGAGAGAATAGATTCAGACCCTGCAATGTTCAGTCGTCAGTCTTGAGTTACGTAATACACGAAAAATAGGAAAGAGGGAAAGGGAATGTCGCAAAGGCAAAAGAGAAAGATGATTGGGATCAAGTCACGTGAAGGGGGCCGCAGAACCTTCATGAAGAAGGGAGTGGTGTGACGAAGAGGCTAAGGCTGGAAATCCGAGTATGGGGGACAGTTACAGCACAGCCTGTGGACGGAAGTGAAAACAATGCATTCAAAAGAAAGGTTGAAAAATTACTTTCTGTCTTTCTCTTTTACTTTTACTTTTTTCAGAGAGGGAGCTCCGTTTAAAGCGGGGTGATGGTTTGGAGCCTGAGAGTAGAGGGCTCTGGCTGAGCCGTGGCACGTTATCTGGGAGCCCTTTGAGCAGGACAGGGACGTGACCGAAGGGGTGCCGTGGACGGTTTGTCTGTGCCGTGTGCCCGGTGGGAAACTCCATCAGTCAGGGAAACGTGCCCACTGCAGCAGAGCCAGGGGATCCTGTCTGTGCTTAACAGCTCGGTGACTTGTTCATGATGGAGATAGATATGCAGTGTGTCCATCAAGTCATGGTGCACTTTGGACCGGTCACAGGAAAGCAACAAAAGACGATAGAAATGTGAAATCTGCACCAAGTAAAAGGAAAACCCTCCCAGTTTCTGCAGGATGATGCGGCAGCATGTGAGCATGCGCAGATGATGACGTAACACCGTGTATACAGCGGAGCAGCCCACGGCCATGCCAGTCGAGATGTGGATGGTACAGAGGAAAGTTCAGTGTGTTCTGTGGCTCGCTAAACTCAAATCCGTGACCAAAGTGCAACGTGAATATCGGCGCATTTATAACGAAGCGCCACCACATAGGAATAACATTACTCGGTGGGATAAGCAATTGAAGGAAACTGGCAGTTTGGTGGAGAAACCCTGTTCTGGTAGGCCATCCGTCAGTGACGAGTCTGTAGAGGCTATACGGGACAGCTACCTAAGGAGCCCTAAAAAATCTGTGCGTGAGCCCACATTGAACTGCACTGAATAGGTATGAAACTGCGAGAGTTTTCCTTTTATTTGGTGCAGATTTCACATTTCTATCATCTTTTGTTGCTTTCCTGTGACCGGTCAAAAGTGCACTATGACTTTATGGACACACTGTATATTTGGCATCCATTCTGATTTTTTTAAAAACTATTGCATTAAAATCTTGTTTATCTTGATGACTGAATTTTCGGTGCCCCCTTCCATTTTGCGTCTGGGGAAAATATTTCACTCATCTCACGCCAGTCCTGGCCCTGGAGAAGTCCCCATATGGGAGTGTCTACGTGAACGAGATGTCTGCATAAAAAGCAGGAATTGTTTCAGAGCTCAGAGACAGAGTGCTGCTGTGAATAACTGGGTTTGCACCTCTGTTCTTGGCGGATGTGGAGTAGGGACTGTATCAGTGAAGTCTTGGGAGACGGTGGACAGAGGTCAAGGTTCTACATGGGTCTTTAGCCCTGAATTATATCTGAGATGCTAAGAGACATGGTGGCTATCTGTTATGGATTAAATATTTTCCCCCCACCTCCTCCCCCAGAATTAACATATGATGATATTTGGAGGTTTGACCATTGAGAGGTGATTACATTCAGGTGAAATTATGGCTGCAGAGCCCTCAGAATGGGACGGATGCCCTTATCTGCCACGTGAGGAACAGTAAGAAGGTGGATAGACATTTAGAGAGCTCTAAACAAGTAACACTTCTGCCGGCACCTTGATGTTGGACCTCCCAGCCTTCAGAACTGTGAGAAGAAAAAAAAAATTGTTTGTTGTTTAAGCAACCTGGCCAATGGTATCTTGTTTAACAGCCTGAACTGATTAAGACAATATATAAAAGCAGGGAAGCTACAGAGTCATTAAAGGCTAAGTAAATGGTTACTGGAAGGCGATAGAGTATGAAGAAGAGACTTAGACTTGTTAATATAACTAAACAATGGGGACTTGAGAAGGTCAGACACAGTGCCAGGTGCTAGGGAGAGGGGCTGAGTGGGAGACCCCTTTCCTTCCTTCTTCTGAGATGACGGGAGTGGAGGGCGGGTCTCTGTGTACGATACTTGGTCGTAGAATTTAATAGGTTATAGAATAGTCAACAGAATAGGAAGTTTGGCCATCAGTGAGTCTAATGTGTGTTCTGTGAGGGTTCCCTCGGCAATCCGCAGAACGTGAACCCAGCGGTTTGATGTTTGCTAAGCGCTGCACACCGTGGGGCCTTGGAGCGTCACCGTGTTTCCTGGCGCATTAGAGGGTTTCAGAAGTCCTAGAGCAAAGAGGAAACACATGTATCTCAACTCTGCCCAAGCTTATTTGTCTATGAAATCCCCCCCTTTTTTTTTTTTCATGGGACATGTATTTTTATCCATTCCACACAGATTTATTGAACACCCACCCCTTGGCGCTGGGCTACAAACGCCTGGTGTTCTAGGGAACCCTGTGGAGAAACGTTGATCTTGTCCAACCTCTTTATTTTTCAGACGAGGAAATTAGGCCTACAGATGGTCAGGTTTCAGTAAGAAGAGGAGGAAAAGAGAGAGGCTGACGGGGTGGTGCAGTTTCCGTCAGGAAGCCGGTGGGGGGATCCACCGCGGGGTCGTGGACATGGAGCCAAGGGCGACAGAAGGAATGTGGGAATGAAGTTTGGGGTTGGCATATGGAGACAAAGGAATAAGACATCTGTGTGGTAAGGAGAGGGTCTACCTTAGTCGACAGTCAATGTTACGCTATTGCAGAGGAAGGACGGGTGGAAATGAAGCAGAGACGTACACTGACCTCATCCCCTGTGCTAGCAATCCCCCAGACGGACAGGAGGCGGGGAAGCAAAGGCTCATCTGATGCTCTCTGAGTTTTGTGGTAGATGCTCTGGGTCATGCAGACAGGAAGGAGAAGAGAGCCCGCCCCTTCGGGGAAGTCACGGGAAGAGGTGACACAGCCTGAGAGCCACGATCCACGACCTTGCGTGTCCCAAGCCCAGCTGGGTTTTAGAAGCCACATGACCACAACCTCTGGGGCCCCAGCAGGGTGTGACAGAAAAAATAAACCTGCCTAGCTCCCAGGTCTCGGCAGGAAGCGAGAAGGGAAGGGCTCTCAGACGGCGAAGGCGAACCACCAGAGAGAGAGAGAGAGAGAGATCCCGAGAGGAAAGCTTCCGCCTGCTGGTGCGCCCACCCTGGGAGGAGAGACCCATGGACGTGCTCCCTGCCGAGCGAGCAGAGCACGGACCCCCGTTCCTGTGCCCGGCCCCCTCACACTGTTCATGACGGGAATGCTATCTGGTGTCATTAGGACATCAAGGTTATTTAGGTGTGTCTGCGTTGGCAGTTTAATTACGTCTGGGCAAGGCTCGGCCTTGACTCACAGGTGATCTTGGGGGGCTGTCAGACAGAGGTGCCCGAGGAATGCTAATGCCCCTCAGCTGGCACGTGACGCGCACACCCGGGCTGGTTATTACCAGACTGATGATTTCAATCCTTAGCAACACAGACCTCAGTCTCCTTTCACCGGCGACGGCCGCGCGTATCCATCTCTGCAGACACAATTACCCGACAGGGGCGCTGAGAATTGATGCTCTGCGGGGAGTTGCCCAACGTGAGTCAGCCGCAAGACGCAGCGCGCCACACACCCCCTTAGCATCGTCGTTCCATTAATCAGGTGGGGCCCGTCACCCAGCCAGGGGCACCATGCTGGTGAACAATAACCAAAGCCTTTGTGTCACCTGCGCCCCGGTGGCTGCGTGTCCCTGTAGAGGACGCAGCTTTGCCCATCCCTCAGGAAGACCCGTCTCTCCTTCATCCCATCGCCTGCCCGCCCGTTTATCATCATTACTGCTGTTCCGAGGATCGGGGCCTGAGGGGAGAGACGCTGGGGATGTGGGGGACCCCATCTGCTCCCCAGGGTTCACCTGAGTCAGGGCCTCCTGACATCACATCACATCCCCACTGCCACGCGAGCCAGCTGTCCCAACAGAGAGGTGGGGGCTGCCCCAGACACTGCAGGGGCCCAGGGCAGAGCTGCTCCGGGCGGGCGGAGAGCCCCTTCCAGCCGAGGGTGACTCACCCGTCTGCCCGGTGAAGAAGGTCACCCCGGACCCTGCCGCTGAAGGGCGCATGCTGGATTCTGCACACGCACAGCCTGTGCGGATGGCATCGCACCCACTTCCAGAAAGGGAACACGGTCCAGCCGCACCTGGATGTCCGTTCTTTTTTTCTCCATTTGGTTTTTAATGAGTCTAGGTGAGGGCCTTTCCCCCAAACACTTATAGATGTTTAAGCAACCCCCGGGGGAAGCTGGGTGCCTTTGTCCTCGGTCTGGTGTGATCTGGTGGCACATTCTACACGATGGAAACGCTGACCAGGCTCTCCGCTGCTGTGATGCTTTGCTGACATGGCCCTTCTCGATTTTCACAAACGTTGGACTTGCTTTCTAAAAAAGATTTTGGAAACGGAGGTTAAGAGACCTTATGCTTCTTGCCCCAGGCCATGAGCTGGTTAGCGGTAACCCTGTAGGGGGGGGTCTCCTTAGTCTTAGCTTTACCCCCCCCATATCATCCTAAGGTTGTAGTAGCCCAACGTTCTATGCGATGCTTCAAAATCCCGACAAACGGCTATTCCTGAGAGAGGCCCTCACTCTCTTTTGGTATCTAGCTCTTGCTTCTTTTGAAAAGCTTCAAAATTAAAAAAAATCTTTCTCATAATTCAGCCAACATCTTTATCATTTCCAGCTGATTCTTGATTTCTTCCTAGGCATACATGGAAGAAGTCTGATTGTCCACATAGTAGCCTCTCCGGTACTTAAAGGCAGCCTGGAAACATCTCCTTTAGGCCAATGCCAGGTCCAAGGCTCTGCATTCCTTCTCTAGGGATGCCACAGCCAACACCACACACTAGGTGGTGGAAACAACAGAAGTGCATCTTCTTACCATTCTAGAGGTTGGAAGTCCGAGATCAAAATGTCAACAGGGTTGGTTTAACCTGGGGCGCCTTTCCTTGGCCTTCTGGCGTGTCCCTGGGGACTCCCTTCTTAGAAGGACACCAGTCCGATTAGATGAAAGCTCTCACCCTGATAACCTCACTTAACCTTAATTACCTCTTTAAAGGCCTGATCTCCAAATATAGTACCGTAGGGGGTTAAGGCTTCAACACAGGCTTATAGCAGGGGAGAGCGAAACCATTCAGCTCATAACAGGTCCAGTGAAGAGAAGGCCTTCAGTTCTTCAGCATACTTCGTCACGTGGACAGGAGACAGAAGGCCAGTGCCTTCTATAAGTGGAGAAGCTCCCTGCAGCTGTGAAGGACTTGACCTTCATCTTCTTCCCTCAAATTTGTGTCCCCTGAATGTGCCCCGGAAAGGGTCACCGGGTGGTCCTCTGGCCATGATGTTCAAAGACTCGGCCTAAGTGAACATGGAAATGATCAAGCCTAAGGCCAGAGGGACAGTTCCGCCCGGGGAAAGGGATTCCCAAGGGGCCCGCGGCTCCTGGCACTGGCCCTTCCGCAGCACAGGATATAAAATCACAAGACGCTCCGTCTCAGTTCTCAGAGAAACCAGACCCGGCCTTTGTTTTCTTCCTCTGTGTTTGAGAAGGTGGAGAGGGCAATGACATCAACCGGCCCTTCCGTTCCCAACATGGATACCAAGAGCGAGTGAGACAGTGATGAATTGCCCAGGATGAGGTTAGAATAATTTAATCAAAGAGAAGTGGAAACGACGCCTTTAATTCCTCACCTCTGGAGCTGTGGCTCAAATCTATTCATAGAACGTGGATTAAGAGGTCCAGTGGAAGATTACTCAGCATCACACACCAGTGAGTCAGTCACTCTGGCGCTTGGGTCAGGATTAACATCTGAGAATTCTTTAAAACTGTAGGACTGGGATTTTTTAAAAAAAATTATTTTTTGGCTTGACTGCTTGTGTCGTCTTAATCTCTTTATCTAGTGAGATAGGAAATGTCTGGCATTTGTTAAAAACTCACTCAAACCACAGGGTAGGACTGGAAGGGAGGTTTTGGGGGATACGCAGGGTCAGTCTGAATAGTTGATATCAGAGCTCTTGGTAAGAAAGAAATTATTTGACGCTCTCAGTAGGGAGAATTATATCTATATACGCAGAGTTAATAAGATTGACGCAGCCGCGCGGGTTCCCTTAAGCCGGTTTCAAACATTGGATGATCTTAGAACTCTTGGTTCAAATGAAACTTTTCATTTGAGGTAAAATTAAACAGAACTGATAAAAGGGAAGTTGTTCTGCTTCAAGAAGAATGTGAGGTCTCAGGGACCCCCCACCCACCTCTCTCCCTTTCTCTCTTTTGGGTGGACATTCACAGGGGCGAATGCCAAGATCTTTCAAGAAGATAGATGGAATGCTCTTTCTCTGGGAGATTCTTAGGCTCGAGTGAGTTTCTCCAATAAAACCACAGACCCCCAGGTGAGCAAAAGCCGATCATTCGGTAGTAAGTCACACCTCTCCTCAGGTTTTGAAAAAACATTTCAAAACTGGTAGGTGGTCTCCTAACATAAATAACAAAATTAAGGAGAGATTAAGGGACGTAGATTTTCACCCGTCGCAGAAATATTTAAAACGATCTGACTGTTTAATGTAGACTTCTGAAAACCAGGTGTATTTGATCAATTGAGCATGCATTTCTTAATCCGTCCAATCATACACTGGTGAAAACGGAAGAACCCTAGAAATTGAAATCAAATGGGATGATTAGAGGAAAGTGCTTGTGACTTAAAAAACATTTTGCAAAGATAAGCCTTCATGATGACAACGTTGGCCTCCTGCCTTTTACTGGAGCTTTACGACTCCTTTGATCTCTCATCCCTGAACCTTCTAACTGGATCTCAGAAAAGGGAGAAACATATCTCGCTCGGTGTCAAGCTGGTGGTCAGTGGTGCAGATTGCACCAGAATATTATTGATTGTTGCCCGAGGACATTTTGATCAGTTGTAAAAAAAAAAAAAAAATCCCAGTATTCAGAGGTCAGTAAGAAATTTAAAGTCAGCCAAATTTAAAGGCTTTCTCTTGTGCAGTAATGTATTTCCTCTATACTGGAGATAGATCCCAAGGGGTAATTTTTTTTTGCGGGAACACAAAAGGTAAGTCTATCTGGACCACAGTCTAAATCACGTTGGTGGAAGAAGCTTAGGATCATTTACAGCCAGACTGGGGAGCAGAGGGGCGCCCTCTCTTTGTAGCTCCGCGCTGGTAAGTTTAGAAGGTGGAGAGTGAACTCTCATCTTATGATACATACATGGTTGGCGGTGCGCTTCTAAAATCAGTGTCAAAGGTAAAGGTGCTGCAAAAGTCAAAACTACCTTTGAGAGTCCTGCAGGCTCTTAGAAGCTCGAAGACAAATCCCGCATCTTGAGATTCCGCTGGGATGTGACTTTTCCTGTGATGTTGGAAGTGAGGGTCCGTTTTTTTAACTGAGCAAGGCAGCATAACTATGCGATTTGTTTTGTTCTCTTTGAGCTTGATTGGTCGACTATGTTGAGGAATGAATTGCGCGTGATAGGAGGCCACCCTACGAGTTTCCTATACTTCACCCACAGATGGGCTCATGGTGGTGGCACTGACTTGGGACTCAAACTTGAAATGAGGCTATAATATTATCACATAGGACTGCTCACAAAAGTGAGGAGCTATCTCAAAATGGCTAGGAAGCGATAAAATGTCCCCTAATCTTTGGGAGCAGTGTGTATGGATGCTGAAGGGGAAAGGTGTTGTCTGGCGATGTTTCTAACCCGTGAGGAGAAGTTATGCAGGGTGACCATGAACCCCCTCGGGTGACCATGAACCCTCTCGGGTGACCATGAACCCCCTCGGGTGACCATGAACCCCCTCGGGTGACCATGAACCCTCTCGGGTGACCTTCAGGACCCTCCCCCGAGCTAGGACACTGGAGGTGGCACAGCACTGTCTCTGATGGTGGCCACCAGTGAGTCCTCCCGTTTGTGCCTGGGCATCCCACTTCTTCCATCGAGGGGTAGAATCTAATTATTTCCTCTCCCCTGGGGTCTGAGCTGGCCCTGTGACCGGCGGTGGCCAGTGCAATGAAGTGACCCTATGACAGTTTCCGCCTGTAGCCACGTAGATGTCTGAGAGCTCCTGTTTTTGCTCCCTGGGACCCCTGACCCACCATAGGAGAAGGAGAACCATCCCACTAGAAGCAGAGGCCAGCCAGCCCCCATGTCTTCAGCCACCACAGCCGAGGACCCAGACAGGTGAGTCAAGTCCACCTGGGTCATTGTAGCCTCAGCTGAGCTCCCACGGAGCAGAAGAAACGCCGTGCCAAGCCCGTCCTTAAATAGAGAATCGTGAGCAGATAAATGCTGTGTAGTGTCTTAAGCCTTAGATGTTGTTGCTTTCTTAGGCAACAGTAGATAACAGTCAAAACAAACAAATAAAAGTAACAGTAGATACCTCCACCCTGATACTTTTCCTTCCTCCAAGTGGAGTCTTCTCCTTTTGTGTTCTCCGAAATGGCCCAGACTTTCGGTGAAGAAAAGCAAAAACGAAACAGAACACGGGGGACTCCTCAGTGGTAGACCCCGCCCAGTCTCTCATCTTCCATGTCAAGAGGATGGCGGGGCCGGAGGCTCTGACCCCACTGCCTGGGTGTGGCGCTCAGCTTTGTAGGAGAGGCCGTGCGTGTACGTTTCATCAATTTCCCGTTCCTCATCATGTCACTCATTACTCCATATTTTACTTTACTTGGTCTTCAGTTTCCACTGCGGAGGAAGATCGTGCCAGTTGGCTCACGATGACTCGCTAAGGGGTCACCGCCGGGGGAGAAGGACGCCGTGAAAAGGATCAGAAATGAAAAAGCAGACAATTAGAGGGTCAGGGTGGTAAATGAATTCTAGGAAAAGAAAGTGACACCACACACACAAAAAATCCGGAAACAGCTGCAGTGACTTGGAAAATGGCAACTCCACCTCTCCTGGTGGCCTCTCCTCAGGGGCAGAGCTGGGTGGCGGGGAGTCCAGTCAAGATCACTGAGCCTTTGAAGTCAGCTGTAAAAGAAACGTGTCTGTGGGGGTGGGAGGGGGGAGTGGAACCCGCATCCGTAAACACAAAGATGAGTTATCCTGCGGTACCACGCCAGCGCCATCCCGTGAAACGCGGATGCTGCGTGTCTGACTGTTACGGAGTAAGAGGTGTTACTTCTGCTGGACCAAAAGCACTCTAAAATTGATGCGTCGCTTGAGACACACAAATGCAGCGCTTCCAGACTAAATACATATTTCTCGATAGGAAACACCTTTGAAAACCTTGGCCAGGCAAAGCTGAAGAATGTTTATCATGTTAGTTGAAACTCGGTTACATCCAGCGATGTTGCTCCTTAAAACACACACACACACACACACACACCCCAAACCCCGGATTTGAACCTTCTAGAAATATGAATCGCATAAAGTGGAGGCGGATGGAGTAAAGGCTTCTCATTACTTTCACTTCCCATGCACTACAGGGAGATGCTTTTCCGGGGCCACCTCCCCCCGCCTCACCTCCTCTCCCGCGGAAGAGATAACTCTACCCTCCGTTGACAAGTTTCTGGTGGAAATTTTGTAAGAGTGTTTAGCGAGGCATCAGTTGTCTTGAATAGCCGAAGGAAAATGGAAAGGAAAGATTCAATTACTCTTGTGAGAAATGAACCTTCTGCACGAGGTTCGGCCACCGCGGGTCTGCTTGTTTTAGCGCTGAGTTAATAGGCGCAATCCGTTTTCCAGAGACACTGGCATTAATTTCTCTGGAAGCATTCATGATGGGGAAGGACAGAGTAGGAGGGAATAGGGGTGGGGTGGGGGGGATAAGATAATAAGAGTCTCACATTGATTTATTCACCTCTGTGCAAAGTCACGGGGACAGGCAGGAGACCAAGGGCTTCAGGAGGCCAGAGGCACTGTGGAGGGAGAGGTCGCAGGCCGCTGGCCCAGCGGGGAGGCTGTTGTTGTTCTTAGAAGGATAGAAGACCACTTTGTATTTCTCTGGCTACATTATAAAAATACCTGTGCAGCAACGGCGCCCCTTGAGGCTGCCGGAGCGACTGCAGGCCGCGCCGTTCCTGCAGGAAGACGGTGTGTTCCTGACCTGCCTGTCCATTACCTCGTTCTCTTAGTAAAGACACGCCGGGCCAGTGCGCAGCAGAGCGGAGGCCGTGGTTCCAGTGTGTTCGCGCCGGGTGGTGCGACAGAGACTGGCGCCCAGCCCGCCCTCGGCGGAGGGACGGGTTCTCCAGGCACACCGTTGACCCCACGCAGACAGACCTGAGGTCGGGTCCCTTCGAGTCGGTGGGGTAAGCACTGGACCGAAATTCTGTGGCGTCCTCCCTCGCTAATGAGCTCCGTGCAAGAACAGGGTCATCGTTTGAGGGGCACAGCGCAAAATAAAAATGCAGGGCTCCTCCTTAAAAAGTAAAAGTGTGGAGAAGGTTTAGGCTGCCCCAGGAGAGGACTAAACTGAGGGCGGAGACTTGGTAAGCCTGGGCCCTGAGGCTTGACGGGCTCCACATCCATCAGACTCGCCCTGGCTCCCCAGCTCTGCGACAGAAAGATGCTGATCGGGACCGTCCATTTCCACGTGTTAAAATGAACTCCTTCGGCCCTGGCCGGTTGGCTCAGCGGTAGAGCGTCGGCCTAGCGTGCGGAGGACCCGGGTTCGATTCCCAGCCAGGGCACATAGGAGAAGTGCCCATTTGCTTCTCCACCCCTCCGCCGCGCCTTCCTCTCTGTTTCTCTCTTCCCCTCCCGCAGCCAAGGCTCCATTGGAGCAAAGATGGCCCGGGCGCTGGGCATGGCTCTGTGGCCTCTGCCTCAGGCGCTAGAGTGGCTCTGGTGGCAACATGGCGATGCCCGGGATGGGCAGAGCTTCGCCCCCTGGTAGGCAGAGCGTAGCCCCATGGTGGGCGTGTCGGGTGGATCCCGGTCTGGCGCATGCGGGAGTCTGTCTGACTGTCTCTCCCTGTTTCCAGCTTCAGAAAAATGCAAAAAAAAAAAAAAAAAAAAATGAACTCCTTCGATGTGATGAGCAGCTCTCACCTTGGGGAGAAACGTCCATGGAGTCCGTTAGCAACCTTAGTAACGGAATTCAACTCTTCATCCCAAACTAAGGGCTCCACACCCTGTTCTTCCAACCACGTGTCTGCGCAGAGAAGTCCACGGATTCTCTTGGGGGCCCAGGGGGTGGGGGGCGTACAGCGCTCCCAGCCTTTGTCTCATAAAGCAAAAAAGAACTTAAAAAAAAAAAAAGAGCCTATTTTTCTCATATCGATAAAATAAAATCCAGTCCATTCCATTGTGTTGAAAATTAGTCTTGGCCTTTTCTTCTAAAACCTCTTCAAACCTCTTTTTGTTCCCAAGCAGACATTAAAAAAAAAAAAAAGAAAAAGAAAAAGAAAAAGCATATGTTCATTTATCTTGGAACGGACACTTCAGGCCACGCTGGCAGGTCATCCATTCGAAGAGAGACCTTGAACCCCCGTGCCTTCCGCAGGGGCTTGGGCTCTGAGGTCGAGCTCCTGGGAGGTGACACATGAGACCGGGGTGGAGCTCGACACCCCTGCGGAAACCGCCCCAGGGCCGGGCAGCCGCACACGGAGGTTCGGGCGGGGCGTCCTGAGAAGCAGCGCTCAGCGTCCTGCAGCTGCAGAACGAGGAACAGTTCGGAGGTTCCTGAGCCGCCAGAAACACATGCCGATGTTTCCATTTCCGGTCTTGATGAGAAAAGCGAATGAGCTTCCTTCCGCAGAAGACCTGCTTTTTCTGTTCTTTCCCTGGGCCCCCAGTGGAGGGGACCATGACGTCATTCGTTCCCAAAGAGAAAGCAGTGAGGCTTCTGTATCAATGGGTGTATCTCTGGCCTATTCATGTTTTTTTGTTGGTGGTGGTGGTGGATGTTCATTGTTTTGGGGGTTTTTTTTGTAAAAGGGGAAGACCTGATCTGGAAGAACAGAATGTCTTACGATACATTTGGTCTACTTGTAAAAGTTGGTTTTTAAAGTCATCCGTTTACTCAATACGGTTGGTTGACCTTCGTTATTCGTAGATTTGTATCTGTCAGCTTGTCCAGTTGCTTAAATTTATTGGTAACCTCAAAATTAATACGTACAGGGCGTTCCCGGGTCTTTGCAGGCATGCTCAGGGCACAGAAAACTGGAGTAACAGCTGCCTGTGTTCCCAGCTGAGGTCAAACCAGGATTTAGCTTGCATACGACAAACAAGTGTTCTTTTTCTGGTCTGTTGAGTGCCGTGGCATTTATTTATTTGTTTGGTGCATTTTTGGTGCTTTTTTTTTTTTTCTGGATTTTTCCAAAGTTAGAAGCCGAGAGGCAGTCAGACAGACTCCCACATGTGCCCGACACGACCGGGATCCACCCGACATGCCCACCAGGGGCGATGCTCTGCCCATCTCGGGCGTTGCTCTGTTGTGGCCAGAGGCATTCTAGTGCCTAAGGCAGAGGCCATGGAGCCATCCTCAGTGCCCGGGCCAACTTTGCTCCAATGGAGCCTTGGCTGCGGGAGGGGAAGAGAGAGACAGAGAGGAAGGAGAGGGGGAGGGGTGGAGAAGCAGATGGGTGCTTCTCCTGTCTGCCCTGCCCTGGAATCGAACCGGGGACTTCCACACCCTGGGCCAATGCTCTACTGCTGAGCCAACCGGCCAGGGCTTTTTTCGTTCTTTTTACAATTTTTCTTAGGTGATTTCTTGTGTAAGGAGCCCCTCACGTGTCACGCTGAAGTGATACCTCGTGCCCGTAAGCTCAGGAGAGCCGTGATGTGTCCCACAGAAAACGTGTGTGTTAGATCGACTTTGTTCAGGCATGCGCGATGGTGCAGACGTGTTCCATAAGGTCTCTTGAAGCAGACTCACAGAAAACAAGGTGACGTGCTGACTGGTGGATGAAGTGTGGGGACCCAAGGCTCTGGGGAACCTGAGCCTGTGTTTCCCCTTAGGAACCAGTTCAGGATTTGCTCAGCTGGCATCCACAGGGGCCGTACAGAACAGAGCTCCACTGAACAAGGAGACTCAATCGTGTTTGCTGAGAGGCCGCTCTGTTCACCTGTCCCGACATGGCGCACTGCAAGGGAGGAGCGCGTCCCACCCGCCAGGGGTGTGCCTTTAGTGACCCTAGTGACCGGTTTTTGACAAATGACTTATTCCATGCACCTTATCAGTAGGTTCTTTAATTCTCTAACCAATATTATAAGGTGGGCATGGAACTAGTCTTAGGAACGAAGACTCACGTTGGCACAGCCAGGCATTGGACCAGATTCACCGAGTCCCGAAATCATGCATTCGCTCTTTCATACTCTTCTATCTGTCTCGTCAAGAAGAAAACTCACACACTGTCGCTATTAGAATGAGAAGAAGAAGGTACCAAAATAGATGTGTTTGGTTGGTTTTCTCTTAATCTGAGATATTTGTAAGAATGTTCTCAGCGGGGCTCTTAACATGTACGGTTCTCCATACAGGTCCTTCTTCTTCTGACTTGTTGCATTAAATATAACCCAAGAAATTTAAACAAGTAAGCAAAGAACTTGATACTCGAGACGATCCTTTGCTACAATTTTAAATATTTCTGAACTTCGTTGTTATTATTGTCCTCTTTGATCAAAGTTTTTGGAAGTTGGGTTTCCATGAAAGTAACGTCTTTGTATCCCAGTATAATCAGATCCCTCTGGTATATATTGTTTTAACGTAAACCCTTTGCAATGGATTATAATCAACCTCAAATAGCAGGTACCTGTGGAGTGGTCTAATCCTTTAAAAACGAATTTAATAATTTTTCAGATTACTGGAGTTGTGATATTATTTCCTTGTCTTGTCTTCCCTTTAAGAGTAGTTTGGAAACTTTTTAAAGCAGCATCTGTGGGCCAGACCTTTCCCAGGCAATCAGGACTTAAGACAACAGTGTTCTTTTTCCTGTTCCTTCAAGGTTGCTGTAAGGATAAAGTGAAATAATTTCTAAAACTCACCTTAAGCGGCACCTGGATGATAGTGGGACTCATTAAATATTAGTTTCTCTTCTACTCTCCTTATTAAGCAGTTTAATTTCTGGTTAGCAGTGGAGGCCATTTAGAAGACTAGCGTGTAAACGAGAACACCTGACGCGGACAGATATTGCTAGGTAGGGAAACTGCACATGTGTAGAACTCTCTAGAGTCTACAGAGCCCCCTTCCCACCCCCCAGACATATTTTATTCAATTTAATTCTTACAGAAACCTTGAAACAAAGGACAGAGCAGGTGCCCTTGCCTTGTTTTGGCGAGCTGATTAGATGGGGTCTGCAGAGGATGGGATCATTCAGATAAGATCAACCACGTCACGGAAAATAACCTACGTTTCCTTTGTTTTCATCATGAGTCAGCATATATGTCTCTATATTGCTATAGTAAGCAAATGTTTCCTTGAAATAATCAAAACCACTGAGATTCTAAAACTAGCGGAACCTGACTTTAAGAAGCTGCTTTTTGATACTCTGATCTGCTGCTTCCCAGATGTCCCCATCTCACACTTTGTCTCAGGACTTCTGAAGAATGCTGGTCTTTCCCCACCTTGGGTACCTGGTCAACAGATACCAAAGTGATTTTTTCTTTTTTGTGACAGAGACAGAGAGAGAGACAGGAGAGGGACAGACAGGAAGGGAGAGAGATGACAAGCATCAATTCTTCGCTGTGACACCTTAGTTGTTCATTGATTGCTTTCTCATATATGCCTTGACCGTGGGGCTACAGCAGGTTGAGTAACCCCTTGCTCAAGCCAGTGACCTTGGCCTTCAAGCCAGAGACCTTGGGCTCAAGCTGATGAGCCTTGCTCAAACCAGATGAGCCCACGCTCAAGCTGGTTGGTGACCTTGGGGTCTCCAACCCAGGTCCTCCACATCTCAATCCGACGCTCTATCCACTGCGCCACTGCCTCATCAGTCCCAAAGAAATTCTTAATTCTGTCTTAAACTCCAACTATCCAGATTCCTTTTCTGGGCTATCTCTACCTTGTTCCCCTTAGTTTTGACGCCTGAGGCTTTGGGTTCTCCTGGAAAACTCATTCCCTCGCCCGACACGCCTCTGTCTCCTCGTCGCCTGGTCTTCCGCGACGCCTCCTGAAGCAGGAGACTTCATCTCCAGAGTTCGGGAGAGCTGGCTGCTGCTGTGGCTTTGTGTTCTCGACTGCCTGAGGACCATCCACTGGCCCGTGTGCAGTTCGGACTTCCCGGCGGTCCACTCCTGGTCATCGCCATGTTCCTCTGCTCCACAGGAGTGGCTGTTGTCGATGGCTCCCCATGTGACGTGGTAACCAGGTGTTTGCTTGTTTTTTTCGCAAATGCCATCTTAAACGAGCATGGGCGCAGCGGGTCTTTGTGAATGAATGCACGAGAGCTCTCTCCATGCGCCAGAGGCCACCTCAGTCCCAATGCAGCAGCCGCGGCCCCGGCCCTGGACAGCCACGGCCGGAGAAGTC
Organism: Saccopteryx bilineata; assembly: GCF_036850765.1. Taxonomy (NCBI): domain Eukaryota; kingdom Metazoa; phylum Chordata; class Mammalia; order Chiroptera; family Emballonuridae; genus Saccopteryx; species Saccopteryx bilineata. The sequence goes on along the minus strand of NC_089491.1, from coordinate 390,581,976 downwards.
GCTGGTGGTCGGTGGCCGCGGCTCCTGTGCCTCCGTGTGGGCTCTTTTCACTCAGCCGGCCGGTTGTGCTTGCCAAGAGGCTCGGTTTCCAGCTCCAATTACAGCCACTAATTCAGGCCTGGCCTTCCGATCATTCATCTTTCAAGTGCTCGGCTTCTGAATCCCATTTGGTCCCCTGCCCCGCCCCCCCCTTGCCTCCCACCCCCCACCCCCCTTGATGTGGCCACAGCAGAGTTAACTCCAGACAATTAGTAAACGTTGAATCATTGAGTCGGTGAATGAGTCAAGTGCCTGTGTGAGGTATACAGCTTCCTGAGTGGGTTTAATGGAAGCCCAAAGAGATTTTTCACAGATTCCTGGGTTTTCAAAGAAGAAATTTGCATATTAATAAGAAGCTGTTCAGACTGATTCGCTTAATGTGTTTGGAGTAAGTATAATTAAATGTCAAGGGAGATATATCATGAAGTAATGAAGCTGAAGCCAATTTATCAAAAATAAGGTCTAGGGAGAGACATTTCAAATAATAAACAGTTCTCTAACCTTCTTTTTTAAGGTGATCTGCTTAGTCTGGGCCAAGATTTACGTGTGTGTGTGTGTGTGTGTGTGTGTGTGTGTGTGTGTGTTTTCAGATTCAGTTCAAACAAAGATGCTGGGAACAGAGTGGGGGCGAGGAGGCGAATAGACATTTTTTCCTGTTCAAGTTTATAACGTTAAAGGAGGTCTGTCCCGTCTGAACCACTTTTAAAGGGGACGAGACCTATTTAGTTTCTCTCTCTCCGATACACACAACAGCGGTTCCGATGAGAGGGGTTGCCGCACGTGGGGGCAGCTCGCTACTCCGGAATTGCACCTATAACGAGCATTGTTGAAAAGAATCCCGGCTCTGGGTTTTGAAGAGCGAGCTATTTATTAATAAGCATGTCTAAGGGGTTGGCTATCCTTCAAACAAATTCAACTCACGCTTTGCCTTGGATTCATTTCCAAGAGAAGTCAAGATAAAATTACACAGCCACTTTTTATTTTTAATACTTTATCCCCTAAAGCGTTTGATTGAATTAACCAAGAAATTCAGGCACATGCAGGGGATGGATTCTCTTGCATTCCAGATGACACGGAAGCGACCCCCCTAATAGCTGTTTGACTGGATCAGAAAGAAACGCCCAATAGCATCCTGGTTCTGTTTATCAGAATGAGAAAGCCAGTCGGGGTCCTTCCTGGCAGACTGGAGTGAACAGGACCCTTGCTGGCTCTCCTCGCAGGGGGCTCAGAGACAGAGAGAAGAGACTTGAGTCAGTGCTCCAGAACCCCTGGGTAGAAGAGAGGAAGTGCCTACCCCAACTCTCTTATCATACCAGCAAAATGAAAAGTCACCTTTACTGAACTGCCAGGTTGAGGCATTTCCACTCACAATGACTCTGCTCCGTGCTGACTGTGGCCCATGGGAGGGTTAAGACAAGAAAGATGGTGATTCAGGGATAGAAGCTTCTGAAACTTAGAGCACTTAAATTTGGGGCAATCACAGGTTACCCCAAGTACCACCAAGTAAGCTAACCTTGAAAAGCTTTTTTTTAAAATTGTTTTTATTTTTTCTGAAGTAAGAAGCAGGGAGGCAAAGAGACAGGCTCCTGCATGTGCCCAACCAGGATGCACCCGGCATGCTCACCAGGGGCGATGCTCTGCCCATCTGGGGCGTTGCTCTGTTGCAACCAGAGCCATTCTAGCACCTGAGGCGGAAGCCATGGAGCCATCCTCAGCGCCCGGGCCAACTTTGCTCCAATGGAGCCTTGGCTGGGGGAGGGGAAGAGAGAGACAGAAAGGAAGGAGAGGGGGAGGGGTGGAGAAGTAGATGGGTGCTTCTCCTGTGTGTCCTGGACCGGGCTGACGCTCTACCACTGAGCCAACCAGCCAGGGCTAGGGTTTTTGTTTTGTTTTTTAAGTTAGTCTATGTGACTCACTGCCTTTGTACCAACTCTGCCTTTGAAATCTGCTGATCTTGGGTTCCAAACTCAGCATAACCTCCTTCTTCCTGGGGTAACTTCAGACAAATTGATTTACTGATCAACACTTTGGGTTTGCCATCTGGAAAGGTAGAGATAACTTATGCCTTGTTTAGCTTTTGTGGGAGTCGAGATTGTGCCTGTGTGAGCTTCTCTGGTTGTGATTGGGATCATGTGACTCAGGATCTCATGAGACTGTAATTCTCGGTTCTGTCATGAGCAGATATCCTTTAGACTGAACGTGATTGGAGATACTGGGACCTGCAATTTTCTCTTAACTTTCCAGGGTTACCATCAGAACTCTACTTCAGATGGGATTGTATTTGTCTGACCAGGAGAACCCCTTGGAAACTCTGTGTTGTATCTATTCGGAGCGGTGAAGAGGAGGGTGTTTCTTTCTCTGTGATCAACACCCCACCATCCTCTGTCTCCTAACAATAGACTTACCTTCCAATGTGTCTGTGTGTGTGTGTGTGGGGGGGGGTAGATTATAATTTACAGATGCGGTTTCAAATGTTTGGACCACTAAGATACATTTTTTTTTAATATCGCCAACTCTTACCATATAATAGAATCTGTGCTAATTGCTTGCGGGAGAGAGGGAGTTGAGAACCCATCTGCTCGGCCCACCGTCTCACTCTGTAGAGCTACCTTGAAACATTACCCGGCAGCTTCTGTGGTTGCCTCCAGGTTAGCTGCACGTGGAGCTCCATGGCTGCCCTTTTTCTAGCTCTGCTGGACGTATTTCCATCACCGTCTTAGGAATGCGCAGCCTTTACCACACCCCTGAAACTTCAAGTGAACGCAAGAGTGTTGTGCTGTGGCCACAGTCAGGAAGACAGCTTTATACAACTTTATTAAAATGTTGCAGATGAGGAAGTTCTTTCCATTGATAATTGCTCGGCAATCGAGCAAATCATGGTCCTTGAACATCTCATTGAGACCTTTAAACTGTTCTGGAAGCTGTGAGCTGTTCTCTTTCTACCACAGAAACTGGCATATTGAACCATCCCCGGTCCCACTGTTCCCAAGACTGTCCACAGCCTGAACAGTGAGAAGGACCATCCATGTTCCTGGCTGGGATCAGATTCCCTTCTTTAACTTCCTTCTGAGTCCAGGGACATGTTCCAGAAGGAGAGGTGACACTTGATGGAACTAGATGACAGTTCTTCTGTTTACTGCTCTCACACTCTGATATGAAATGTTTATGAATTCCTTAATGTGAACCGGCAAAATATATTCACTGAACTATTACTTCCGTGGTGTTATGGAAGTAGGGGGATTTTTGTGGTCAGTTGTGAATGGGAAATGAATTCAACAAATGTCAATGGATTTTTTTTCGGTAGACTTTTAGGAGTTTTGTTTCTAAGGTTTGCTTTGACAAGCCCAGTGGGTTTTTACCACATGCAGCTTTTACGACAATAGAATGCCTTCACCATAAAAACCCCTAGGACAATATGTTCTTTCGGAAACACCTTTTGGGAAAGGCTATCATTTTCTTTAATTGAAGCAAATTGTGATTTATAAAATGAAACGTGTGTGAGGATGGTTGAATTTGGTGGTTAGAATCTGGTAATGGTCTTAGGGTGACAGGAACATTAGCTGCCAACTGCTTTCCTGGAGACACGGTCTCAGAGCTGGAACGCCCATGATGGATTGGTGTTGTGACGTGCCTGAGGCTGCTGGAGCCTGGGCCACGCGAGCCCTTTTCTCCCTAACAAATAGCAGGTGCTATTCCTCTAAGGAAACCACCTACATAGAATAAAACATCTTTTCTTTTCTTTCTTTCTTTCTTTTTTTTTTTTTATATGGCTGTCAAAAGTACTAGGCTGTGGAACTGTCCCCGTTTTACTGCTCGGGGTGGCTCATTACTCTGGCAGAGTTACCGTTTTCCTTATCAGAGTCTACAAACCAATAGGATGGCACACGTGAGGCGCTGGTGACAGCTGGGTATCTCGGGTCCCATATTTTCTGGCTTTATCTTCCCAGCCCATCCCCGCCCCCCACCGCTGCGGACACCCACGCTCTCCCCCCCCCCCCCGCCTCCGCCCCCACGACACTGCGTCCTCCATCTTCGTGTCATTGTGCCTTTGTGCGCGTCTCCATCCCTCTGCTCGAAATGCCTGTGCTCTTCTTCTCTCCCCACGGGCAGCTCACTTGTTCCTCAAGGATCAACCCCACTTTCCTGATGACGGCAGCTTGTCCCCGCGGCTGCATCCGGGCTCGAAGTCCTCACACTCTCCTCTGAGCCGTCTGCCTCTTTGCCGACGTCCCCTGCTCGGTCTTGCTTCGGGTTTTCTCGGGGGCAGATGCAGAGATGGAGGGAAGAGAGGAAAGGTGTTTTGGAGAAGGCCACCAGCCATAAAGAGGAGAAAGGGAAGCTGACTGGGCAGACCTGCCCCTCCCAGAGATCTGGAGCAAAGATTGCTGATCAGAGAAACCCCAGCAAGGAGGGCAGCCTGGACCGAGCTTGTGTGACCTTGGCCGAGAGCCGCCTGCAGCCAGGGCGGTGCTCGAGGGCCGGGAACCTGCCAGCGGACCACACTCCACACAGCTGGGCCGCAAGTCCTTCGAAGAAGGGAGGCCACAGTCGCTCGTCTGCACCGTCCGCCTCTGGGCCACCTGTCCCCGTGTTCACGCCTTGATCCACACACTCGGAGTCTTAGAACTGAAGGCACTGCTGAGATCCCGCAAGGGGGTGGGGGTCGGGGTGGGGGGGCTCCACATTTTACAGACAAGGAGACAGAAACACTTGTCAGCCACAGCGGATTGTGAGTTCCTTCATTGGGTGACCCGCACTGAATTGGATCCTAGATCGGAATCCACCAGATCTGTTCATCCATTCCCCCCTCGACTGACTCCCTTATTCCAATGGCATTCAAATATCCAGCTCTCTGGCCACCCAGGAGTCACTGCCTTTTCCTCACTACCAAAAGGAATGAATGTTGGAGGATGTTGGGTAAAAAAAAAAAAAAAAAAGAAATAAAGGGAAAAAAAGGAAGAAATTACGAGTGCTATCGGCAGAGGCCATAGTTAGTTGTTCAATGACACATTAAACAAAAACAATCTTGACACTATGAATATTAGTTCAATTACCCACTAAACAAACAGCTTGGCACTTTGAATGCTTTTGTGACCGAAGTCCCCAAACAATTACAGATATCAAAGGGGGGGTGGGGTGGCTGACAGTCCCAAAGCCAGATCAGCGGCAGCAATCATTGGGAGTCTATGAACAAACCTTTGTCCAGGAAGGAAATCGAGGAGCAGAATGGGAACAGATCTCAGCAGACTGTCTGTTTCCTTCCCTGGGCATCAGTGGCTCCTCACAGCAGCTGCTGGACCCCAGGCTGTCTTCCCTGCAGGTCCCAGAGACTGTCCTCACGGGCTCCCCGTGCTGTGCGGGCGAGCTCTGCGCCAGTGTGCCGCAAGGCTCCCCTCTCCCCCAGGGGCTGCCCTGCTTTCCCCGCGGCTGATCACGGCTTAATTACCAACCCAGAGCAGGCACGCCCGTCTTCTGGGCTCGGAGGGCTCTCGATTACTCAACTCCCTACTGGGCTCGGAGGGCTCTCGATTACTCAACTCCCTACGAGGAGACACTTTCCCCGCCAACAATTAGACGGAGCGATTAAGGGAACATAAAACATATAATTAGATGGAATCAACTCCGCGTCCCCTTGAGAATTCTCTCTCTTTCTCTTTGTCATGCCCTGTGCCCTTCCGCTCCTTTCCCTGAAGTGTCATTCTGCGGACGAACAATAGGACCTTTGGTAGGAAGCCTCTGTTCCGTGCTTTTAAAACCCCCTGGCAGAAATGGGGGTGGGGGCGTACTTGAATGGTATGAAGGGGAACAGTGGAAGGGAAGGCAGAGCCCAGCTGCCCCGCATCAGTTCCTGGGGGAACCCGCCCCGATCTCCTCGGAGCCAGACTCCGCTCCAGGGGCTTGAGCCCTGGACACAGGATAGGCCGTCTCAGGCTGCTACCTGGAATTGTGTAGGAAGGCTCTGGACATCAGGTTTCCGTCTATAACGGTATAAAACTAGAAATCAACCACAAGGAAAAAAAAAACCTCTGAAAAATAACAAAAGGCATGGAAGCTACATAACAGGTCACTAAACAATGACTGGGTTAACGATACGATGAAGGAGGAAATCAGAAGACACCTGGAAGCAAATGAAAATTGAGAACAGGACAACCCAGAATCTATGGGACACGGCGAAACTTGTGCTCAGAAGGAGAGGGCATTGCAACCTATCTTGAGAAACAAGTAAAATCTCAAGTAAATAATCTAACTTTACACTTAAAGGAACTAGAAAAGAACTATTAAGTAAAAGCCCACACTGAATAGTAAGTAGGAAACAGTAGAGAACAAAAGAAAAATAAATGAAATACAGTATTAAAAAATACAAAAGATCAATGAAACCAAGAGTTGGTTCTTTGGAAAGATAAAAACAGGATTGATTGACCTTTAACCAAACTTATCAAGAAAAAAAGAGAGAGGACCCAAATAAATAAAATCAGAAATGAAAGAGGGAAAGTAACAAATGACACCAAAAATATACAAAGGACTGTAAGAAAGTATTATAAACAACTGTATCCCAACATATTGGAAAATCTAGTTGAAATATATATATTTCCAATTAAGAAATGGGCAAAGGACCAGAATAAACACTTCTCCAAAGGGCACATATAGATGGCCAATAGATATATGAGAAATGTTCAACGTTACTAACCACTTAGACATGCAAATTAAAATCACAATGAGCTATCACCTCACTCTTTGTTAGAAATGTTATCATCAATAAATCAACATACAACAAGTGTTGGCGGGGATGTAGAGAAAAAGGAACCCTTGGGCATGGTTGGTGGGAATGCAGAGTGGTACAGCCACTGTGGAAAGTGGTCTGGAGTTACTCAAAAATTTAAAAATGGCACTGCCTCATGACCCAGTGATTTCACTTCTGGAAATACATCAAAGAAGCTGGAAACACTAATTCAAAAGCATATACCACGTAAGCACACCTGTGTTCATTGCAGCATTATTTACAACAGCCTGGATCGGAAAGCAGCCCGAGTATCCATCAGTATATGTATAAATTAAAAAGCTGTGGTATATTTATACACAGTGGAGTACTACACAGCCGTGGAAGAAGAAGACGAAGAAGAAGGAGAAGGAGAAGGAGAAGGAGGGGAAGGGAAGGGGAAGGGGATGAAGGAGGGGGGGAGAAGAAGGAGGAGGAGGAGGAGGAGGAGGAGGAGGAGGAGGAGGAAGACAAAGAAGAAGAAGAAGATCTCACCCTTTGCAACAGCATGGATAGATGGATGGACCTGGAGAGCATTACACTAAGTGAAATAAGCCAATCAGAGAAAGACAAGTACCATATAATCTCACTCATATGTACAATTCAATAAACAAAATAAACAAACAAAATAGAAACATACTAATAGAGAAGAGACCGGTAGCTGTCAGAGGGAGAGGAGCTTTCAGGGCTGGGGAAAAAGGTGAAGGAGTTAAACAAACAAACAAACAAACAAACAAAAAGACCTTTGAAATAAGATTAAATTAAATCTGTACTTAGATAAGAGTCACATGATAACATTATATACTGCTATAATTATAGAGTCATTGATATAGGTAGAATGAATTCATGTCCTTATATAGTTTAATATCAAGTTCGAGAGAATGAAAATGAATAATGTGGACATTCAGATTTGAAATCCAAAACAAGATAAAGAAATAATAAAACAAGGAGAATAGATATGGCCAAAAAATATTATAGAAATTAGAAAACGTAACTCTCTAAGAGTGACTTGAAAGTATTTCTGAAATAATTTATCATCTTATATACTGCTCACAAACATTAGGGGATATTTCAAAAATGAATATCAAGTAATAACATATCCTCCAATGTTTGTGAGCAGTGTAGGAAGACACAAGTCACCAACACTAAAGGAAACAGAGGGGCCGTCTGTATTGAAAGACCAGCCAGATTAAATGAAGAACAAGCTAGAAAAGCGGACAGGGTACTTGCTGAGAAGACCCGTTAGAGCTTTCTACCTGTCACGTTAACTCACTGCGGAGCGCACGCGTTCTAGGTAAAGGGTTCTTCCCAAGGGCAGCGACAGTCCCCAAGCTTGCCCAGTCTGTCACCTTTTACCATCTTTGTTCCTATCTTTGGCGCATGATACTTGGCACTGTTGATGAGGAGCAGTGTGTAGAACATGGTCCCATGTCCCGGTTTCATTCTCCATCGACACCGGGCTTCCCTGCTCTGCCTTTCCTGCAGTTTGACCCCACGTGGGCCCACAGAGGTTCGCACTCTCTCCTACAAACGGTGATTCCTCTGTCTTAACAGATCTTGTTTCCTACTCCAGAAAATTGGAGGGGTCACGTTCTTTGTCTTTTCCTTATGTCACCCCCTTTCTGCTACAACTCCATGGCCGGATCTTTACATCCTTTTTTTCTGGAAAGGAAACATGTAAGAGGGAAAATGGACAGCTCTTCACTTGATCTTTTGCTTGATTCTAGTCTTAGAGGCTGGACCCTTGAGATATAGTTCTTCCTCTCTTTTTTGTGAACCTTTGTTTTGTGTGTATACAACTTGTGTGTGTGTGTGTGTGTGTGTGTGTGTGTGACAGAGACAGAGACAGAGAGAGGGACAGATAAGGACAGACAGAAAGGGAGATAAGAATGATCAATTCTTCGTTGCGGCGCCTTAGTTTTTCATTGATTGCTTTCTCATATGTGCCTTGACTGGGGGGCTACAGCAGAGCCAGTGACCCCTTGCTCAAGCGTCCTTGTGCTCAAGCTGGTGAGCCTTCCTCAAACCAGATGAGCCCTTGCTCAAGCCGGCGACCTCATGGTTTGGAACCTGGGTCCTCTGTGTCCTAGTCTGACACTCTATCCACTGTGCCACCGCCTGGTCAGGCTGTGTGTGTACAACTTCTCACTTTTGACTGTACCTCCTGCCTCTGGTGTCTATTTTACCCCTATCCAGTCCATTGCCAAACACTCAGCATTTCTAGTTCACTCCAGATGTTTTGTTTTTTTAACTTGAGAACTTGCTCTACCACTGCTTACCAAACTTCTGTTTTTTATTGTAACATGGCCACAACTAAGAGCATATCTTCCACACTCACTTGTGTGTGGGTGTGTGTGTGGGGGGGGTGTCGATGGCGCTTGACTTGGAACTGAAGCTTTGGTGGTGTGTTCAATATGATTTTACCACTTTATACTTGTTTCAGTTTTTATGTGTTTATGTTATACATTCCTAACCGAGAAGATGCCATTTCTTTTATGACCTGATCTGGATCAACTAACTCTGTGTGGTCTGTTTGTAAAGACAGACCTAGCTTAGATATTGTTTAATAGATTTTATCTCGTGAAATAGATGATAAACTTGAGATAGCAAGGTTCGACTTCACACATTCTCCCGCAACACATAGACAAGACTGACTAATCTATTGGAAGACTCATGATGTTCTATTTGATAATTCTGTGTTATCTGAGATAGAGATAAATCACAATTGTCTTAATTCGATAGGAGACAAAGTGCCCTTTTATTGCTGAAATAAAATCATACTAAATTAAAAACAACCAAACAGAAGCATGCAATAAATTATTGAGAACAGAAATAGAGATTTCTGTGTGGGAGATGATCGCCATCTCCCAGCAACAGTGCAGATAAATAATTGGTTTTTGAGAGTCACATGCTCTATCAGTATTTTTCAAACCTTTTTTTTTTTTTAACCACGATTCACATTATTGATATGCAGAGACATACAGACAAATAAGTATGAAATATGTGTTCATGTAAAAGAGCTTTCTCTTATCTAATGTGACATTCTCTATCCTACCTTATTTTATTCTACTCTATATTTTTCATGCAGATGGCAATCTCCTAAAGAGTGGTTCTCAGCAGGGGTGTTTGTCCCCTCCCCCCAGGGGTTCCTGGACAATGTCTGTCTGGAGACATTTTTGGTTGTTGCCATGCCCAAGGGGTCCGGAGAGGCTGCTACAGACGTCTAGTGTGCAGAGGTCAGGGATGCTGCTCAAATCCTACAATACACACAACAGTTCTCAAAACAAAGGATTGCTTATCCCAACATGTCAATAGTGTTGAGGCTGAGAAACCCTGATCTCAAAGGTTGTGCCCGCAGGTCTCAAAACACTTTCATTCCACGGTCTCCAAAAGAACGTCGTCTGTAGTAGAATGCCGAAGTTCTTCCAAGAGGAATGATAGACACAATTGTTGTCTTTATGGGGACCCTTCAGAGTGGACTCCTCTTCCCTCACTGTAGTGCTTAGTGTGCCATCTTACGTCTATATCAATGTGTGAACTTGGGTCTTCAAGCCAGACGGGGCACTTTGAGGCTCAGACGTTAGTAAATGCCTCCTCACATGCCCGTGAGAGCTGAGTCAGCAATCAAGGCGTTTAGCAGCGTTGGGTTAGAGCTAATGAGCTTCGGGTGCCAGCACATTGGTATTTGAGCTCAGTGGGGCCCTGAGACCCAACAGCACTCAACTCCTTTCTGACCGGCTTGGGCTTCAGTTACTTTGAAATCCGGTAGTGAGAAGACTGGTGAAATGGCCATTGATTCCCCATTGGGCTAATTACTTACTTTCCCAAGATCAAGACTCTATTTTGGAAGGGCTGAGACATCCGAAAGCAGAGAGCATCCCGCCTGCTGGGGCAGGGATTGTAAGGCAGTTTTTGTGCCCCTCAAAATAAATAGGAGGTCAGCAAAGAATCTGGAAAACAGAACACAAAGGAGGAGGACTTCTCATGTGGTCTGTGGACCCACGTGGCCAAGGAGCGGGGTGTGACCAGAACTCAGAAGCATGTTTTTGTGAACATGAAGCTGCTGCTGGATAGGAAGAAAGGGTGACAGTGGGACTAGAAGAACACAACAGGACACAGGCACACAACAGAGCACTTGGAAGGGAGAGCATGAAGTTGCGCGCTCGGTTGGAAGGTTCCATGTCGTCACGGCGAACTCTCACCAAACTTGACGTGTGTGGATGAGAGTCTAGTTTTCTCATGAATGAGTAAGGCATTCTTTTTTTTTTTTTTTTTTAATCTAAATGGGATTGTTTCACATATTCTTCGGCACTCTTCTCTAGAATCTCTATGGATTAGTTCTATAGACATACACGGGTTGGGAAATATTTTAGAGGTCACCCTGATCAGGAGGTAGTGTCCTTGATATTTTTGTTCTTATTTGATTAGCATAATGTTGGGCACATGATTCTGTCTCCTGTAATATTTAAATGTATGTGTGTGTGTGTGGACTGGTAGAATTGCTAAAGGCTTGTTTCCTCTGGAACAAAACCATGGATTTAAGAGGATGGAATAATAATGGAACTGTCATAAATACAGCAGATCCTGTTTTATGACACCCATCAAAGTAGACATTCGAAAACTAAAGCATATTGCAGAAAGGGAAGTTAGTAAGGAATCAAAATGCTTTGTTTATAAGGAGTATGGACAGTGTCGAGAGCGATAGCGTGTCTGTTCTTCACTGATCTTTTGCCGCGCTTCTTACTGATTTGAGGGTAGATGTAAGGAGATGGAGCAAAAGGCTGAATTTGACTTTATAACACAGGTACCTTGATTATTTACATGGCATGGATGAGGAAATCGAGACAGAAACATTAAGACATTTAAGGGCCACATAGTTATTGGGAAATGGCACCAAATATTTATCGTCCCCAAACATGACAAATTTTCATACTATAAATATATTTTTTTTATTCTATTCCCTTTAAGTTCTGTGCTGCACACCAGGGGATAAGCCGCTGAGATTTTGGATTTCTACAGTTATTACAGATGCCTTGCAGGCAGCGAACAGTGTTTGTGGAGGCTTAATGTGGGGAGAGCGATCCAACCAAATCAATAACAGTTTGTAATTATTTTCTTTTTTCTAGACTTGACAAAGTTTAAACAATAATTATATCTTCCCCCAGACAGTTGGCATGAATGAATGAAATAACTATATACATCAATATCCAGTTATTTATAAAGTATCTCATGCATTTAATAATCTGAAAGCCCAAACTAGATCATCTGCAAGATGTTTAAAAGATCATATGGCAGTTGACTGCATAAAAATAAACACACCATCATCATCATCATCACCATCATCATCATCAACATCATCACCATCATCATCATCAACATCATCATCCTCATCATCATTATCATTGCCATGCTAAGCACTTTCAACTTCTTTGCTCATTTGGACAGCATTTTGTATAGCTTTAACTGTCCATGGCTTTCTTACTCATAGTAGCAACAGTTATTATCTCGAGGACCCCACCCTCCGCAGGAGCCACTTGCATCTATCTAAAATAAAAACAGGTAAACATAGGAGTTAGGTGGCTTGTTTACTTATTTCAGACTAACAGTGTTGCAGAGAAGAACAAAAGCCAACCATTCTATAAGTTTTGCCAAAGTCAGTACTGTGGCTATTTAGACTTACTCTTAAGATCCAGGGCAGCTACTGGGATTGGGACCTCTTTTCTTATCCAATATGTGTTTGGCATTATAAGAACAAGTTAAGCAAGGAAAACTGGATCAAGTCAGAAGTAGCAATTCTATTTCTTAAAGGGTACAGCAATACTTCCAGTGTTTGGAAATACATTGTTGACCAATAATTCCATCCCTTAGAGGTAACCACTCTTAATAGCGTGGTGTGCATCTGTCCAGAGTTTTGGCAAGCCTATATTATATACAAACACAACATATTAGTTGTATATGGCTAAAATAATGTTTTCTGACATTACCACAAAACCTCAGAGACATACGTAGCAGTTATTTATTCTATTAAGTCTACAGAGTTCAGCTGAGCCAAGCTAATTCAAGATCTCAGCTGGCCTTGCTCGTATGCTGGTGGTCAGCTGTAAGTCAACCAGATGTCTTTTCTGATATTGGCTGGGTCTTCTCCCGTGTCTGGGGAATCGGCTGGGGTGGTCTTTGCTGGGATAACTTGGGTGACTCAACCATTTGTTTTTCACCATCCAGAAGGCTTGTCCCAACATGTGCTCACAGTGGCGGCCAGACACAAGAGCGTGAGTGGGTTTACTAAAAAAGTTTTCAAGCCTCTTCCTTTGTCCCAACTGTTTGTGCTCATAAGCTAAAGCAGGTTACATGGCTGAACTCAATATCAAGGAATGGGAAGATAGATTGCACTCATGATGAATAAGCTACAAAATCCATAGATAAGGGTAAAAACAGAGAAAGATAAAAAAAAAGTGGAGCCATCAACACACTCAGCCTAGCCATCATGAAACACATTAACACATAGACATTGTTTTATATTGCCTGTTTTTACAAATGTGAGATAATATCCTATCATTGTATGGCTTAAACTAGTTTGAAGAATTTTAAAAATCTGAAGCAGATGTAAGTCAATGTTTTTAACTTGTTCCAAAATGTTCCATTATACGGATATACTGTACCAGAAGTTTTTATCCAGTCCCCTCAATGATTGACATTTGTTTCCTGTTTTGGGGGCTTTGGTCAAAGTACTCTGCAGGACGCTCATTTACAGAAATATTTGTATTTCTGTCCATTGAACTTGTAGAAGCAGGACTAAGAGGTAACCACTGTTAATAGCTTGGTGTGCATCTGTCCAGATTTTTGGCAAGCCTATATTATATACAAACACAACATATTCGTTCTATATGGCTAAAATACTGCTTTCTCACATTACCACAAAACCTCAGAGACATACGTAGCAGTTATTTATTTTATAAGTCTCCAGAGTTCAGCTGATCCAAGCTAGTTCAAGATCTCCGCTGGCCTTGCTTATGTGTCAGTTGAACTTGTAGAAGTAAGGCTGTGGGATCCCTCATACTTGACCCTCTAGCGAAACTGAGCCACCTGGAGTTCCCTGACCATGCCACTACCTCCTGTGCCTCCCCGTTCTCAAGCACCGTTTCTTTTAGAATTCCTCTCTCTCTCTCCCTCGACTCTCACACACTGCAGTGAAACCCACCACAAGGTGAATCTACACAGAACGTCACTGGTGATTGGCTCCCGCTCGCCAAAATCGGACTCCCTCCGCCACCTCTCCACAGCACTTGTGGCTGAACCGTTGGGGAGGCTGCTTCGAGCTCCTCATTATTCTAGCGGTCACTCTCCTCATTATTCTAGCGGTCACTCAAGCACTGTGGTCTTTCTGAAGTCATCTCCGAATTCCTTTAGCAGATCAGACATTCCTTCTTTGAACGTGATCAACACTCCTTCCTATATTACAGTCATTCTCCTATGGAAATACAGTTGCTATGAAGTCTGTCTGCCCACTCGCTGGGAAGGTCTTTGTAAGCACAGAAAGGGAAAATGAGACAAAATAAACTGAAATGTTTGCTACCTAAAAGAAGAAGAAAAGGGGTAAGTATAATTAATATTTATGTGCACATCTTATAATATGTGTATAATAAATAATACATATCCAGGAGGTGTCTTTAAAATATTTATTTCTAATAATAGATGAGACAATACTCACTAATACTCTTTAGTTTAAAACAGAAGCATTGAAATGGTGAAAAATCACTTTCCCCATGTTAATTGGCAGTAACTGTGCAATATTATAATGCACAGCATTAATGAGTGCATGAGAAAACATGATTTGACCTACTGAACTAGAAATAAAATATTAAAAATGGTATATTAAAATTCAGAGACAAAATTTAAATACTTTCACAGAAAGCACGTTTGTAACAGGAATGAAGATCTTGAAAGAGATGCATGCTTGCCTCTGCACTTCAGGGAAATAACTCAACATGGGGGTGACATTGTGTTTGACCTTGGAAACAACTGAACCCTCCCACAATAAGGAATTCACAAAACACGGGTGACGGTCCATATAAGTGAGATACTGCACAGCCATTTAAAATAAAGTTGACGTGTACTGAACATCAGGAATGGTGTTTCCAATTTATTCCCAAGTGCAAAAAGTAAAAGCATTTCAAATAATGTAGGTACAAAATGATTTATTTTGTAAATAATTTACCAAGATCTGCATAGAATAGTGTGGATAGATATATTTTTACCATGTTTTATCTCAGTGCTCAGTGGGTGATTTTATTTTGTAGAATTATGTGCTGCTTTGAATTTTCTTAATTATTCTCTAATGGACCTTTTCAACTTGTGCCGCTTTTAAGTTTTTGAAACATTTTTTTAAAAATTTTTATTTATTTATTCATTCATTTTTAGAGAGAAGAGAGAGAGGGAGAGGGAGAGACAGAGAGAAGAGACAGAGAGAGAGAAGGGGGGGAGGAGCTGGAAGCATCAACTCCCATATGTGCCTTGACCAGGCAAGCCCAGGGTTTCGAACCAGGCGACTTCAGCATTTCCAGGTCGACACTTTATCCACTGCGCCACCACAGGTCAGGCAAGTTTTTGAAACATTTAATCGTAAGATACCCATTGGGAAAGCAGCAGTTTTCTCCCTGCTCTTACCTTAGAGCCTGGGATGCTTTGTCTTCCTGGGATGAAAAAGAGAAGCTCTTGGTCTAATCACAGAACTGTCGGGAGAGCACGCTTGTGAACATCTCTTCTACGGAAGAGCCACCACCACCTTCAAGTGCATTGCCTCACTTGCCAAGTCCAGCTCCTGGAAGGCCCTCAGGCTTGTTGGGAAGCAGAGCCTCGACTTTCTGCCTTCTTTCCTGTTATAACGACTTATCTGAGCCCCGGCACACTCTCTTCATGCCCCCTTAGCATAGTCAGACTCTGGACAAGAGTACAAATGGAGCCCCCACACACACATACACACACACGCCTTACCTGTCTAAACATTTAAATAGTGATACATCAAGCTAATAAACTGTCCGATGAAATACATTCGATTCTCTTATTTTGATAACTACTTCTTCATAGCAACAAAGCAGAAAGTAAGCTTAAATCCGCTGTTTTTTATCTGTCTGAAAGTTTTGGCAGAATCTCAAAGATGACCAGATTTAATTTTTACTGCGCAGCTGGGTCCTCCGTGGATGGGCCGGCAGTGTTTGGATGAGTCATGAAGACCGACACAAATCATGAGTTCATGTGTTTATGCATCACGGTCTGCTCTTCATGCTCAATTTCAACAAAGTACTAATTGTGATACAATCAAAATTTCATATTAATTTTCTTCTATTGAGCATAGCAGTCTAAAGCAGGAGTTGACAGACTGTCTGGCATGGTCACAACTGTACATATTTTAGCCTTTTCAGGCCACATGGTCTGTGTCACCGCTGCGCAAAGCTCAGTTGTGGATGGTCAAAGGCAGCCACGGACGGCATGTAAGCAGGTGGGCATGGCTATGTTTCCATCTAACGTTACTGATAAACATAGTATCAGCATTGGATAAATTGGATTTGACCAGTCGGCCATTGTTTGGCAACTCTAAAGTGTCCAAATTTAGATCTGTCTTCATCCAAACTGTCAATCGATGTTAAGCATGTAAAGGTTAAAATTATTTTCCTAAGTTCTAAAAGTCGTTTTTTCTGCTTCTGAAGGATTCCAAGCTATCTTAACCACATCCAAAGACAAAATAATGAATAACTCTAAAAATTTCAAATCGAAATTCAAGTTGACTTTTTATTCATATTTTAAATCGTAACGGCATCTTCTTAAAGATTTTCCTAACAGGGGAGCTGTTGTCAGGTCTAACCTGCAATGCCCACCTGGTTGCCAGTGGAAACCGTTTCGTATCTGTCAGGCTTTGCCTATTTCACCTTAAACCTTCAGACTCACGAGTTTCCGAGCTGCAGGATCTGCTTAATCATATAAAACTGTCCCTCCGCCACCGCCGTGTGCGACCGCTGTGAGTATCACGCTAATGCGTGCGCACCTCCGGGACTGCGAATGGGAGTCGAAGCCGTCAGTCCTATGAGCAGATGACACTCTTAAGCAGAAGCTCTCGGCGTGAAGCGCTTGCGAAGCTGCTTAGACTTTTCTCTCGCTGCTCCCCTCGCTCAGACCTGCCTCTGGCCGGCGGAGATGCCCCCCCCCACCCATCTTGCTGTGGGCAGCCTCACAGGCCCATCGACACTCACAGCATCCAGACCCTTTGTTTTGAAGACACAGGGAGAGAGGTTTGGAGGAGGATTTCCTGGGGCCTGAGCCGTGTCAGTCCCCAGAGTGGACGCTCAGGGCTCTGCTTTGTGTGGTGCCGGCGCTTGAGGGACAATTTCTTTCATAAGTGTGTGTGTCGTGTGGGACTTTCTTTTTTTTTGTATTTTTCTGAAGCTGGAAACGGGGAGAGACAGTCAGACAGACTCCCGCATGCGCCGACCGGGATCCACCCGGCACGCCCACCAGGGGCGACGCTCTGCCCACCAGGGGCGATGCTCTGCCCCTCCGGGGCATCGCTCTGCTGCGACCAGAGCCACTCTAGCGCCTGGGGCAGAGGCCAAGGAGCCATCCCCAGCGCCCGGGCCATCTTTGCTCCAATGGAGCCTTGGCTGCGGGAGGGGAAGAGAGAGACAGAGAGGAAGGAGGGGGGAGGTGGAGAAGCAAATGGGCGCTTCTCCTATGTGCCCTGGCTGGGAATCGAACTCGGGTCCCCCGCACGCCAGGCCGATGATCTACCGCTGAGCCAACCAGCCAGGGCCATGTGGGACTTTCTAAATGGTGAGACTCCGAGCTGGGGCTCTTCTTTGCAGCGGCACGGCTGATGCTTCTCGCCCGAGTCCCTGCCGGAGCGACGGTTTTCTCCTGCCCGGTGGCACGTCGAGGTCCAGCCGGCTGGGGGACAGTGTCTGAGGGACACGCACGTTGCTTCTTTCCTGCCTTTGTTTGGCCCGCAGGCCTCATTTCCTGGCACGGCCTTGCTTTGGAACTTTGTTTTATTAAAATCAAAAGAGTGAGGGTATTGGGGGAGTTCTGTTTGGACGTAAGTGAGACAGATCGTGTATCACTTTCTTCGGATCATCGCCGGGAGGAGCCGATGTTGGGGTCCTGGTAGAAAATGCCAGAAAGAATACCCAGGCATACCATGGCCCCCAGACCATGTAGAAACTCATCATTTTAGGTGGTTTTTCCTGTTTTCCACTCAAAGAAAGACACTGATTTAGTACTTCTTCTGTGTCCGAAACGTGATAAACAAACAAACAAACATCAAGGAAACAGATGAAAAATCCACCTTTGCCAAAAGGTCACAAAGACCCTTTCTCAAGTGTCAGGGTTTACTTCCTGTTTCCTCCTAGACGTGTCCCCCCACCCAGCCGTTCCTGAGACCATGGGTTCCGGGCCAGGAGGCAGCGCCCTCCCTTTATCTCAGGCAGCACACATGCGCACACGTGTGTGTACACACACACACACACACACACACACACACACACACACACACACTGATTACTCCCGGCTGATAGGGGAGCTCTGTCCTGAAGTCACCGTCCACAGTAGCACAGGCCCTGACAGCACAGCTCCCAGAGGAATCCTCTGTAAACCCTGTCAGGAGCCACGGTGATCCTTCAGTGGAGGCGGGGTGGGGATCTGTGGCGTCCCCACAGAGCTGGGGAGGTAGGTGCCCCTGCCTGGCACCACGCTCTTCCCAGCTTGGAGCAAGAATTCCAGGTTCTTCCCCTAGATGGTTCATCTCACCTGTAACGCGGTTCGAGATGCCTGTCGGGTCCTCTCCGCCCTTCCCCCCGGGCTCGGGTCGGATGGAGCTCTCTCCTCCGTCAGCGGCCCCGCGAGGGAATGTTCCCTCCGCAGAGGGACTTCACGTTTTCAGGGATTTCGAACGTCAAGGTGGTTGAGCCCTGCACATATTTTATTTGGAGAAAGCTGCATGACGTTTCCTACATCTGTGAGAAGCAGGGGCTAGATTAGGGGATTTCTGAGATTCCTCCGAGTTCCAGTGTTTAGAAAGGGTCCCGCTTAGGACACACACACCCACACACACACACTACTTCCAAGAGTTTGTGAATAACAGGCTTTGGATCCTGGCATATTTAATTATATTTTATTTCTGCTCTTTCTTTACTATGATTTTTTTAATCACTAGATTTGAGATCATTCTTTGACTTATTTCTGTTCTGATCTGAGATGCCCCTTCAGGCTTTTCGACGCTGACTTTTCCCACTCCTGAGCTTTTAAATTGGGCTCTGTTGTTCAGTTGAGATGAGACGGCAGGGTTTGCCTTCCTCAAGTTCGATACTAAGCGTCGCTGAGTGCTGATTTTTGAGTCAATGCATATTTGAAAATGTCTCTTTGGGAGGACTTCAAATGAAGTAAAACTTAGCTGAATACGAAGGTCTTTTTCCCCCTTAATCTTTGCCGCGGTTGAGCACTTATTACTGAAGTCTAAGGCCAAACTCCCTCTTCCCAATTTGCCAATAACCTAGTTATTGTGTTATTTTGTTCTGTGTTGTTTTCTTTCTTCATGAATGCCTATGAAATGCTTCCTTCATTCCGGGTCTCTAAAAGCTCCACTGATATTTTTTAAAGTGTGTGCGTCTACCGCGTTCGAGGAAGGAATTCGGGGGAGGCTCTGGTAGCACAAGAACTGCAGAGAGGCTTGCTCTCGGGGTCCGGAAGTGTGGAATTCTGCGCACAGGGGTAAAAGGAAAAGCTGTCACACCTTAGCTGGCTGCATGCAGAACGCTTCAGATCCCGAGACAGAGCCGCTGTGGAGAGGTAGGATGCCCGTGGTGTCTTAGGCTCCGACTGGCTCCCACGTTCTGACATTGTTAGTTTTGTCAATGAATTTTAGTTTTTTATGTTGTTGTTTATTTTCTGGATATTCTTTGATACTTGGATAGGACGCTGGAGGAAACACCTTGGTTTCCAGGAGCCAGACAGCATTTTAAAACAAAGGTTAGGGTAACACAACGGGGTCTGAAATGTTCGTGTCAGTCTTATGAATGCACATATTCCCCAATCAAGTAAACTGAGAAGGAGGAAATCAGAGAGTGAAGCAACGAGGCTTCTAAGACCGTGGTCTGTGTTTGCGCTTCCCGAGTCATGGAATGCGCCAGCGTGCAGGCTTGTCTGGGGAACGATGGGGTCCGCCACACACACCAAGTGTGGTTGCTTGAATTTATGGCCCAAAGATAACACCTGCCCCTTCCCTGTCCCAACGGCTCTTCTCTCTGACCTGGATCCAGGTGTGTTTTCTGCCTTTATAGGCGGTTCCCCCAAAGTTATCAGCCAAGAACCCTCGACTCTTCTCTCCTTGCCTCAAGTGCCGGGGGACATGGGGTTACTTTCTCGAAATCAATACTCTTCCTCTGTCAGAAGCCTGGTGAAGAGGAAGAACTGTCCTTTTCTCTTTCTTTCTCTCTTTGGATGGCCCGGAGATGTAGAAGGAGCCCGTGATCACCGGCTCCGGGAGATGGACCAGCTTTTAGGTTTACGGCGTGACTTATCTTGACAGCGGTTTGACGGTTAGACTTGTATCTCTGGATTTGGTCGCTGTGGGGCTGGTTTAAAAGCATACGTCTTCTTCCACGGAAGCCAGATCAGACAACACCTGAAGGGGAGTGCTCTTTCCAGCTTCACAAGTCACGTTTTGAGTGGGGGTCCCCCCACAACAACGGCAGGAAGATAAATATTGATGTGATTGGGGCTTGGCCCCAGGGGAGGCCGGCTGACAGACCAGCGGTTTCAGCCTTCCCTCTGCCCCAAGCCCACGCAGTGAGGGACCCCCGGGGACTACCTTCCCGCTATGGCCATGAAAAGAGCATGTTTTTCCTAGAGTTCTTTAGTTGGGTGGTTTTTTTTTTACTGCCAAAGTCTTCCCAAAAAGCTTTCAAAAACAGACACATGGTTCTTTTTGGCTCTACAGACTTTAAAAAAATAAAAGAAAGAAAGAAAGAAAGAAAGAAATGTTTGTCCACGGGCCAGATTTATTTATTCCTCGGGGTGAATTACGTCTGCATTACAGCTTGGAGTCTTATGGGGCAGCAGGCCCTTCCCGGGGAGAAGGACCAGTGGGACAGACGGCATGTGGCTTACCTCCTTGCGACACTGCAGGCAGGATGCTCTGCACTCAGATAAACGGGAAGTGGTGCCTTACACACTCGTGTGTTCTGGCAAAAGGCCAAAGGTGGCCCAGTCACGTCAACCGGAGGAGCACTCGCCGCTGGTGTTTCCTGGGTGTCCGGGGAAGGTCAGAGCCGAGGGGATCTGGGTTCTCATTCTGTGCCCATTCGCACATTGCTGGGTTTCTTGGGCAAGTCCCCTCGCCTCTCCGAGCTGATTTCTTCATCGGTGAGACTGTGACAACAGTTCTAGCTCCCGCTGTTGTGAGATGCAGGGAGTAAGTACATCAGGCGTGGGTCTGTAATAGACGCGTATGGAGTCTAGCTGTCCCGCCTCTGTTATTTCTAACAGATCTCCCGGGAGTCATAGGCACTGACTTGGTTTCTCCTGGGAGCTGGGGGTTCGGAACACCAGGTGCCACTTTCTTGGGAACACCCCTGTAGTGCTTGGTATCACCCCTGTAGTGATGGTCACGCCGACACCCCATTTACCATCCCGACGTTGCAAACCCTTGGCTTGATTTTTTTTCTAGTGAGGTGGGTGAGTCCACTGAGATGTCAGAAGTTACATGACTAACTCGTGGTCACCCGACTGGGAGCAGGTCGGGACAGCCACAAGCCTCCGCGTCTCATATCGATCGTAGAGTTACAAATGGTTCCCTCCCCCTTCGGTGTAGCAAGAGGAAGACGAACCGCGGCCTCCTCCAGCACCTGGTACGAAAGCTCGATTATCGTCAACGCCGGAGGGATCCTTGCATTTAATTAGATTCTGCGGGGGCCACGGGAGAGTCCCTGTCTCTTTGGGAAGTTCTTTTTAAAACAAGTGCTGGTAAAATAGTCGTCACAGGAGATGGACCATCTTAACCGTTCAGAAGCATGGGGGGTACGTTCTGCACTCCTCAGGGGTCACTCTTCCTCTTGCACAACGAAAACCGTGCTGTACTCAGCAAACAACTCCTCGCTCCCTGTCCCTCCACCCCGCCCCTGGCAACCACCCCGCCCCTGGCAACCACCTCGCCCCTGGCAACCACCACCTCGCTCTCCTTGTACAGGAATTCAGCTTCTCTGGGTCCCTCATCTACGTGAAGTCATCCCGCACCTGTCCTTCTGTGGCTGGCTTGTGTCCCGCAGCCTGCTGTCTTCCGGACTCAGCGATGTTGTGGCATGTGCCAAAGAACACGCTGCTGGGTGTCTATACCGCACTTTACTTATCCGCTCAGTCACGCATGTTGCTTCTACCTTTCGATTACTCGGAATTCTTGTTGTGTGTGGGGGGGGTTTTTTTTTTTTGGTTTTTTTTTTAGGGACAAAGATCGACCGTGTACCACCTGCCTTACAATAATCCCTAATTAGCTTGTGAAATCCCTTCTTATCCTGGTCTTCTTCAGAAGAGAACGAATATGTTTCTCTGATTTTTTCTTGTAATTTGGGGGTTCTACCCATCTACCCATCCCCAATACTTACTACCTATAAACAGCTTCAAATCCTTTTTGTCCTTTCTTGCTACTTAGTGGTATTGAATTCGTAATGGCCCACGTGGTTAGCCCGGAAATTAAGGCCTCCTAGGAGGCACCCTTCCCCTCCTCCAGTTGCATTTCTCACTCCCCACCCTGAATTTTTATGTCTTCAGGCAAACCTCGGAGATCCTCACATTGCTGCTCCGATAACCTGTCTCCTTCTTTCCCAACGCCCTTGTCATTGGGCTGGTGCATTCGCTGCCCGTCTCAGGCCCAAGCTCTTACACTGAGTAGAGCCACTCTATACACTTCGCCCAGGACAAGGAAGACCGTCTCCACATTCTCCTGAACTCTTTGGAACAAGGTTTTCCAGATTATACGTGCATTTCATTTTAGGTGATAGATGAACTCTCTTCTGAACGTTAACATTCAAATAGCAACAAGAAAAGGAATAAAGAAACGGAAGGGGGTTGCTATTTTAAGAAAACTGTTGTGAGCCCTTTTACAAAGCTACCGTTCCTTACAACGGAAGCTTAATTAAAGATTTGTTTAGACGACCACTTTGTCCTTGTTGAGAAAAGGAGGCTGCAGTCCGTTTATAGTTAACCTCGACTCCCCCGCTCCCCCGCGAAGCCAGTCCGTTTTTCTCATCCTGTGGATGACAGTAATTAATGTGTTTTCCTGCTGAATTTCTATTTTAGCTCTTTCCTCTTCTAACGCCCCCTCTTTGGGATTGCTATTTTTCCTAGGCCATTGAGATCATTTAGAATATGGTTTCTCTTTTTCAGAGATATCAGTAGAATGGCCTCTGGCCTAGCACAGTCTGCAGCTCTCCTCTCTGCTGCTGGGCTGGCGGGGACCCGCCTTCCCCCAGAGGCAGAGGGAAGGAAGGCCAAGCTCTCTGGCCAGGAGTTCCCCAGCTCCGGAGGGAAGTGTGTTACTTCCGCTTCCCTGGCCGACACAGGAGGTCAAATGGTTAAAAGTCAAAAGATTCTAGGAAAGGGGGCAGGAAGGCTGACTTTTAATTAATTATTTTTTTTATTTATCTGAAGTGAGAAGTGGGGAGGCAGTCAGACAGACTCCTGCATGTGCCCGACCGGGATCCACCTGGCATGCCCACCAGGGGACGATGCTCTGCCCATCTGGGTCCTTGCTTCGTTGTGGTCAAAGCCATTCTAGCACCTGAGGTAGAGACCATGGAGCTGTCCTCAGCCCCGGGGCCAACTTTGCTCCAATGTAGCCTTGGCTGTGGGAGGGGAAGAGAGATAGAGAGGAAGGGAAAGGGGAAGGGTGGAGAAACAGATGGGCGCTTCTCCTGTGTGCCCTGGCCGGGGAATTGAACCCGGGACATCCACACACCGGGCCAATGTCTACCACTGAGCCAACGGGCCAGGTCTATTTTTTTTAAACCAACAATATCTTTCTTACCACATTAGTGCTAGCTGATGTTTCCTTTTACAGTCTGAAACTTTTTCACACATTTGATCAGATTTCCTTCCCCGACCGACCCCAGTCCCAACAGTTTGTGGATGGGTGCCCTGGCTTATCTTAGGAAAGTGTAAGCTCAGCTTCCAAAGTGGGTCGGCCTAGCCAGCTTCTTAAGTCCACTGAGGGGAGATACACAGTGACAAAGTCTGGGAGTCCCTGTCTCATAGGGGTACCAGAGTAGCTCAGGGGGTAATAGCTGCATTGGCTTGTGTCAACACTGAACTTGTTACTTAATATTACCCAGACCTTAAAGTGTATTTAAGAAATGGAGAATAAGGTACATTACAAGTTCTTTTGAGGCTCTGGCCTGTTGGCTCAGTGGTAGAGCATCGACTTGGCATGTGAAGTCCCAGGTTCGATTCCTAGTCAGGGCACACAGGAGAAGTGACCATCTACTTCTCCACCCCTTTTTTTTCCCCTCCTGTAGTCATAGCTCAATTGATTTGAACATGACAGTCTGGGCACTGAGGGTGGCTCCATGGAGCCTCCACCTCAGGTGCTAAAAATAGCTCAGTTGCGAGCATCAGCCCCAGATGGGCATAGCATCATACTCAGATAGGGGTTGCTAGGTGGATCCTAGTTGGGACACATGTGGGAGTCTGTCTCACTATCTCTCCTCTTCTCAATTAAAAAAAAAAAAAGCTCTTTTGAAAAGGGTACTACAGATTTCTTCTAAAACAAATAGCAACAGGTATCAGACATTTAATTATCCCAAAAGAGTGTAAAGATAACCTAACTACAATATCAAAGTAAAGCAAAAATGGGAGAAAACCTGCATCATTAAACTAAGGCTATGTTGGGGCCACAAAGGTTGAAGAATTTGCGCCCGGTACAATGCAGATGTTTGAAAACCAGTTCATACGATCTTTGAGACAGAGTTCAAAGGAATCCATTGGGGAGGTAGGGAGATAGAAATGGAAAAGTTATCAATGAAATCAAATTGGCCACTAGTTCTTACTTTTAGGACCTCTTTGTAAGGCACAAGGAAGTTATGTAAGAGTTCTTTGTATTTTTGTGTAAGTTTGAAATTTTTCATAATATGCAGCTTGGAAATTGTAGAGATGGGACAAAATCATAGAAAGTCAGCAAAAGCAAACTCACACAACACAAAGTATATTCATTTATTGCAAAGACAAATTAGTGATTAATAACAAAATTGCCAAAAAAAACCACACAAAACACAACTTCTTAACAAATCAACCACTAGAATTCAAAATAAAAATAAAGAATCAATCCTAGATAATATTTGGACGAAAAAGAAAATAACAGGTGTAATTCCTCAATGTTTATGAAGTTATTAAAATGACAATGGTATATGTCAAAAGTTGTGGCATTTGATTAAGGCTTCCTTAAAGGGAAATTAGTAACCTCAAAATGCTTCTTTTTTTTTTTTTTAACATGAGAAGAGAGATTGAAAATACATGAACTAAGCATTGAGTTAACGAAATTAGAATAAAACATCAATCAAAAAAAAAAGGGTTCAGGGTATTTTAATATCATCTCATGGCAGTATAATTGTGTTTATTGCTATATTCTAATTTTCCTAAAGAATTTGATCAAGGTTATTTTCTTACAGCATTATGGGTTGATAATAATGAAAAATAAAAATTACATAGCACCCTCCCGAGCTACTGAGGTATATTAACTCATTTAATCATCACAACAATGACGTGTTGATGTTATTATTCTCATTAAATACACAAGGGAGCGGAGGTGCACAGTGTTTGTACAACTTGTTGGCAGTCGCGCATCTAGTGAGGGGAGAGCTAGAATTGCAACTCAGGTAGTTCTGGCTCCAAAATACGCATACACTGGGGGTGTTCGGCTTAGGACACAGTTCCGTTCCCACGACAGTGACGTAACCAAATTTTGGTGTAAGTCAAAACACACCCTAGCCTAAGTCACTTACCTATCCTAACACAGTTTTAACATCATACTCTAGAACAAAGAAACACAACTAAGCCATAGAAAAAAAGAAAAGGATGTAAATATACTGCCCTGTACACTGTACTGTAATAACAGAAAAAAATGACCAAAAAATGAGTGTAAAAATAGTTTCCTGACCTTTATTCCTGTGGTTGGCTTGCACACCGGAAGGGACATTGCAAGGTGGGAGAGAGGGACCTATGGGGAGGAGGAAGCTGGAGAGGCAGGAGAAGCTCAGGAGGTGCTGGAGATACTGGGTCAGGTGACTCAGGGTTGCCTAAGGAGCACGCAGGAGACGCTGGAGATGATTCCACCTGCACTACAGGTGTTTCATCTCGAGAAGCAGCTGACGTAGAGGGTACGGGATCTGTTGCAGGCCTGTCTGCCTTAAAGAATTGTTCCAGGCTAGGCTGGAAGGTTCGCCCACGGAGTCCCTGAGTACAAGGCGAACAGGTGTAAGCTGAAAACACTCATGTCTCCATTTTTTTTTTTTAAGATTTTTATGGGAGTGAGTGTGGTGAACTCCAGCAAATGCGCTATGTGGAGACCAGGGTCACCCGAGGTCTCCCCCCACACGCACACACACACACACACACACACTCCCTTTCTTGGAATGAGCTGACTGCAAACCAGGGGAAGTCGCTCAGTTTTCAGCCTCTACGATGCCTTATTTGTTTGTTTGTTTGTTTGTTTATTATTTTTAACTCCTTCCTGTCCTCAGGGACCTGATGCCCAGAACCCTGGACGGGCAGATCACCATGGAGAAGACGCCCAGTTACTTCGTCACCCGCGAGGCCCCCGCGCGCATCTCGGCCATGTCCAAGGACACCAAGCTGATCGTGGTGGTGCGCGACCCGGTGACCCGCGCCGTCTCGGACTACACGCAGACGCTGTCCAAGCGGCCCGACATCCCCCCCTTCGAGAGCCTGACGTTCCGGAACCGCTCGGCGGGGCTGATCGACACGTCGTGGAGCGCCATCCAGATCGGCCTGTACGCGCGCCACCTGGAGCACTGGCTGCGCCACTTCCCGCTGCGCCAGATGCTCTTCGTGAGCGGCGAGCGGCTGGTGCGCGACCCGGCCGGCGAGCTGGGCCGCGTGCAGGACTTCCTGGGCCTCAAGCGCATCATCACGGACAAGCACTTCTACTTCAACAAGACCAAGGGCTTCCCCTGCCTCAAGAAGGCCGAGGGCAGCAGCAAGCCGCACTGCCTGGGCAAGACCAAGGGCCGCGCGCACCCCGAGATCGAGCGCGCCGCGCTGCAGCGCCTGCGCGACTTCTACCGGCCCTTCAACCGCAAGTTCTACCAGATGACCGGCCACGACTTCGGCTGGGACGCGGCATCACAGGATCATTTCAAAAGAATCTTTTAAAAAAAAAGGAGAAAAAAAAAAAGAAGATATAATATATTTTTTTACCGATCGGTTAAGGAAAAGGCAGGTTAATCATATGTGTGCTGAACATATATTTCTTTTGATCATTTCTTTTCTTGTTTTTTTATTTTTCTTTTGGGTTTTTTGTTTGTTTGTTTTCCAGTGAGTGTTCACAGGTGGTTCTCACATCCACCACTGTCTGGGTAAAGGAAGCAGGAAAACCGTCGCTGGTCTAAATATGTACTTTTCAACTTTCAATTTCTGTTCTCGGTTTCCTAGACATCATGACAAAGGGAGAGGGTCAGAGGCCGTGGAGACTTTGAGAGGATGCTGAGGATCAGTCCATCTCTCGGTTGTACAAGACCCAGAGGACATTGCTCTCCAGCCTTAAGTATCTCTCTCTTTAATTATTATTTTTTTTTTTTTTCTTGAGCTACTTTTTTCTTAAACTGGTTCCCAAGTAATTAAGACTTGTATGGTCGTATACTGCTTGAGTTATCACAATGCGTTCCAATAAAAAAAAAATATATATATATATATATATGCACATGCATACTTGATTCTTATCATGCTATGTGGTCTCAGAACATGGTCCACAGAGATTATTATCCCCATTTTACAGATAAGGAAACCGAGTCTCAGGGAGGTTAAATAACTTATCTTAGAGCCAGATGGTGCGTCCTGGACAAAACCCCGTCGTCCCCTCGTTGCTTATCTCGACAATACCACCCTTCCCAGGAGACTGGGAAGTAAGAATCTGTACCTTTAAAAATGGTTAGCTCAGTTGGCAAGGACCTAGATGGGACAGAGAGGGTGTCCTACCACTTTTTCAGCTCCGGGCTAGCCCTCTGGTCCTCAGTCACACTCCCCAGCATCTCAAGGAAGCCCCTCAGAGCTGAACACAACACCTGTTAAGAGCCAGTCTTGGCTTGACTGGAGTTGAGAGAAATGGCTGGATTCTCGTATGGAGAACAAGGTAGACAGTCGCCCTGGCAACAGGACCAAGTGCGTTAGGGGCACAGCTATCTACTTGTTTTGACTTGAGTGTCCTATTTCTTTAACTAAGAAAAACCTATTTCTATAAAAGCTTGCAAATATGAATCTCATTTTTATTTCTTTTTTTCTTTAAACAAAATAAAAACCAACAAAAAATCTGCTTCTCTTTCTAATATCACACTTCTAACCTTGGAGCTAGTACTAAAAATGTATCAATAAACAGCATTTACAATGGCCTTATTTTTCATGGGGGGAGGCCTGTCACTTTGACACTTTATCCCCTCCTCACATTTCTTATTCATACCTTTTATAACCTAATATGCATTGATATTTGGGAAATAGTATTAGAAATGCAGATGGGGATAAAATGGTGGTTTTTCCTCTTCTCCCATCTGTTTCTGTCCATTCCCCCATTTTTAAAAGCTCAAATGAATTCAATCGTTTATTAAAAGAATTCCTTTCTTCTCTGAGTGGGGTTAACAAGATTCGGATTAAATGGAGTTAAATTGTTTTAGAGAGGAGCACATATGCCCGGAATATATAAAACGTGTGCCGTTAGTCTGTCAGCAATGTTTGATTACAAGTTTTAACCCAAGCGGAAGATGTCTCCCAATCTCACTTCTCCCTACCCGCCCAATTTTAAAGAACCAAACGCTCTCGGATTCTAAAGTAGCATTCTTTTTTTTCTCCTAATGCTGTCAATCAAAAAAAGACGAATGCTGTTTTAATTATGCAGTACGATTTTCATTTGCCACAGATGCTGCATTAGGTGAAGTGAGTATCTCTTGAGAAGCCTAACACAGGATTAAAACAACGGGGGAAAGCCAGTGAAGTTTCTAGATGTCCCATCATTGCTCCAAATCTTTGGCTCTGTGTATTAAACTCGCAACCTCAGGAGTGAAGTGCACCCCCAATCCGGGTCCCTTTTCTCCCATGGACTTCCTCTGTGTCCTCCGCTTTCCAGTGTCACAGCCTGTTTTTGCTCTATTCGGATTGTCACTGCCAGCCAGATATTCACGTCCAGCTCTTTTCATTGTTTTTTTTTTCTTCTTAACTCATTTTGTTTGTGTTTCTGATTCTTTGATAAGCATTTGCTTGACATTATGCAAAAGTAGCTTGCACAAGGATACAACTGTATTCAGCGATCTTCATCTTTTTTTTGGTGTGTTAAGAAATAATAACAATAATAAAAAAACAGAATTGAGTACAAAGAATCTCTTCTTGCATGTAGTTTGTTTGTTTGTATTATTATTTTTTAAGTGAATGACCAAATAGCACTCCAGGAAAACCTTCTAACGTCTAAGATTTCATAAAGGTGTTGGAAGTTATAGATCCCGGGGGGGGGAAATATATTAAGATCTAGAGTCAAGTGTACTCTTAAGTTTCCTCCCAGGATGGAAATTTTCCATTTCTCCTTCTGTGTGGCACTTAATCCTGCTGTTCATGGACTGGACCTCAGATTTCTGTGTCCATTTCGCTACGTCAAATAATAGGTGTTGCTCTTGATTCGAACACCTCAACCAACCATCCTTCCGTCTCCCTGTCTGCTCCACAGCCACGCCTACTGACCCCTTAACTTAGAGGCAGAGAGCTGTCTGTCTGGAAGAACGACTGGCAGTCTACACCATCGTTCTCAGCACTTTACTGTTGAGGTGCCGCGTACGGTGTATAAACTCTCCAGATAAGTTTTTAAAATGATTCATTGTATTCTAATAACCTGGGATTTAAAAAAGCTTCTGGAGAATAGATGTTAATTACTCAAAGCATATCAGTCCCACTCTAATTTTCATAATTTCAAAGACCTTTAAAGTTAGAATAAACCTCAGTGGTAATGTGGGTCACACCCTTCTCCCCCTTTGGTATTTGAAGGCTTTCTTTAAATGGGCATGAAATCACTGATGAGTCTATCCATTCTTAACTCCTGATTTGGTAGTTGTGTATTAGATACATTTCCTCTAAACACATCCCTCTTCCTCTGTCAGCTGAGACCTGTCAAATCTGTTAACTTGAAAATACCCAAATTTAATGTGTGTGAACAAATAACTATGCCTATAAAATAATAGTACCTGGTAAGTAGCAGATTAACCTTTCAAATGCAACATTTCACCTTAAACCACCAGCAGCTCCACACTCGCAGTTGTTCCACTTTACAGTCGGGGAAACTAATCCTTAAGACAGTGATTCTCAACAGAAGACGACTTTGCAATCCAGGGCCATGTCTGGGGAGATCTGGGTTGTCCAGGGGGTGGAGAAGTACAGGGTGCTTCAAGTGGACACATGCCATGGATGCTTCAGAGGACAACCCCCCGGAACAAAGAGTCACCCCACCCAAAATGTCAGTGGCACCGAGGTTCTCGGTGGGGGAAGTAAACCAGCCACAGGTGTGTGTGTGTGTGTGTGTGTGTGTGTGTGTGCGCGCGCGCGCGTGCGTGTCAGACCCAGGTCTAAACACCAGATTCGAATTAAAGCTTGATGGTAGTTCTTCCACTCACCAGTTTAAGGGGCTTCTCCTGTAAATCTTTCTCTCTGTAACTCCGTGAGTGACTCCATTATAATAAGCAGATCGACCTGTCACATTGTGCTTGGCCGACAGGAGTCCTGGAGAAAAGCATCAGTGAACTGGTGCTTATCACCGAGGTGCCGGAACACCTTGTAACGAGCGCATGTGTGTGAAGTGCCATCAGTCAGCTCCAGGTGGGAGGATCGCCTTCCAATAAGACGACGTCTAAGGGCTTTCTCAAGTTCAAGTCTCAGCTTCAGTTTGCCTCTGTGACAGTCTGTCTTGTCACCTGACACGCAGCCGAGTGACAAAGTGAATGTCTCCACTTCCATTACACAGCTCGAGGCAGAGGGATGTGCTGTGGTTTACAGATGGCCCTGAGTTGCTGAATAATAACAAAGAAAGGAGAATTCTTACATTTTCTAGAAACCTAAGAACTTTGTGTATCATCACCATAGAACCGGGGAAGGGAAGCGCTTACGGTTTCCCAAACATAAAAATGTG
The DNA here is from genome assembly GCF_036850765.1 of Saccopteryx bilineata. NCBI lineage: Eukaryota > Metazoa > Chordata > Mammalia > Chiroptera > Emballonuridae > Saccopteryx > Saccopteryx bilineata. The sequence continues at coordinate 390,550,759 of NC_089491.1, read as the reverse complement.
TGGCTGAAATTATAATAGCAGAAATAAAAGACCCAGGGGGTGGTGGGGTGAATGGGGGCAAATATATGGGGGCGGAAGAAGGACTGACTTTGGGAGGTGGGTGCCCAACGCCATCTATGGATATTGTATCATAGAAATAATGTACACTGGCAACCTACATGATCTTATTAACTAGCGTCACCCCGGTAACTTTAATTAAAATAAAACAAAAGCTGCTCAGATGTCTCTGAGGACACTCGAACACTACTGGGTTGCCGCGGACCAGCGCAGCTTCCAAATAATGGTGCGGAATTAAGGAAACACACTTTGTCAGAACAAAACCGATGGGACCGGGAGGACTCCTCAAACTGCCTGGCAGCATCTGAGTGCCTCACAGCCTCCGTTCGCTTTATTATATGGACCTATGCAAATCAAGGACCCTGATACAAAGTTGTACATCAAAGGCTAAGACAGGAACTCTCCCAAGGCAAAAACAGGATACATTAGTGAATTTTACAAACATCTGAAAACAAAGAGTCAGAGGAAGGGTATGTATATTGCTTCCTGCAACCCAAGGAAGGAAGTGGAGTGGGTGCAAACACAGAGCATCAAAGCCAAATATGGAGATGGAGGGGGTAGAACTTAAGCCCCCTGCCAAGCCTTGAATCTATAATGGCTTTTTGCCATTACCGGTCCACAACATATCCCCCTTTTCTTTTTAATTTGTGTGCGGAGATTTGCACTCATTTGATTTTCTAATTTGGAGGCAGACGGAGAAAATACAGAATAAACACAAAATTAGTATAGCCAATGCTAACAGATACCCAAAACAAGTATACTAATACATCACAGTAATTAAAGCCTTTAAGCAAACTCTTTAAGCTAATAATACAATAAGAATCTATAAAAGAGTAATGTCCTTAAAGTGTTCACCAAGTCCAAGTTGGCACCAACACCATTCCAAATCTCTGCAAATGCAACCCAACCCCAGTTCAGTCCATCAAAAACTGTCACAGGAGCAGGAGTCCAGGAAAAGTCCACTTTCAGGAGAAGTCCACATGGCACTGGAATTGCTGTCACACTTCCACACTCTGCAGCTAGCATCAAAGTCCCAATGACCGCTGCTTCCCAGCTGGCAATGACCCAGGTAGACTGGAAAAGCCATCTGCAGCACGCATGAAGACGGAGCTTCCGTTTTCTTTAAACTGGAAAGATGAACCCAGGGGTCCTATACTGGAGCTTTACATCCATGGAGTGGTGAGGAGAACCTTGGGATACACTAAGCTGGGTGGCAGAGGTAATTTTGTAAATTGGCAAAAAAGGAAAAAAGGAGCTCTGAATTAGGAGTAGGTCCTAGCCTAAACTATGAGTGGGGCATTGAGGCAGGAGGAATAAAAGAAAGACTGTATATTAATCAAAGCAGCAGAAAACAGGACTATCAATACCCACAACAGAGATCTTCGAGGGAAGAATAAAAAACCTGAATATTCAGGCAAGACCTAGTTAAATGACCCTTGTGTAAATGAGACCAGTCTACCAGCTACTTGGAAGAAATACCCCAGGCTCGTCCACAGTGTCGTAGATGGGGCTGACGGCCCTGGGCACCTTTTAGCCTTCAGTGGCAAATCCCAGTATTCTGGGCAAGGTTAGGTCACAGGTGGCTGGAGCAGGGCTGGAAGAGACTGAACCCTCCCTTAGAGGAGTGAGGGGGAAGCCTACCTTCCAGTGTGTCCCTTCTTCCTCACAGCAAAGGCATGTAAGCCTGGCAGGCTTTGGCTTAAATGACCATCCTTTCCACTATTGAAGCAGGGCCCTGATGAAGTTCCAGTTGGAGCGTTGGAGCCTCTGAGGGCGTATGCCAAGAGCTAGTATTTTACCTGATCTCCTTTGGGCTTTTTCGGCCTCTTGGTACCTTAAAAGCCATGCTCAGAAGATCTCGCTGAGGGGCTTGAGGGTCCCTATTTGCCTATATATCTGGAGCTATTCAGAATAGAACAAAACAGTGTCATTAGCTGGAATCAAATAAAAGTAAAAAAAAAGGGTAGTAGTTTGCAGGACAAAAATTTGGGCATCTCTTGTACATCAGCATTCAAGATAAACTGTTTGAAGTAAAAAGCGTAACAGGGTAGACCTGCAGGAGCTCCAGGACATGACTCCCTCCCCCTTTCTTTTTATATTATTTACAATTGAATCACACTTTACAATATTTTGACTTCTATTGCAAGAAATTCTTGACTTTGTTAACTTTTAACAAAAATAGAGTAAAAGCACCTCCAAACATTCCCACACTTATCAAAACACCCCCTTAACATTAATTAACAGGCACTTTAGAGAGTACATATCAAAACTGAAAAATCCCATTGTGATCTTCATTATTCTTCTACAGCAAAAAAATCTTTACACCTTTATTATGTAAATCTATGCTGCTTCAAGCCTTTCACTTGCGGCCTGGAGCAGCCTGGCCAAACCAGCAAGTCTTTTGGATCCAAAATGAGCGTGCTCTACTTATTCCAAACAAAATTATATTTATATAGGGAAATGAAATTATTCCCGTTTTGTTTTCAATACTACAGCCGGCACTTCCAAAACTATTATCATCATTACTTTTCATGTAAGGACTTAATTCAGGCCTTATAAACAAAAACACTTAGACATTAAACAAAGACTTCACATACAATCACACAAATCAAGAGTGAAACCCGGGGTTTTAGAGATTGAACTATGGCCTGCTTGATCTTAAGTAGGGCTATCTTAATAGGAACGTAATAAGGATATATACTAAACAGAGATCTCTCTCGAAAAATCTCAAGACGGCCGTATGAGATTTCTATTCAGCAATACCCAAATCAGGCCCCCCTTTCGCCCTCTTTTCAAGCAATAGATCAGGAAAATAAAATGATCTAAAACATTTAAAAAAATTAGATAATAATTGAGAAAGGGAAAAGAGCATAGTAAAATAAGTCTTATGCAATTGCTCTTGTGAAGTGAGTCTCTCATCTAGAATCATGGTGTCTCACCAGTCGTTCAGGGATCCACCGAGGAGCTTCAGCAGACCTAGGAAAAACACACACATATCCTCGGCCCCATAAGAGAACAGGGTCTGGCCCTTGCCAGATTCCTGTGAGTGGGTCCCTCCATCGCACTTCAGGGAAGGCTTTCCTTGCAGGGTTCCAGAGTCTCTCTGCTGCTGAATGACCCTGTACATCAGTATTTAAAAAATTTAAAGTGAAAAGAGCATGACAAAGAAGATTTGCAGGAGTTTGAGGGTATAATTCCCCTTTTTTAATTTTTTCCAATTGGTTTTTAAGTGTTTGATGTGCACGCTCTACAATGCCTTGACCCTGGGGATTGTAAGGAATTCCCGTCCTTAGGTCAAGTCCAAAAGTCTGACAAAATGTAGTAAATGCTTTTCCTACATATGCAGGAGCATTGTCAGTTTTAATCAGTTTAGGAAGTCCAATAATAGAAAATGCATACAAGCAGTGAGCTATAACATGTTTAGCAGCCTCTCCTGTTCTGGCAGAGGCTACTATAAATCCAGAATAAGTATCTACTGTAACGTGGACAAAGGATTGTTTGCCAAATGAAGGTATATGAGTAACATCCATTTGCCAAAGTTGCCCCGGTAGAAGTCCTCGAGGGTTAATTCCAAACGAAGGGACAGATTGTAATATAGGGCACCTTGGACAAGATTTAACAATCTGCTGTGCTGCTTCCCAAGAAAGTTGAAACTGTTTACGCAGGGCTGCAGCGTTCTGGTGATGGATAGTATGAGACTGAATTGCTTGATCTGTCATGGTTGCTCCAATAATTTTCTTTTGGGTAGCTTGATCAACAAGGGCATTGCCTTGCGCTAAAGCTCCAGGGAGCATGGAGTGAGCTTGAATATGTCCTATAAAACACGGAGCTGTATGTTGACGTACAAGTCTTTGAAGAAGGAGGAACTGCTGAAATAGTTCCTCATCAGCAGTTGTCCCTAAGACAGCAGTCTCTATAGTGGAAACAACCATAAGTAAATATCTGCTGTCTGTATATAAATTAAAGGAGGAGTATGGCAAATGCTGAAAAGCCATGATAATGGCATGTAATTCTACTCTTTGGGCTGATTTTAAGGTGACTGTTTCAGTATAAAGCTGTCCATTGATTATTAAGCCTGCTATTCCTGAGCTGGATCCGTCAGTAAAGATTGTAGGTGCTTCAGGAATGGGCTCATTAACAATTGTCTTAGGAAATATAAAGGTAGTAATTAATGAAAATTGAACTATTTTATCAGCTGGGTAGTGAGAATCAATTTGGCCTGTAAAATTTGCAAAAGCGATTTGCCATTTTGTGGAAGTTTCCCAGAGCCATTGTTGTTGATCCTTTGAAAAAGGAACAACAATAGTCTGTGGCTCAAAACCTATAAGCTGCAAGAGTCGCCTACGCCCCTTGATAATCAAGGAGGCAACAAGATCAAAATATGGAGATAAAACTTTCTTAGGAGTAACAGCTAAATGAATCCATTCAATAGGACCTGAAGCTTGCCACAATAGTCCTGTTGGAGTGTAACTTGAGGGACATATTAGTAGGGCAATTGATTCCTCAGGATTTATGCATTTTAGTTGTGCTTGCTGCAAGGCCTTTTCTACAAGCTTTAAAGCTTGTTGTCCCACAGGTGTAAGTAGCCGAGGAGAAGCTGGTTCAGCTGAGCCTCTAAGAATATCAAAAAGTGGCTTCAGTTCTCCAGTAGTTAATTTCAAGGAAGGTCTAAGCCAATTAATGTCTCCTAACAGTTTCTGGAAATCGTTTAAAGTTTGCAAATGATCTGTCCTGATTTCTATTTTCTGTGGGCGAATTTGTTGTCCCTCAATAATTTGTCCTAAATAAGAAAAAGGTAAAGATTGCTGTACCTTTTCAGGAGCTATATAAAGTCCTGATTTTTTCAGAGAATATTCTAGTTGTTGCAAAATGGTCAACACAGTGTCTTTATCTGGATGAGCAATAAGAATATCATCCATATAATGAATTATGTATGCCTTAGGGTGTTGCCTTCGTACTGGAGAGATGGCTTGAGCAACATATTTTTGGCACAAGGTAGGACTATTAGCCATACCTTGAGGCAAAACTCTCCACTGGTATCGCTCCATGGGAGCCTGAAAATTAAGTGAAGGAACACTGAATGCAAAACGCTTGCAATCATGAGGGCTTAAAGGAATAGTAAAAAAGCAATCCTTCAAATCAACAACTATAAGGTGATAGTTCCATGGAATGGCAGTAGGAGAAGGAAGTCCTAGCTGGAGAGGACCCATAATTTCCATAGTCTTATTTATTGCTCTCAAATCTTGTAATAGCCTCCAGTTTCCTGATTTCTTTTTAATGACAAATATAGGCGTATTCCATGGACTATTAGATGGTTCAATGTGCCCAAGCTGTAGCTGTTCCTGTACCAATTGAGCAGCTGCCCTAAGTTTCTCCTGAGAAAGGGGCCATTGGTCTACCCATATAGGATTATCTGATTTCCAAGTAATTGGGTCTGCACAGTGCATTATTGGGGTAGCAGGAGCTACCAAGGCCCCTATGCAAAATTTTGATATCCTAATCCATGCCTTCTGGTATTGGGTGCCACTTCTATGGGGGTGAGAATTCCTCGCTGTTCTTTCCCTAGACCCTTAGTGGGCAAAAATCCCTGATCAAGCATTTGAGTGCTAACTAAACTATTAGGACTGACAAGCAATGCCCCCATATTTTTCAAAACATCTCTACCCCACAAATTAACTGGCAATCCAGGGAGCACATAAGGCTGAAAAAATCCAGAATGACCTTCTTTATCTTCCCATTGTAAAAAACTAGAACTTTGTTGAGGGGATTTACTCTGCCCTATACCTTGTAATTCTGTGGCTGCTGCATGAGTGGGCCAGGAAGGAGGCCAATGTAGCTTTGCAATAACAGATACATCAGCCCCAGTATCTAAAAGCCCTTTAAATTTACGCCCTTGTATTGTTAGTTCCATTTCAGGGCGTTCCTGACCTATTTTTTGAATCCAATAGGCAGTATCAGTGGAGCCAAATCTTTGATTCTCTTGGGGTCCCTTTAGCAGGGTTTGGCCTTGTCTTAAAAGAGGTAAAAGGATTAATTGAGCAATTTTCATATCAGGGGAGATAGTGACTATATTCCTCAAAGTGTGAGCCATTACTTTAATTTCCCCTGTATAATCAGAGTCTATCACTCCAGGAAGAACAAAGAATTCCCTCATAGTTAAACTACTTTTGCCTAACAAGATTCCTACTGTGTTACTGGGAAGTGGCCCAAAAATTCCAGTGGGTATGGCTTGAGGTCCCATCTCTGGAGTCAATACGAATTGGGAGGTGGGACTGAGGTCCAGTCCTGTACTGCCTGTTGTTGCCTGGGATAGTTGGGCAATGTTTGGCCTACTGGAATCTGAATTTGCTGAGGAAACACTGACATTGCCCCTATTGTTTGATGGGGCCGGGGAGGGCCCCATTGTCTGTTTCCCTGTCCTGCGGTAGTACATTTAGGCCTCCCCTTATTCTTCCATTGTTTCCCATGTCTACAAAGTGGGCAGAGGTCCGGAGCCTTAAGGGCTGGCTGTCCTTGAGGGAGAGGCCGAGACCAGTATCCGGGGAAAGCAGGGCAGTTTTTAGCAAAATGCCCCGAACCCCCGCATTGAAAACAGTTTCCACGGACAAAAGTACTTCCCTGACCTTCCTTCCTTCGCTTGTTCTGTCCTTTATCAAAATGTTGTCCTGGAAATCTTGCCTTATTACCTGTGGTAAAGGCAAGACCTTGCATGTATGAAGGCCCAACATCAGCGCAAATTCTAATATAATCCTCTATATCTCCCTTCTTGCCGTGAGGCCGAAGTGCAGCCTGACAAGCAGAATTAGCATTTTCATAGGCTAGTTGTTTTATTAAAACCTTTCCCACATTTTTATCCCCTACTATTCTTTCAACTGCTTGAATTAGCCGTGAGACAAAGTCTTGAAATCGCTCGTCTGCACCCTGCCTAATTTTACCAAATTCTTCTGGTTTGGTCCCTGGAATAGGCAGGCATTTCCATGCCTGTGTGGCTAGCTGATTAATTATATCATAAATAGCTGGTCGATATTCTAATTGAGTTGCCATATGGGCATACTGTCCTTCTCCAGTTAACATATCTACAGTAACAGCAACCTCCTCTTGCTGATTTTTCTCATCCAGCTCTATAGCCTTTTCATGAAAGTTTGACTTCCACAACAAATAATCACCCCCAGAGAGACAAGCACGAGCAATCGCCTTCCAGTCATTTGGGAGAAGAGCCTTTGCACTAATGGTATCTAATAAACCAAGTGTAAAAGGGGCAGTAGGCCCATACTGAGCACAAGCAAGTTTAAGCTCTTTCAGAGTTTTAAAAGGTACAGGTTCATGTTCTCGCACTAGTCTCCCTGTATCATCCTGTCTTTCCACAATAGGAAAACAGGCAAAGCCATCTATTGTTTCCCCTATATTTCGAGCCTGGTCTATAGATTGTTGGAGAGGAGATTTCCCAGATTTTGAGCTATAGACTATGGAATCAGCCCGATAAGGGAACGGAGGAGCAGAGGGTTGAATGTAGGAAGGAGCTGAGGGCAGCGGAGGCCCCGCGGCTAAGGCAGCCATAGCCATGGATTTTTCATCCCCCCTGTCATCCTCAGACTTCAAGTTATCCTCATATTCACATCCCTCTGTTTCCGGCTTACCCTGATACTCTTCAGACAATGATTTGTCTTCATATGGAAACATTTTTACAAAAAGGTCCCTTACTTTTGACCCTATCTGTCCCATATTCTTTTACTCCCAACTACACTTTCCCCAAAAACTTTCTTTACTCACTGTGCGCACTTCACTTTGGGGAGTTCCGTCACCTTCCTTCAGTTTTAGTTTCCTCGTACTCAAGTCGTCTGTTCGGGCGCCACTTGCCGTGGACCAGCGCAGCTTCCAAATAACGGTGCGGAATTAAGGAAACACACTTTGTCAGAACAAAACCGATGGGACCGGGAGGACTCCTCAAACTGCCTGGCAGCATCTGAGTGCCTCACAGCCTCCGTTCGCTTTATTATATGGACCTATGCAAATCAAGGACCCTGATACAAAGTTGCACATCAAAGGCTAAGACAGGAACTCTCCCAAGGCAAAAACAGGATACATTAGTGAATTTTACAAACATCTGAAAACAAAGAGTCAGAGGAAGGGTATGTATATTGCTTCCTGCAACCCAAGGAAGGAAGTGGAGTGGGTGCAAACACAGAGCATCAAAGCCAAATATGGAGATGGAGGGGGTAGAACTTAAGCCCCCTGCCAAGCCTTGAATCTATAATGGCTTTTTGCCATTACCGGTCCACAACACTGGGTAAACCATACCACACATCACAGCAAATAAAAAAATCAAAGACCCTCCCTAGCCTCCTGTGGCACCCTATATTCACCAAGGAAGAACCAGACTCAAAAAACCACCCGAGCGTCCAGCCCTGTTGGGGAAGCATCAACACCAATGTTGATGCTTGTGGTCCTGAACGTATCTTCATCTCTCTCTCTCTCTTTCTCTCTCTCTCCCTCTCTCTCTCATACACACACACACACAAATTATGCCAAAAAGTCATCCTGCAGTTTTATCCTTTTGTATTTTATTTCTTCTCCCTTCTTCTTCAATGTGACTCTTGTTACTCCTTTTCCCCGTTTTTGCCATCATTCCCCTCCCCCATCATACCTTGTTTTTCATTTCCAACACAGTCTCCTCTTCCTTAACCGTCTTGACCTCTTCTTGGATGGCACCCTCCACACGTAAGGAAAAGTTCTCCTTAGAGAACATGCCCGTCCCGGGACCCTCCCTGCAGGTGCCCTTGGGAACGTTCTTGGGGACGGAACAGTCCCCTCCGTTGTTCCCTTCTAACCACGGAAATGCTAAAGTGCTCAGTGCCGGCTTCCGCCTGTAAGATGACCCCGTATTGAACACGCCCGTCTGGCTCTTTTCCCCTGGCCGTAAGTGATGAGCTCTTGGTCAGACTCTTTGGCCCCGGCCATCTGATGAGGCCATTAATAAAAAAGTTCCGTCTCAATGAAACGATCCATTCGACGAGTCGGAGCCGTCTGCAACGGCCACACAGAAACCCTGGAAGCAGACCCATCTCTACCAGCCTCACCCTGTCTTCTGGATTACGCGGCTCCTCTGCCACATCGTAGCCAGTTTCCATGCCCGTTCATGCCTGCGATGCTTTCCTTATTTAATCGGCTCCGGCTCCAGTGTCTCTGGCCTGATTTTCACCATGTTTACAGCCGTCTTTACCATGATGCTTTCTAGGCGTCTGCCTGTCCCTGACCCCTCTCGTCTTCCGAAGCAGCCCTTCCTCATTTCTTACACGATGTAAAATTCTTCTCCTCCCTCTGGTTGAGGCCAGAGGCACAGCTATCCCGATCAATGATCTGATCACATAGCCATGAGACTTACCGACCACTTCACACTTAGATACATCTTGAAAGGAAACCTTGGCTTGCTCAAGTCATCCATTTTCTTGATTCTACCTTCCTTTTAAAAAAAATAAATAAATGAATTTCTTTAGTGTATTGACTCTTTCTGTGTTTTGATGGTGAAAACCCATGTCTGGGAGATGGTTCTGTGAATAGTCCTGATTTAACCAGGAATAACAAAGTCTGGCACTAGTCATGCGGTACCACTGAACCTCAGGGTGTCTTCCTCATTAAAACCAAAAGCTGCAGAGGATCACCTATGCTGTTAGGGTCGTGCTGACGGAAGTGTCTGGAAACATGTTATGTGTAGGGCTGTCACAATAATTATTTTTTCCTCTCTCTCTTTTAAAATGATTATCATTAAATCAACCACTTTCCGTATTCCCCATAGGGCATTGGAGACAATAACGAAAATGTGCTTTTATTGGTAGGAACCAGCGCTAGCTGGCCACCAACCCTCCCCTCTTTCTATAACCCAGTCACGACGTCCAGGCTGGAGGGGTGGTCACTGCTCTTGAGTCATGAGTGTCTTTCTACGGTCCTTGCCATCCTGGCGTGACCACGCCTACTTGACTCTGAGGTCATATCTTTCCTGGATTCTGAAAAAAAAAAAAAAATCAGTTAAAAAAAAAAAAAAAAGGTCCTTAATAACAGTTTCTAAATTGGGGCTATCTAAATCCATCCATTTTGGACTCTTTCATTTACAGACTACCCCCCACCTTGAACAGTAAAAATAGCTATGAAAAGAAAAAGGAAAAAAAAACTCATTCATCCTTGTGTTAACCATGACTTTCATTGTCACTTTGATCCGATCCGGACAGACCCTGTGTTTTCCTCTGACGCGCGCTGTTTTCTGTGAATTTTTATCCTCGGCTTCTCCCAGCTTCCGTGCCGCCCCTCCTGCTGAGAGAATATGCCCCCTACGCTCTCTGGGAAGCAGGGACAGCGCTCACTGCCTCCTCATCAATCACACGAGGCCGTCGGCGTCCCGGGTTTGCCAACCGCTGTCGTCAAGTGACCGAGACGTCGGTGTGCCTGTGCCTCGTGTCCAAGTCTCTGTGGCGTTTACACTTAAATCCATTCTGCTTTGATCGGCCAAAGTTTACTTGGTTTGCAAGGTGTCTTTTGAAATCCCTTTTGTAAAAAAGTGTCCTTTTTAAAAAATTTCTTTTTTTTTTTTTGAAAAATACGCATAACATAAAATGTATCATGTCAGCCAATAAGTACATTCACAACGTTGCTGTAAAACCGTCACCACTGCCCACCTCCAGAACTCTTTTTCCATCATCCCAAACAGAAACCCTGTACCCAGTAAACACTAACCCCCCACCTCCCTCCTTCAGTGCCAGGAATCTTATCCCACTTTCTGTCTCTATGACCTTCGCTCCCCTAGGGACCTCCTACGAGTGGAATTACATAGTATTTGTCCTTTTGCGTCTGGCTTATTTCACTTATAACATCTTTTAGGGTCATCCACACTGTCTGTGCTCGACTGTCCTTTATTCTTAAGGTGGAATAATACTTCCTTGGGTACGTGTGTTTTGTTCACTCCATCTGTCCGTGGACACTTGGGTTCTTGGGTACGTGTGTTTTGTTCACTCCATCTGTCCGTGGACACTTGGGTTCCGTCTGCCTTTGGCGGTTGTGAAGAACGCTGCTCTGAACACGGGTGTACAAAGCTCTGCTCCAGTCTCCGCTTCCGGCTCCGCCGGTGTGCACCGAGGAGGACACCGGGATCGTGTGCCCGTTCTGGTGCAGCTCTTTGGGGACCTGCCAAACTAGCCCACAGTGGCTGTGATCCTTCATAATTCCCAGCCCCAGCAAAGCACGAAGGTTCCTATTTCTCCACATCCTTCTTCAACACTTGATATTTGCTGGTTTCTTTCTTAATTTAATTTTATTCTTTTTTTTTTTTTTTAATGATAGCCGTCCTCATAGGTGTGAAGAAAGGGGATGCTTTTTTTTCAGTTCTTATTCTTTAACTCCAAGTCTTAATTCTGGCTGCCCCCTTCCTTCTTTTTCTTGTAATTCTTTGAGGGGGGAGGTTATTATTTTTTTATTTCTTTTTAAATATACAGACTTGTTTCTCATTTTCCTTGCCCTTCTCTGTCCCTCGGATGATATCAGCCTTCCCCCTTTCCTTTCCGCAGCTGGAACCGACTGGTGCTCTACTTTCTTCCACTGTCACCTTGGCCTTCTTTCAACCTTCCCATGCCTTAGAGACCCTCCTGACCATCGACCCTGAAAGCATATGGTGGCATCATCTGGGTGGATCCTGATTCAGCTGGCTCGTCTGGCTTTTCCATTCTGGACTCTTGAAAATGACCAACATGTACCTTTCTTTCTTCCCATCACAGGAAGCACAGGGCACCCACCATGAGCAGCCCACACCCACACACTCACACACGGCCTTCCCTGAACCCTGTGTGTGATCTCACCGCTACCTGAGGAATTGCCGGATTTTCCGTTTCACTTCGGAGACACTTTTTTGATGACATATCACGCTCAGGTGACCCCTCCAATTTACTACAGACCTCAAGTAAATGGTCTAGGCTTCTGACTACGAGTCACAACCACATACGTTCCAAATAGCAGACACCCCTTCCCTCGTCCTGCATTCCCTTTTCACATGACATAATCATCCGTATAAACTTCAAGTTGACCTGCCAACCATATTAGAATTGTAAACGTAACCCGGAGTTTCTCTACCCAGGCATGATTTCTTTCTTATCCTGAAGGAACAAACTAAATTTAACTGAAACTTACTTCTAAGATTACTGTTGATAAAAGCAAGTGGGGTCATCGTCCATTGTTCGCACTTCAGGAAAATTTTGAAGTGAAGAACAAATGTCTCTGCATGGATTCTTGTCGCCATCACCTTGAAAAATGGGTATCAAATAATAATAATAATAATAATAATAATAATACCAGGAGCAAATTTGAAACTGCCCCAGGCTCAGAGACTACTAATTTTGTTCTCATGATATCAGTTCTGACACTGGTGATAAAGTGGGGTTCATGCAGCCCCGTGTCATATAAAAAGCATTTTATTGGACCCATACTTAAAGAAGCTTTGGCTTTTGCCATGAGATGTATTTGAAGGTGAAATAGAAGGGTGTTCTCAGGTTCCCAACGTCTCATCTCCATCTGTTCCATCAAGGAAGAAGTCCAGTCTTCTCTCCATGAAGCCCAAGTATACAAATCAAAGTCTGGATATTCTGGCTGGCCCATGGTTTAGCCCATGGCAAAGCTCAGTCCAGCCCAACGGCTGCCCAGGACCTGCACTTGGGCGATGGCCTGGCGGCCGGTCCCCGCAGCGCGGCTGCAATGGCGGCTGCCGGTCCCCGCAGCGCGGCTGCAATGGCGGCTGCCGGTCCTCGCAGCGCGGCTGCAATGGCGGCTAGCGGTCCCCGCAGCGCGGCTGCAATGGCGGCTGCCGGTCCCCGCAGCGCGGCTGCAATGGCGGCTGCCGGTCCCCGCAGCGCGGCTGCAATGGCGGCTGCCGGTCCCCGCAGCGCGGCTGCAATGGCGGCTGCCGGTCCCCGCAGCGCGGCTGCAATGGCGGCTGCCGGTCCTCGCAGCGCAGCGTGGCTGCAATGGTGGCTGCAGGTCCTCCCAGCGCGGCTGCAATGGTGGCTGCAGGTCCTCACAGCGTGGCTGCAATGGCGGCTGCCGGTCCTCGCAGCGTGGCTGCAATGGCGGCTGCAGGTCCTCCCAGCGCGGCTGCAATGGTGGCTAGCAGTCCTCGCAGCGTGGCTGCAATGGCGGCTGCCGGTCCTCGCAGCGCAGCGTGGCTGCAATGGTGGCTGCAGGTCCTCCCAGCGCGGCTGCAATGGTGGCTAGCAGTCCTCACAGCGTGGCTGCAAGGGTGGCTAGCATGTCTGTCTCAGCGGGAAGGCGGAGAGAGAGCCCGAAAGGGCCAGATCTCTAAACCCGCGTCTATATTTTTTGGGCTGAGAAGGACAAGTTTTCTCTTAAGCTAACCAATCAGTTTCTTTAAAATTTTGCAAGCGTGTGTTGGTTCTTCCCACTAACTGATCAGATCCTTCTTCTAGGCTAGACTGACAGACAAGCCTCCATGGGCAGCATTCCACTTCCACCATGCATGCCTCCGAGGAAAAGCACAGACCACATGGTCTGGGTAGGAACTGCTTTTCCCCTGGTGGGGGCGGGGGTGGGAGAAACCTCTTCTTTTCTTTTCTTTTTTTAATTTATTCATTTTAGAGAGGAGAGGGAGAGACAGAAAGAGAGAGAGGGGGGAGACAGAGAGAGAAGGGGGAGAGGAGCTGGAAGCATCAACTCCCATATGTGCCTTGACCAGGCAAGCCCAGGGTTTCGAACCGGCGACCTCAGCATTTCCAGGTCGAGGCTTTATCCACTGCGCCACCACAGGTCAGGCCACCTCTTCTTTTCTTAACTGGGGCTCAGCGGGGTGGAGGGCTCAAAGGCACAGTGCCCTCTGGGGGCATAACAGGCTAATTAGCTGCTGCATGTTTTAGCCGTCCGGCAATTCAGCTAAGTGGAGTGCTGAAGTTTCCACTTGAAGCAAGCTTTCCAAGTTTTACAAAAGATAATGCCCAACTCCCTTTGCTCTCTTTCCCCACCAAAATCTAACCACCCGGCTGCATGAACACTCAAGCGGGATGGAGCCGCTTACACCTGGCGTAGGCAGGCACACCCCCCGAGGTCGCACCTGCCGGGGCACTGCGCTCCCGTTCTGATAATTAGGCTCTGATAATTAGGCTTGTCGTGTGTGCTTCTTGGTCACTGGGCTCGCAGTCTTGATTTCTGCCCTGCAGCGGTCTTGTCCACTGCCTCTGCGCTGGGCTTTAGGACTTCTTCCCCTGATGATTCCAGGGTTGGGGTCATTGGTATTGTCAGTTATGACGACCCAGTAGTGATGCTTGGTGATGCTTTGAAGATGTCTTTTTCCACCAGCACAGCCTTTCTGGGCAATGTTTTTGCTTCTGCTTTAGAAAAAGAGCCACGTGCTGGGAACTGGCAAACGGGCTCACCTCTGCCCTGACCACACACTGCACGGCAGAGTGGACACGTCGGCCGGCTCCACAGCGCGGGGGAGCCCTAACCAACCTCTCAAATGCAACCTGACCCGGGCCCCTCTCTGTGCTCCCACTAACTTCTACTTCACCTCAGAAAGACCTTCCTGGGAAACGCAGTTTTATAAGTGTTAGAGGAATTGGTCATCGGGGACCTCTCTAGTTACAGGACCCAATCAGAGTCACCAGGGCAGGAAATATATCTGTTGTGCAACACTGGGTTGCCCCAGTAAGTACACAGCTCTCCACCTTCAAGGGGAACTTTGGCACGCCAGAGCCCTGTCTCATAGCCATCTGCCCTGGTCAATCCTGTACCCTGGCTAGTTCCAACCACTGGTATCCTGGGGTGGAATGCTTGATTCATTAGCTCCTGGCGAGGCTAGGAATCCAAAGACCTGTCTTCTCTCCTCTGCTTCATTACACGCAAAAGCAATTAAGCAAAGTGATTTTGTGATCACACGCTGGGCCATAAAGTCACTTTTAGTGAGTTAAGCGGTCGCCTAGAAGTAACACAGGGTCATCGGTTTCTATCACAGTTTCAGATTGCAGTTAATGATGGCCATTGTCGCAACCTGTGTGCCTCTCTCTGTTTCTATCTTACTATCTAAAAGTAAAAAGAAGACATCGACACCCGACCTCCTTGCCAGGGAGCAACGGGAGTTGGCATAGCGAGCCCTTGGAGAGCCTCGCTCCACACAGTGCGTGCTGCTTTTTAACTGCGATACTCAGAGGAGAGGTGCTGCTGAGCCGGACCCAGAGATTGGAGGCCAAGGGGTTGCCAACCAGCATGAGAGATCCCGCCCAGATTTATGAAGTGTTCTGAGATTCCAACTTCCATTCTGGACCTGGCAAGTGCATCAGTCATCGCCTCCTCCACTGGGCCACGCATTACAGCACTCCAAAGGGCGATATTAGAAACGGTGGAATGATATAGAAGAATTTGGCAAATCACAAGGTCTTTTTTTTTTTTTTTTTTGCTTGTGATCCAAGTAAAAAAATATTTAAATTTTTAAAAAGACTGAAAAAGCCCTGGCCAGTTGGCTCAGTGGTAGAGTGTCGGCCTGGTGTGCAGGAGTCCTGGGTTCGATTCCCGGCCAGGGCACACAGGAGAAGCACCCATTTGCTTCTCCACCCCTCCCCCTCTCCTTCCTCTCTGTCTCTCTCTTCCCCTCCCGCAGCCGAGGCTCCATTGGAGCAAAGTTGGCCTGGGCACTGAGGATGGCTCCGTGGCCTCTGCCTCAGGCGCTAGAATAGCTCTGGTTGCAGCAGAGCGACACCCCAGATAGGCAGAGCATCGCCCCCTGGTGGGTATGCTGGGTGGATCCGGTTCGGGTGCATGCTGAAGTCTGTCTGACTGCCTCCCCGTTTCCAACTTCAGAAAAATACAAAAAAAAAAAAAAAAAAGACTGGAAAAATATACTGCAATGAAACCAGTGATTCAAATTATTGCCACTGAAAAGTACTGTTTCAACCCTACTTACACCCACAACCTATAATACTTTTTATGACAAAACAAAGAAGTATTAATTTTTAAAGTTTTCTGACAACTCAGAATTTTAAAGATAGACAAACAAGAACTTGATATGCTCCACCAGGGGCATAAACAAATGTATAAGACTGTCAAAGACATGTCAACTGCAGTTCAGAATATCTTAGCAAATTTTCAATCTGATTGAATCTTGGAGTTCGAAGAGATCTTTAGGAATAAGTATTCCAACTTCCTTAAGGTCTAGACCAGTGGTAGTCAACCTGGTCCCTCCCGCCCTCTAGGGGGCGCTCCAGCTTTCATGGTGGGCGGTAGCAGAGCAACCAAAGTATAAATAAAAAGATAGCTTTAACTATAGTAAGTTGTTTTATAAAGATTTATTCTACCAAACTTAACAAAAATCTGACATAAAGTACTTGGTAAGTAATTATTATTATCTGCTTTAACTTGCTGTAACTCTGCTTTATAAATTTTATAAAGTAAATTTACTACCCTACTTTATAAATCACCATTACTGTGGAACCAGTGGGCGGTTAGAAAATTTCACTACTAACAGAGATACAAAAGTGGGCGGTAGGTGTAAAAACGTTGACTACCCCTGCTCTAGACAAAGCCCCAAATGGTCACCTTGGTTCTTTGCTCCACTGGTCACATCCTGATTTCCTTGATCTTGTAAGAGAACAGAAAAGGAATTTCTTTCAGCTCCTTTTATTCTATTAACTATTTTGATGTAAAGAGAGCTCCTGGCTGAGCCCTCCATGAAAAAGTGGGAGCTTTTAACTTAATTTCCACAACTTCAAGTACCATTCAGTAACACATGGACAATTTTTTTTTTTTGAGATTGAAAAAAGGTGGAGAGGGGAGAACCCAGCATGTCCGTTAAAACTTGTCGGCTGTTCCTAATAATCCCATGCCTCGGTCCTCCTTGTCTTTGGCTTTTGGACATCATCAATCCAGACCTGCCTCTGTGGGCTCTGTAATTTGCTTAAGTAATGTCATGTGGTCCGACGTTCTGACTAATTGCACCTTGATCTCTTCTTTGCCCCACTTCCGGACACACGAGGCTGCTCCCAGCCACACCTCCACAGTCCACAAGCAACGTAAGCTGTCTGCTCAGCTCTAGGCTTATTTTGACTTATCTTAACACCCAGTATAGGGATGAATCGGGGCATTCACATATCCTACAATCACAGGGGTTTCCGAGCTGAGGAGAAGTGAATGCCACTGTATCGTGCAGCATATTATATCGGGCTCCGCTCAAGGGTTGGCATGCAGCATTTCTTCTTGATATTAACGCAAACCACATGCGATACAGACAGAGAGGGGTTTCATCCCATTTATAGAGCCAGAGTCTAGTTAGTACAAATAAAGCCTTAAGGGGATTAAAGGCTGCAGGAATCCACTAGATGCTAAACTCATTCTGATGGAAGGATGGCGTGGGTCAGGGGAGGGAAAGTAAAGAACAAAATAAACGGAGAGAAGATAGTGCGAGGAAAAAACACACACAAAGTTGCCCAAAAAGACTTGGAAAGAGATGAGAGGCTCAAGGCTGTGAAATGTGAGCTGATGTAACCGGTGAGGCTCTCTGCTCCTTAACTCCTGCTTTACTGCAGAAGATGTCTCCTCTAGCCGAAAGGCCTAACCTCAACAACCCCCGAAGGCCCCGGTGGTTGGAATGACTAAGGTCCCTGCAGAAAGTCATCCATGGGCTCAGCTGAGCACACCCTGCCCCAACTGCGCAGATGATAAAATTAACCTGTATTTTTTTCCCAGTGTATTTACACAAGCATTGAAAGGAGTGGTCACACCCCTGGGAGGTGGGAGACAGCCCCTGTTTAACGTTTCGCAAAACTCAATAGTTACCATCAGTGCTCTTAAGCTTTGACCCTGGTGGATGTATGCTGGTTTCTTCTGTGAGTTTTCAGTGGTTTATTTCTGACTCCAGGGTGTACCCTGTGCTCATGCTGCCCTCAAGGATGCCTGTTCTAAAGGAGGCCCCTGGTGGACACGGCCCCTGGTGGCTGTGCCCCAGTTCCAGAATATGTACCTTCTGTACCCCACCTACCTTCCGGAAGCCGTGAATACCCCTCTATCATTTAGCAGAAAGCTAAGTAACAGCCACCAGCAAGTTTTACGGGAAAGGACCCAATATCCAATTTCCTGCATTTGCTTCCGCATACCGAAATGTACGATTCCGCAGTGCGGTCACTTGAGCTACCTTCTGTTTATTCTCTTAGCTTGAAGATTTTCTTCATTTTTAACTGTACATTTTTACTTCAATTAACTTAATTATAGTGGTTCTAAAGGAAGAAACTGAGCCAATCCCTTGATATGACCAGTGAAAGTACAGGGTGTGGTTATGAACGATCATTTGGCTCAAGGGCTTCTGACACACAGCAATTAACATCTCCTATTGCCTGCCGACTCAAACGGGCTCAGTTAAGACAATTATTTTTTCTGCTAAGCAGCAGGAAATGCATTGCACAAGTGGATTCCAGACGGAGAACCGTCCCAGCTCCATTCTCTGCGTGTTAGAGGACGTTAACATCAAACTTCTTTCTGCTCGAAGCAAAGGTAGACGTAGTAAAAAAGAGAAGCTGGTACTCGTTCCTGCCTCCTGTTTATTGAGTGCTAATTATGTGTTAGGTACCACTCTAAGTTTCTGTGTGAATTCACTTCGTGTTCCCAGTTTATAGAGGAGGAAACTGAGGCAGCTAAGTGCCAGTGTGAGCTTCCCAAGGAGGTAAAATTATAGAGTCCGCTCAGAAACTAGACAGTCTGGCTCCAGACCTCTCCCTTGTAACTCCACCGGCGTGCGTGACAGGTGCGTCACCACAGAGGGCTTTGTGCTCAAGAGTTTCAGAGGCAAATGACTCATATTTGGGAAGCACTCCTAGGCAGTTCTTACGGGCACACCACGACGGATGGCTTTGCACTATTCTTTCACAGCAATCCTGCGATGAATCTATTCCATTTCCTTCTAAACATGGTTTGGGAGAGTAAATTTGTAGTGGAAGTGATATCTTTTTTTTTTTTTTTCTTTTCCTTAGAAAGTGCCCTTTTATAGAGGAAAACCCAAAAAGACAATGTCATGACTGAATCCTACCGCCTCCGTGTCCTTTGAGGACTCGTGCCTCATTCCTGCTGCCGTAAGCTGCCGGGCTGCGTCAGACCGCCTCTGCTCTGGAGCACCTGTCCGAGCCCCAGGAAGGTGTCGGGCAGAGTTCAGTCTCCTCCAGAGCTGCCCACGCACATCTCGTATTCTTTTCATCAATGCCAGATAGCATACCAGTCGTCATCATTTGTGTGTGTGTGTGTGTGTGTGTGTGTGTGTGCGTGTGTGACAGAGACAGAGAGAGGGGACAGACAGACAGGAAGGGAGAGAGATGAGAAGCATCAATTCTTTGTTGCCACACCTTAGTTGTTCATTGATTGCTTTCTCATATGTGCCTTGACCGTGGGGCTACAGCAGACTGAGTGACCCCTTGCTCAAGCCAGAAACATTGGGTCCAAGCTGGTGAGCCTTGCTCAAAGCAGATGAGCCCGCGCTCAAACTGGTGACCTCGGGGTTTCACACCTGGGTCCTCTGCTTCCCAGTCCGACGCTCTATCCACTGCACCACCACCTGGTCAGGCAGTTGTCATCATTTTTAATACCAATAGCATCCTAATCAGAAAAAGTTTCAATGTCAGATGGTTTGGAATGGGTCTGTGAAAGAAAGTCTTATTTCTTTTTGTGCCCCTGGCTTCACACGATCACTACAGAAAATTTCCAGAAATTCTTAGGGAGTCTCCCACCCAGTCAACAGTTCTTGTTAGCTCATTATTTATGTTTTGAAGTCCAGCCTCTCAGTCTACCATTTAAAATCTTTCCATGAGTTATTTCTTTCCGATATCATTTTTTTTTGTTGTTGCGTTGTAATTTCTTCCTGTTCCCCATCTTACAGTTGTCAGGGAGAAAAAATACTTTGACCTCTACCCTTCTAGGTTCTTGGCTGAGACCCCTCCCCATTAAAGACTGATTAACAGGAGAAAAACAAACAGTTATGTTAACAGTATGTTAACACTTACATATCCTGTACACCCAGGAAAACAAACTCCTTAAAAAACTGTCCAAGCCACCAAGCTGAATAGCATATCCAGCTAAAGACGAATGACAATGTGGGACATGGGGGAAACCAGTTATGGGAGGTGACCAGGAAAAGCACAATAAAGAAAGATAAGGTCGTCGCATGCAGATTGAAATCCATACCTTCTCCGCTGCTAAGAGTTCCCCGAAATTGAGTCATGCCCTCTTCCTGGCACAGAAAGGCAGACGCCCTCACCACTGGGGGCTTCCCTTCCAAGTGTGAATGCCTCTCACAAAAGGGTCTCTCGCTCGATTGTTAGAGTTTCTCTTCTCTCTGTGGTTTCATCAAAGTAATGAGACCAGCAAAGTAATATGTCAAATAAAAAATATGTTGGGGTGATTGATATACTTTTGTTCTCCTCCCCGGTCTGTGCCTGCCTGACTCTGATGCAGCACCTCATGGTTTCTGGAATGTTCTCCTGCTCTCCCCACCTCTTAACTTCTCTGCAGGTCTTCATACTGGGAACCCTTCAATGCCCAATGGCAAGCCTGTGTCATAATCCCTTCTCTACCCACTCTGCGAAGTAAGCCATAAGCCATCTCCCCTCTGCTCCAACCCCCTCATGGGAGCCCCCTTAGGGACACTCGACAAGTGCTGGTTTTTATATACAAGACTTCTATTCCTACACGGCCGTTGTCTGAAGCACAGGGCCGGGTTGACTCTGGGACGGAAGCAGAGGCAGACACGGGGACCAGGAGGGAAGACACAGAGAAGAAGAGCAGGTGACACCGCTGGACTTGCCTCACATCTCACAGAGACCCAGGAGGCAGCGTCTCACTCTTCACAGAGGAACAACCGAGGGGAGACGCCTCGACTTCTTTGTGTTTACAGCTGTATTGTGCGTCTTCCCTGTGATCGGGCTGTTTTACCTCCGCGCTGTCCAAGTGCCCCTCGTGGGAGGCGTTCATCCCGGATCACCCCAGAGTTTCGTTGACCTCCACGGTCCATGTCCTGTGCACAGTCACCCTGAATCAAACGCTAATTAGTGGTTATCGGGGGAGTCCAGCCGACTTCACGCAAGTTTACTTCAGGCATAAGAGCTTACATGGGAAATTACTAGTAAGGATCCTTTTCCTTCAGAGGTTCTTAGAATCCTTCTCCTGTTTGCCCCGCACAGTAGGATCTGGTGATTTCTATTAAGCCTGAATGAACAGGCTTGGTTCCCACCTCTGTTTATCCGTAGTACAGCCAAGCCTGAGCAGGAGTTTGAAGGTCAGGACAGGTGATCTTAGCCTGTCTCCATTGCCTGTTCCAACACATCTGGAATGGCCAATGAATCTTTCTTCTTACCCATCTGGTCTTAAGCTGGAACTGAAAGCACATTACGTCTCCTCGCTCAGGCTACAGCCAGTCCTCCCCTCCCCTATTCCTGCCTCTTCCATCACTTGAAGGAAGAGCTCTTTTATTATTTATGCTGGCTTGAAGAATATAGGTCAATAAATTCCCATGTCTGTACTAATCCACAGCTTTGCAAAACCAATCAACAGTTCCATAAGCTAGCTGAGTATTGGAGCTGAGTTTTACTGGATTATCGGAGCCAATTATTTGCAACTCTTTCCAGCTTCGTGGACTCCACATTTAGTGTCGTCAACTGGTAGCTTGAATCGACCATGGCAGGAGTATTTACACTGCCGTAATTGGCAAACACTATAAATATGGCCTGTTTTTCTCTTCCTTTCTCTTTCTCTCTTCTTTCTGCCCTCTCTCCCTCCCTCCCTGCCTCCCTCCCTCCTTCCCTCCCTCCCTCCTTCCCTCCCTCCCTCCCTCCCTCCCTCCCTTCCTTCCTTCCTTCCTTCCTCCTTTCCTTTTTCTTTCTTCTTTCTTTCTTTCTTTCTTTCTTTCTTTCTTTCTTTCTTTCTTTCTTTCTTTCTTTCTTTCTTTCTTTCTTTCTTTCTTTCTTTCGTCTTCTTATATTTTAGCGAGCTGCTTTACCAAATGCCCCTTAAGGAAGCCCATTGCTACTCCTAATAGCAAATATAAGACGGAGTACCTGCCCGCAGCAGCATTACCTCATTTCCCCTAGGTCAGTAATGCACCCTGTTTCTCTGAGACCCAGCCCATCTGAGGGAGCTGAGGCACACAGCTGCTTGATTGTTCCACAGGAAGTCGCACAGAACAGAGCTCCAGAATCATCTAGATTGTCACCTGTGTTCCACCCAGAACTGAGCTCAGGCACCCAGTGTTTCACCTTAAAGAGTCAGAGGAAACTGAACAAGGGACAGCAGGACCCGGCTGGGAGTGGGGGAGCCAAGTGGACCGATTCACCTTTTTAAGAGGACAAATGAAGTGCATCCACGTTTGGAATGGAAGGAACGACCGCCGATCCCAGGCCTCTCGCGGCCGCTAGTACATTTCCATGTCATGCTGGACTTAATGGGGAGCGGCAGCCGATGAAAGCTGCTATTCATGGTCATCTGAAACAGCTTCTCCTCCCAGATGAAATTCGCTGTGGCAGGAGTCTAAACACGCAGACCAAAGGCCGGTCGATGTATTCCCCAGGCCCCCAAGGGCTGGCCGAAGCCACTCTGTTTGTGAAGGGGGCTTCCTGCTTGGGCATCAGAGAGGCCCCAGGTAAACAATAGTGGTCTTTATGCCCCTCCTATGCTGCGGCCCGTGATGGTGGTCCCGGCCCTGGACTCTGCCCATTGAGGGCCCCTCCTCTTTGTTTATCAGCAACCACAGGCACTCGGGATGTCTTAGGAGTTTGGCGACTAGAATTTTCCATCACCGTACAGGAACAAAGCCTAGACTGATCCCCCACTGCCTTCTAGGTGAGGCGTCTCCCCTGTGGGGAGCAGCATCGGAGCAGGCCGCAAGAGGCATGAACTGCTTCGGTTATTTATTTATTTATTTATTTATTGTATTTTTCTGAAGCTGGAAACGGGGAGAGACAGTCAGACAGACTCCCGCATGCGCCCGACCGGGATCCACCCGCCACGCCCACCAGGGGGCGACGCTCTGCCCACCAGGGAGCGATGCTCTGCCCCTCCGGGGCATCGCTCTGCTGTGACCAGAGCCACTCTAGTGCCTGGGGCAGAGGCCAAGGAGCCATCCCCAGCGCCCAGGCCATCTTTGCTCCAATGGAGCCTCAGCTGCAGGAGGGGAAGAGAGAGACAGAGAGGAAGGAGAGGGGGAGGGGTGGAAAAGCAAATGGGCGCTTCTCCTGTGTGCCCTGGCCAGGAATCGAACTCGGGACTTCTGTACGCCAGGCCAACACTCTACCACTGAGCCAACTGGCCAGGGCCAACTGATTCGGTTTTGAGATGGCCCTTCTGACTCCTTGCCTGGAAGTACCGAGAGCGAATGCAAGTCTAGCCCAAAGGGTGTGTGTGTGTGTGTGTGTGTGTGTGTGTCAATTTCAGAATGCTGGTTATCCCGGCAGCCTACAGAACTGATCTCCACGAGCCTAAGGCAAGCAAACACTCTGTGGAACAAGAAGGCATAGCTTCTTTTCCACATCTGACACTGACATGAAGTCACAAACATATGGTTTCCATCAAGTAGGAATTGTCAGTATCCTATCAACCTCAGGGAGCGAGGGACTTGATTTCTAAGGTAGCTAGTCGCTTAGTAGCCAGAAGCTGGGCGTGTGCAACAACAGCTCACGGGCCGCGAGGCAAGTCCTGTTGGCAGAGCCAGTTCACAAACTGCACTGCCCTGAGCATGGGGCCCCAGTGTCAAGACCAAGGCTCTGGGACTAGGAGACATGTAACTTGGGCTGGGGGCATCTGCCTTTACTCTGAGTCACCTGTCAAGATGGTTCTCCTTCTTCCTCATTCTGAGGCTAAACTGGCAGATGTTGTCTGTGGGTGCCCAACTAAGACAGGTGAGACATATCGTCCATCATGCTGGCAGAGTAAGTCCCGCAAGGTCAGGAAGCAGAGCAACACAAAGTCTCTCTTTGAGCTTCCTGACAAATAAAATTCCTTAGAAAAATACTTTTAATTTACAGTCGACGTTACAGATGAGGTCACACGGGTGAGAGCACGACAGCCAAGGGAAAGGGGATCATGTACCCCAAAAGCCTACAGCTAGTTAAAGGCACGTTTCTTCTTCCACTTCAGGAATTTATTCAGATGTTTGGCAGCTGGAATAATGGGCGTTCATGAAATAACAGTGTTAGTATGAATTCTAGACGAGGACCAAGAACAGATTGGTGTGGTGACAGTTCGGATTCGGGCATCATATTTAAGGTCCTTAAAAAAAAATGCCAGAGCGAAGGTCGTAGTCCCTGGATGCCAGAAAGTGCCCGGGAGGTGATGTCATAGCAGTGTGGGCTGAGACACAGCAGAGATGAATGAGGTGGTGTCTCTCTTCAACTGTCATTGCAACTACAGTCGTGCTACTGTGGGCAGTGGCACGATAAAGATAAATAAGGCCCTGGCCAGTTGGTTCAGTGGTAGAGCATTAGCCCGGTGTGTGGGAGTCCCAGACTCCATGCCAGGGCACACAGGAGAAGCGCCCATCTGCTTCTCCACCCCTCCCCCTCTCCTTTCTCTCTGTCTCTCTCTTCCCCTCCCACAGTCAAGGCTCCATGGGAGCAAAGTTGGCCCGGGCGCTGAGGACAGCTCCATGGCCTCTGCCTCAGGCACTAAAGTGGCTCTGGATGCAACAGAGCGGCGCCCCAGATGGGCAGAGCATCGCCCCCTGGTGGGCAGGTCGGGTGGATCCGGTTGGGCACATGAGGGAGTCTGTCTGTCTGTCTGCCTCCCCACTTCTCACTTTGGAAAAGAAAAAAGATGAATAAAACATGATCAGGTCAAATTCGGCTATAGTATCTATGATTGTTTCACCTATTTTTTGCAAAGTTCCACTTCTTTGTTTAATGAGAAGTATTCCTCTGTTCTATGTGGGGGTGGGAAAGGGTTACCTGGACCTATTCTGCAGAGAGTGGAGACTGGGCAGCTAAGCCAGCTTGTAGGTGTGTGTGTGTGTGTGTGTGTGCATGCCCACACATGGCTGCGTGTGCTTGTGCATGCGTGTATGTGTACACACTCGCACACATGTACACGTGTGAGTGTTAAGGATTTAGGCTAGGCTTCGGTAGAATGGGATATTGATCTCTTTCTGACCTGCCACCATCCAAGGGAAGAATAAACTAGCCTTACTGTGTGGGCAGGTGCAGAAGGTATGGGAAGGAACTAGAAAGAAGGGGAGAACCGGAAAAAGAAGAAAGAGGAACGGAGAAATTGAGTATGTGGTGCAGCCTCTCCAGAAAGCAGACTCTAAAATGAAGTTAGAAGTAGGAGAGATTTACTGGGGGTCAGGGGTGGTGGTTGTTGATCTTTTAATAAAGGGGGAGATGAAGTAAATGTTGGTGAGAAGAGCCTTCAGATGACGACGCAGGTCTGACATCTGGGAAAGGAAGTGAGAATGGAAGAGAGACTGGGTGGGAAGAACTTCGAACTGCAAGGCAGTCCAGAGAGAGGCTCTCTGACGGGAACACTAGAGCAGAGACTGCCCATTGGAGGGACCCCACATCGGCAAGAAAGGACCTGGCTCTAGCCCCTCCTTTCCCCTCCCCTGTACTCAAGCATCGGCTGGAAATATCCGGGAGGGGCGTGGCCTCAGCACTCAGCACGCAGGCCACACTGGATCCCACAGTGTGGCTGCTGAAGGCTGTTACCCCCGGGGGGCTCACCCACCGGGAAACATGGGCCACGCACCTGGCTGGATAGCACACGTACAGTGTCTCAAACCCGAGGGAGGACCGCTCCCGGGCTGGGGACGGAATCTAAGAGCATGCCCTTTGCTCCTGCGCTGGTCAGTGCCCCAAAGCTGCACTGGATCAGGGTCTTTGCCAGCCAGCGACCAAACCTTCAGTGAAGGGAACTTGACATGTTCTGACTCAAGAAAGCCCTTGGCAGCCGGCTGGAGAAGAGGTCATTCCTGGCACGCACCATGACCCTTCCCTGAGCCACAGTCTAACTGAGAGCCGCAGCAGAGGGGCCACTGCGTGCACACTGGGGGGCTAAACGAACCCCAGGAGAACCTACACGCTAGGCTGTGGGCAACTCTAAACTACTTGACCTTTTGCACACAGACCGTGGAACCCAGATCGTCTGGATCTGGCCGTGTGGTGGGATGGGGTCTAGAGTCAACATAAATGAAATCAGAGTTTAAAGGCTATAAACACTTAAGAAATGATGGTCCCCTAATCACGCCTTCACTAGGCGATGTCTGAGTAGAGAGATGTCTGATCCCAGGATATAATTAACAATTTAGTGACATTGTATTTCCATGCGGGGGTGGGGGAGGTTGGAAAAGAAGCTCGTGTGCAGTAAATGAATGGACCCCTGATATCCACTGGTCATAATTCCTGGCCATTTACCACAGGGCAGCGGAGAGTTCAGATGACAATGAAACAATAAACTAAACATCCTTTATAAAATGTACAGGTTAGCGCAACGCCGCACGCTTTGAGACAGTACATTCACCACGTTGAAAAAGAAAATGACATGTTTTAAAACTAATAGAAAACGGACATTGCCTCACGCACACAAAAAGCTGTACTTAGAGGCAGGGAGTTCTGAATAAATAACATGATTTTTTTTCCCCCCGGCCGAATGCACAGTGGATTTTTGCATCATAAATAAATGAGCAAGCCTTTATTTATCCGGAGAGCCCTCTTTAATTAAGCACACGCACTCATACACACACACAGAACATCATTCTTGTATCTTCATGTTCATTCAAGGGCTAACCAGCTGTCTTCTCCGTGCTCTGTGAGACAAGGGAAATGGTTCATGCAAATGAAAACAGCCAACAAATGTCAGCTGGGGACCTTGACTTTGTGATATTTTGTTAAACTTCACATAAAGAAACATGAAGCACTGTTTTCTGGAAGGGGAGTTTTCTAGATCTGTATTGGAAGGAGTGAGATTTTGGAAAATTCTCACTTGGTACTTAGGTTGCAAGCGCAGGACTCAAGAAGTTAATCATTTCCTCTCCAACATTTCTTTTTTCTCCACCACTGAATGGACGGAGTTGGCCTTGATGGGAGCTCTGTGGGCCGAATGACAAAGCTTATGTGTCAGCATCAGAGGATAAAATTTTCCAATCAATTAAATAAAATATCATTCACATTCATCCGTCAAGCAAACCATGGTGGCTGGCAAACATGCTCGCAAATTTTTCGTCTCTTCTGCTCTGAAGAGGTGGACTCTTTGTCCCTTCTGTGAAATCGGACCATCCTTAGTGGTCGGTCAACCCACAGGCTACAGAGGAGGTGTTGCTGCGTGACTTCGGACGCTGGTCAATGGGGAGGTACAGCTTCCGCCTGGCACCCCGGAGCGCCCCAGCTGGAGTCCCAAGATGCCCAGACATGAAGTCTTCTCATTCTGAGGGCACCATGCTGTGGAGAGTCGAGGTGACCCATGTGGGCAAAGCTCACCGAGAACCCCTGAGGCTGAATGAAAAGAGGGAGGTACCCCCTCAGCCCACGCTTGAATGACATGGGTCACCTCGAGCCAAGACTGCCCGGCTGAAGCCTCTTGAACCCCCAGCCCGCAGAAACGGCCAGAGACAAAATAAAAACGATCGCTCTCATGTTTTGTCTTGTTAGGCGGCAATAGATGATAAGGACACCAATTACTCGTAAAACTGTAGAGAATCATAGGCATAGAAATTACTTAAACAACTTACTTGAACTTCGTTTAATCTGCTGCCCAGATCTTGCTCCCCGCACAGACCTTGCGCAGGAGAGCCGTGTGTGGGTGGAGCAGGTCACTTGCCTGGATTCGGACGTTTCACCGCAGGTCAGGACTTTCTCACCAATAGCTTTTCTTTTTTGGCAGCGTAAGGCCCTTGCCTAGTCTTTCCTGAGACTTCTTTAAGCCAAGAAGAAGTAAGCCTGTAGTTTTCTTTCTAATGTCCCTGCCTTTTTGTTCTGATTCCCATGTCAGTGGTAGAAATGAAAATCTCTCTTGTTAGATTATGTGTTCTGCTTGACCAGGGGTCTCATTGACAGCTAGATATACGATGAGCTGGATTAATTTAATTACTTATGAAAGGAGGGCCAAGTCCAGCAGCATACTGAAAGGGTTATGCACCATGACCCATCGGGATTTGTTTGTGCAAAGGGGGTTAAACCTACGAAAACCTGCCGATGTAACGGGTGCATCAGTCGAGTGGAGAAAAGCAAATGACCTCACTCGATGCAGGAATACACATTTGACAGCACCCAACAACTTTTCATGATAGAAGTACTAAAACAAATTGGGACTAGAAGAAAACTTCCTCCCTTTGATAAAGGGCATTCATGCACACACACACACACACACACATACACACACACTTAACATCTTAACGAAGACTGAAAGCTTTTCCTCTAAGATCAGAAATAAGACAAGCATATCTGTTCTCACCATTTCTATCCAATATATCATAATAACAGACATTCTAGCTTATCAGGTAAAAAAAAAAGGAAAAAATCTGAATATGAAGGAAGGAATGAAACTATTCACATATGACATAACCACATATATAGAAAATCTTAGATAATCAATTAAAAAAACATTAGTAGTAGTAAACTAACTGAGTAAAGGAATAGGCTATAAGACTAGCATGCCACAATTAGTTGGATTTCTATATGCTAGCAATGAAAAATCCAAAATTACAATTAGGAAAACAGTTTTATTTACAATAATATCAAAGATACTAAAATACTTAGATATAAATTTAATCAAGGAGGTCCAAGACTCATATGCCAAAAATGAGGAAACACTGCTGAGAGCAATCCAAGAAGACCTGAATAGCTGGAAAACACATCCCTGCGTAGGGCTTGTGAGACTTAGTATTGTTAAGATGGTAACATGCCCCGAAAAAATCTAAGTCGTCAACACAATTCCTATCAAAACTTCAGTGGCCTGGAAAAAAAAAAAGAAAAGAAAATTGGACGGCTTTTATTTATTTATTTTTTCAAAGAAATGAAAAAAAAAAAAAAAACAATTCTGAAACTTACATGAAGTTGCAAGGGACCGTAGCTAGTCAAAACAGCCTCGAAAGAGAACACGGCTGGAGAGCTCCCACCGGCTGAGAAGCGACCTCTCCCTCCATGTCTCATGTCCTCTGGGCCTTTCCTAGCACCTTGTCCTGTCTTACTATTTGTGTGTTTGCTGTGCACCTGTCTCTTTCATTGTATCACCTCACAGCCCATGTGGTCGGAAATTCTAAGCCCTGGTTTGGCTTCGCATGAAGCAGTATCTATCCTTGGGAACATTGCGGCTTCTCTCTGATCCTTCGTTTCCTCGATCTCATGGTGACCCAGTGGTGCTACATGATGGTGTTGCCATGATCCCATGACAACGGACTAGTTCAGAGTCTGCGAGGGTGGCGTGAGGTCCTGGCATGGGCATCGTACCAACTACTTGGGTGATTCTGGAACGTGCCCCCGGGCCCCAGGGGCCAGACATCCCCTGTCATTCATGCCTTACTGCTGCTACGTCCTCAGTTTCCTAAGGGGAAGAGGGAGTGTGGCCCTTGGTACTGGTTTAGATTAATTAATTACTGCTCTCTGAGGCCCTTTTTTTTTTTTTTTTTTTTTTGGATTTTTCCGAAGCTGGAAACAGGGAGAGACAGTCAGACAGACTCCCGCATGCGCCCGACCGGGATCCACCCGGCACGCCCACCAGGGGCGACGCTCTGCCCACCAGGGGGCGATGCTCTGCCCCTCCGGAGCTTCGCTCTGCCGTGACCAGAGCCACTCTAGCGCCTGGGGCAGAGGCCAAGGAGCCATCCCCAGCGCCCGGGCCATCTTTGCTCCAATGGAGCCTTGGCTGCGGGAGGGGAAGAGAGAGACAGAGAGGAAGGAGGGGGGGGGGTGTGGAGAAGCAAATGGGCGCCTCTCCTATGTGCCCTGGCCAGGAATCGAACCCGGGTCCCCCCGCACGCCAGGCCGACGCTCTACCGCTGAGCCAACCGGCCACGGTCTAAGGCCCTTTTTTTATGACTGATATTTATATCTCCTGCCTTGCTCATTGATGCATCTTTAAGGTGCTTAACGTAGTGTCTGTTTACACTAGATAATGACTGTGTATCTGTTGAACTGAATTGAATTGAATTGAATTGAACTGAACGTCAGAGAATTAATTGGAGGCGCAGAGGCAGAATTCTGGGCGTTCATTGGATGAAAGCAGAAACTTTTCCACTTTACAGCAGGGACATTGTGGAGACACAAAAACATCCATGAAATGTTTTTGGAGGTTTTTTAAAAAAAATCATTTTAGCACAATACGATTTCAACTCTTCTCACAAATTTGATTTCTACCCGGTGTGAGTTCACTGGAGTCCTTTTCTATCCCCCAGTCATGAAGCGTCCTGGGTCATCCTACCCCCGGAGATGGCTCTGTCTACATTTTTTTCTCCAAGTCGTTCCTGCAGGCTAAGGCAACGGAATTAATTCTGGACGACTGCAAAGCAGAAAACCAAACATGAGTCAGAGAATGTGATGCCTGCTTGGTCCCCTTTCAGTTCCCTCCTTTCTGGACCCAGTGAGGGTGCCTCAGGCATAAATCCCTCCCCCCCCATGAACAACGAAAAGGCCAATTTAGAATAGACATCCTTTGATTCGGCTATTTATATCTCCTGGTCTTCCAGACTCCCCCTGTTCCAGGGTTTATATAATCCTATTCCTAATAAGCCCTTGTCTTTAGACTGCAGCTTGAGACTTTATCCTTTAATGACCCGAGGGGTTCTTTTTGTTTTGTTGTTAATCTTTACAAAGCTCTGGAAGAAACTAGGTGATCGTCTCAAGCATTTAGAAAGGATACTTACCAGATAAAACTTTTTTTTTTCTTAAATTCCATGTGCTTGCTTTATGGAACGAATAGGAAAGCTGATCTGCATGCCTTAAGGTACATTATGCGTTTGCCTTACTTGAATCATCTTGACAGATCAGGGAGTTGTGAACCTCTGGATAGGAATCCAAGGATTCTTGCAGAATCAGCTGTCCTCTGCCCAGAGGACCTGGCTGAATAGAGGGTGGCTTTATTTGTTGGTTTTATAGATTTTATTTGTTTGTTTGTTTGTTTATCCAGCTGCTACAGTTCCTTCATTACAAGATGCCTGCCTTTGGACCAAAGAATCCCCTCCCTGTGAATTTGCTGATTTACCACTGACACCTCTACCCAGCAGTGGTGGGCACCACACCCTGAGAAGGAGGGAAGGCATGAAGCAAGCACAGAGGCTTGAAACATTTGTCTCCTCAACAAGCCCTGCAAACTTCAGCCCTCCATCCTTGTCATGGCTGGATCAACAACACATCCAGAAAGCACGGTCAACCCACTGGTCCTTGGCCACACATGCTACACGCTCATTTATTCGTTCATTCATTCATGCAGTAATTATTTCCTAAGTGCCCACCACATGCTAGGTGCTACTACTGTAAGTATTGGCTATAAAGAGAAAGAAAAGACCTGGTCTATTCTCATCAGTGGTTTGACTACAAGGGAGACACATGACCAACACACAAAATAAGAATCTATGAAAAGCATTGATTACCGTATTTTTTGCTCCATAAGACACACCTTCTTCCCCCCAAAAGTGGAGGGGAAAATGCCCGAGTGTCTCATGGAGGAAAAAATACGGTAAATAGAATCTCATTAATTAAGACCCTATGGACCCACAACTTGTGAAGATGGGGGGGGGGGATAAACTAAAAGTTAACTAAAACTATCCAAAGAATATAACTTACAGGAATCTATTTTTCACCTGTATTTCCAATGTCCAAAAATGCAAAAAAAAGTAATTCTCAAAAGTTTGTTTGCACTCAGGTTGTTTCCAAGACTTGCAATGTAAATAACATTGCAATCATCATGGAGCATGAACGTCTTTTTGAGTTAGTGTTTTCATTTCCTTCAAATAAATATCCAGAAGTGGAGTTGCTGAATTAGATGGTGGTCCTAGTTCTAAAAATTTAAGGAACTTCAACATTGTTCTCTACACTGGCTGCACCAATTTATATTCTCACCAACAGTACAAAAAAACAAAAACAAAAAAAAAAACACTTGGTGAATGTGTTTAAATGTACATTTAGATATAGAGTTTAGAGGGGAAAAGGCAAGAAACAGCAGAGACTACAGAGTATGATCGTTTTGTATAGCGTACGCGTGCGTGTGTACATGTAACAGTTTGCATAAAACGTGAAAGGACATATGACAGATAAAAAAAAAAAACCTTCTGATAGTTGCATCTGTGGGAGGAGGCCTGGGTGGGCGGGTGTAGGGTGAGGGGAAGATGTACTCTTCTGTGACTTGCCAGTTGTATGTTTTGAACGTTGTACCATGTGGAAGTATTTATTACATATTCCATGAATATCTAAATTTTAAAAGAGTGGAATTCATGTAATTATTTCGGTAATTCCAGTTCATATGCCTGGGTTCTACTGCAGAGATTTGGATCCCTCAGGTACCTGTGTGGGTAGTGGAATAAGGGTCGGTGGGGGTCTAAAAATGTGCACTTTTAATAAGCGTTCTATCTGTATATGATGCATGATGTTCTATCTGCAAAAACAACAGCTGGGAACCATATCTGCAGATGGGTTCTCCTTCAGGCGTTGGGCTTTTGTTCCTCAGTTCAGGGGATGTCCAGAGCACTGTAACAAACATCAGTGACAGAGAATAGAGGAGAAGTTTAGTGCCCAGAGGGCAGAGGAGACATGCGTGTACCCACGGCTGTGGTGACCCAAAATTCAACATGAATCAGTGTCAACAGGCGGGTTTGTTCAAACGCACACAGCTGGGCCCACCGCTGGAATTTCTGACTCAGCACATCTGGGGAGGGGCCCAAGACTCTGCATTTCTAACCAGGACGCAAGGGATGATGATTCGGGTCTGGGAACCACAGTTTGAAAAACTTGCTCTACAACGTCCCGGAAAAGCAGTTACCTGGGTGCACTCGAGGATATTTTAGGACATATCAAAGGATGTGGAACTCACTAGTTGATAGAGAAAATGGCTACTCAGCTGCCATCTCTACAACAATGCAGACCCGGAGGAGGAAGAAAGACTGGATTACTCCATAACCCGGCCCAGACCTCCCTTCCAGCCGGTTGTGGAGAGGGGACGGTGGAACGGGGGTACAAACAGACTGTGAGGCGCTGTGGCGCCACCCCAACCCACGGACGGAGGAAGCGGTCTGCAGCCAGCAGATGCAGCAACCATCAGCCGCTGTTGCCCAAATCCCTTTGATAAATCCATGTGAACGCTGCCTTATCTCCGCTTTGGGGCTGACACCCCTTTGCTGGTCCAAGCCTGCTTGCACCCCGGCGTTTTTTAAAATGAATTTTCCTTGGTGAACCCACCAATGAGCCTTGTGTTTTCGCTTAGGCCCGCGGTTTCTGCCTTTCACTGGTTACACTGAGACTTCTTGCTGCTCATGGATCTTCTAAGGTTTGGTGAGGGCTTGAGCTTGTGGCTGTTTTTTTTTCCTTAGCGAAAACGACTGTCGTGTATCCCTCCGCAGTTCCACACAACTGCTGTGTACCGCAAGGGAGAGGCTTGAAGACTTCAAGCTTTGTGTGGTACGTCTGTCTAACATATAGATCTTAGGGACTGACCTAGATAGACATTTCCGCCGAGAGCTTGGAGAACCAACAGGACTCTAAACCTCGCGGGTGGTGGGGGCCCCTGTAAGCTGGCTCAGAAACTCAGGGAGGACGGTCCTTGCCGCTCCACATCCTGGGCTGTCGTGGGCTCTGAGTAAGTGTTCAGATAAAATGAGACCGGTGATAGTAACAGTTGACGGAGTTGGCTACACTGTTTCCCTGGAGTGATGGCGCTCGCTGAGAGGATGATTTAAGGGGCACAGCTTTGGATGAGGATGCTCTTGAATGTGGAACATTGCAGAGGCCATTACCGTTAACACCACATCCTCCTCGCGATGAGTCTCGCGGAAAACAATACTGTTCCCGTTCCCGAGTGCGGCGCCATAAAAATATATCTTTGAAATTTATTACATTATGCATGAAATTGATGACAAGAGCCAAACAGAAATAACTCCACCATCGCATCACTTGATGCCTTTTAAATGCAGTTATGGAAATAGATGGAAAACAGCCAACATCTGCTCGGTGCAGGGATTTTTAAATTTGATACAATAATCATAGCTTTATGTTTCTCAGGACTCCCTCTCTAATGTATCAAAGGCCACACAAAATTTAAATAAGGGAGCCAATCATCTGGAAAATTTGATTGGGAGAGAAAGTTGGGTTGTTGTTTTTTATTACATTGTTTTGGGAAAGATTAACTTGTTTAAAAAAATAAAAAAGGATCTATCCTCTAAATTCAAAAGCCAGACTGTGTTTTGTTAACAAAACATTCAAGCAGCAGGTTATTATAAACAACATCAAGGTACTCATAACCAAACATACTAAAGAACTTCTTGGAAACTATAATATCAAAGCAGGCAGAAAATGCCAAATTTAAAATAATACATTTTCAGAAGGCAAAATCAAAATGGTCCAAAACTCAGGAGGTTGTTTCACTTGGGCCTAACTAGGCAGTGTTGCAGGTCTCACCAGTGCCTGGGGGACAGTATTCTCCAGATTTAGAAGAGACAGTTTTGAGGACCATCATTCCTGTTCATTAGGCCAGCGACTTTGGTTGGCCCTAACACTCATGTTAGATGTGCAGAGCCCCCTGTCTGAGAGGCCATGTCAAACACATCAGTGTTTCCTGAAGTACTCTCTCTGTCTTAGTTAGACCATATTGGAGTTCATGGTCAACTTCACATTCTCCAGTTCCTATTTCTGGACATGCAGTAGATTGGTATTTTTCACAACAATAACAGCAGCAATGACAATGGTACTATAGTAGTAGCAGACGAGAGCAACCATAGTGCCTTGTGAACAATGCAAGATATGAATCCTACCATTAAGTCAAAATAAAAGCCAGGGAGCCAAAAATAGTGAGGGAGAAAGTTCCACTGTTTGTCTGTGAACCTGATCTCACGCTGTGTTTCGGCTTAAGGGGGTGAAATTCAGGGGCAGAGAAATGGGGGGGGGTCTTCTCCACCTCAGGAAGACCATCTTTGTCCCGGGTCGGGAGAGCCAAGTCTGTGGGTACCGCCACTCGGTGGGGGTACTAGGCCTTCAGGGAGCTGGGGAGGTGAGTACTGGGCCAGCGGGAGGTGACCTACCGTGAACACGGGACACACACACACACACACACACACACACACGCCTGGGGATCATGCCCAGCGGGCCAGGCTGGGTGGATAACATCCCGGAGTCGGGAGGATGGACCCGTGTCAGCAGCCTAGGGAGAAGGGTCAGAGTTGACGCTGCCTTGATGGACTTGGGGCCAGCTCAGGTTTTCAGAAGTCGGATATTATTCCTCAGTCCATGACTCGTTTTATATTATTCACTGTAGTAGATACCTTCTGCGTACTACCCACATCTCTTCACCTCTTGTTTCAATTTGGGAAGAACCACTTAAGTCTATTCTCAACTTACGGAGCGTTGACTCTTCCGTCAAGGGCAGAACCATGATCTAGAATAGGTCCATCAGCACCTCCCCCCACACACAGACACCCCATGTCCACGCATCCTGATGGGTCCCAGGATGGGCATAACACAAGTTTAGGTAAACAGAGCCCACAGTTCTCAGTTCTGAGGCTTTCCTTTAATCTGGAATAGGATAAAGTCTTCTCCACTGTATGTGAGCTTAAAGTTATAGACTCCGTGACTCAGAGCCTTGGATATGACCATAGGGTAAACAAGGCGATTCTGAAGGTGGGGCTGCAAGCCTAACATAACCTGTGCTTCAAGTCAGCTCAGCCTCCCCCACTCCCCAGCTTTCAGAGTCCGCAAAGCCTGTTCTGACTCAAACCGCTTTGGGTTGAGAGTGGGATTTCCATCCCTTGTAACATAAAGACCCAGAAGACATTGGGTTGTCTGCTAGTCATATTAGAAAAAAAAAGTTGTCAGTTTAAAAGCACAAACGCATCAAAGCTGTGGGGGGCACTTCTTTCTGCCTCACGTTATCAGTATTGTTCTCTCTTACTGGAGCAGAAGGTGCTGGAAGGCAGACACCCAATCATCTATGTTTCCCTCATGCTGTAGGCTCTCCTGTACAGAAAAGAAGATTTTGTTTATTGAGAACTGTGATTGGAGGGTGTAGACAAATTTAAATGTAGCCTGACCTGTGGTGGCGCAGTGGATAGAGCATCGACCTGGATCACTGAGGTCACCAGTTCAAATCCCTGGGCTTCTCTGGTCAAGGCACATATAGAAAACAACTACTATGAGTAGATGCTTCCTGCTTTTCTCTCCTCTTTCTCACTCTCCCTCTCTTTCTCTTTCTCTCCCTTCTCTCCAGAAATCAATAAATTAAATCTAAAAAAAAAAAAAAATTAACTCTAGAAGCTGGTGGAACTGAGTCATGTGGATACTAATGCCATACAATTTTCTCTTGTGGGCAGAGACTGAGAAACTCAGAAATGGGGGAGGGAAGAGAGAAGCTAAGCAGAGCCGGAGACCCCCTTTCTGTGGCGTCTTTCCGCAGCCCTCCAAACAGTAGTGAAGTAAATAAATGAACACTAAACAAGAAGACGCTCCCGGGACCCGGTGTAGCCTGGGAAATGTGGAGCCAGAGCCGTCACGGGAGGACGAAGATGGCTTTGCGGAGGCTGGGGCCAGACCTGCAGGATCTGACGACGGAGGGTGATTCCCGGGCTTGCTTTGACAGTACTTCTTACTTTGAGGGGAAGGGCTCCATCCATTACCCAGGTCCTAGGCGATGACACGACCAGCTAGAGCTGGAAGAAGAGTAATGGGGAGAGGCACCATTCATCTGGAAGAGTTGACTTTGGCAAATTACCCACATTGACTGGAAAATAGCCCCAGGCCAAGGGGCTGAGCGCGCCTGTCCTTAGTGATTCTACCGCTGACCTTTGTGGTCCAGAGGGCCTCCCGGAGGGTATCAGACCAGGGTGAGGGGCTCAGTTGCTTTTTGGCCCCCTTCCCCCAAGGAAGTGAGATGGGAGTGATTCGTCCTGTGTGCACACGCAAGCCGCAAGTGAAACAAGATTAAAGAATTTTTGACCACGCTTTCTCTACAAGAGAGTGTCCCTCTCGGGCTGGAGAAAAGAGCGAAGGTAAGAGAGGCTGCCGGCCACTCTCCGCGACCTCTTGTGTCTTTGCCCTTTCAAAAGCAAACCTTCACTTTTTCTTTTCTTTTCAGTGAAAATGATCTGATGCCTCATTAATAAACATACAAGCCCAGGAAAGTGCTGAAGACTTGGAAAAAAAGCAAATCTTAATTTAGAAAAGAAACCGGGCCCTGGCCGGTTTGCTCAGTGGTAGAGCGTCGGCCTGGCGTGTGGGGGTCCCGGGTTCGATTCCCGGCCAGGGCACAAAGGAGAAGTGCCCATCTGCTTCTCCAACCCCACCCCCTCTCCTTCCTCTCTCTCTTCCCCTCCCGCAGCCAAGGCTCCATTGGAGCAAAGATGGCCCGGGCGCTGGGGATGGCTCCTTGGCCTCTGCCCCAGGCGCTAGAGTGACGCCCCGGAGGGGCAGAGCATCGCCCCCTGGTGGGCAGAGCGTCGCCCCTGGTGGGTGTGCAGGGTGGATCCCGGTCGGGCGCATGCGGGAGTCTGTCTGTCTCTCCCTGTTTCCAGCTTCAGAAAAATACAAAAAAAAAAAAAAATTAGAAAAGAAACTGTACAAAGCCTGACACTGGGCGAAGGGAAGCTGGCAGAAGCCCCCTGCCTCTGCAGAGCTGCCGTCCACAGACTGAGCTCACGTCCGCAGAAGAGCGGGGGTCACATCGCGACAGCCAAGGAGGCCCGTGAGGAGCAGACGGGCTCTCCCTGCGGGCAAGACAGACGTGCTCTACTGCGGCTGGGCCCCGCAATGGGGGGCTGGGGCCAGGGAGTCAGAGGCAGCTTCTCCCAAACTGAAGAGGCAAAAGAGGACGTTTTAGAAGAGAACATCTGGGGAAATGTGAACATTAACTGCATGGATTAAAACAATGTTAAATTTCTTAAACATGGTTTTTATCATGATTATGTAGGATAATATATGCATCTTTTTGTGTGTGACAGAGACAGAGAGAGAGAGAGAGACAGATAGACAGGAAGGAGAGAGATGAGAAGCATCAATTCTTCATTGCAGCACCTTAGTTGTTCATCGATTGCTTTCTCATATGTGCCTTGACTGGGGGCTACAGCAGACCAAGTAATCCCTTGCTCAAGCCAGCAACCTTGGGCTCACGCTGGTGAACCTTGCTCAAACCAGATGAGCACGCGCTCAAGCCAGTGGCCTCGGGGTTCCAAACCTGGGCCCTCTGCATCCCAGTCCAAAGGTCTATCCACTGTGCCACTGGTCAGGCGGAAAATATACGCATTTTTGATAGCTAGAGATGCTATTTTATTTCAGCATTTTAAATATATGCTGAACTCTTTAGGAGTAAAGTTTTAAGCTTGTTTATAACTTTCAAATAACTTTAGAAAAAAATGACTAATATACTAACATAGAAATATACACAAGCACACACTTACACTCACACATATGTAGAAAGATAACCAAGTCGGGGCAACTCAAGAGCTTCCGTTCCAGGATTAAAATACACGTAACACGTCAGGGGGACGCTCAGATGCGTGAAATGAATATTGTTAAAATTAGAAGGAACAGAAAGATTCCACGTAAGTCCAGAGCTACCCAAGAGACAGGTCTGTTCTTGGTGAAATGTGCACAGATTTCACCTTTCTCTGCATGGTTTTTAATCTTCATATTCTACTGTTGGGCCAGCAGCAAACCTCTTAAAGACAAAATTTGAATGGGGATTTTATATACGAGCTTCAGGCAAAGGAGCTCAGGAGGCAATTAGGACCAGTTCTAATCTGCTGTGAGGTTGGAGAGAGGGAACATCGAGGCAAAAAATAACTGGTAATGGAGAAATCAAATCTTTTCCCCCCCTAAAGTCAAGCAAAAACACAGGGAAAGGATACACTCTGTGGATGTGTGGATGTTGTGTGCACGAATGTGTGCGCCTGAAAGCTGGACAATGTGATATTTGTTGGCGTTCCTATTCCAGTGTTCCCCTCTCTCTGTGGGGCCCCCAGTGGATACCTGAAACCGCAGAGAGTACCCACCCCTCCCCACTTGGTTCTCTTGGCTGGCATAACAATGAAATGGCCTCGAGAAAGATTCTTCTACAATTACAAAACAACAACAAAAATACATAAGAACAGACAACAGAGGTGAAGGAGCTAGATACTGAAAACCACAAAGCATTATTGAAAGAAATTGAAAAAGACACAATGAAATGGAAAAAAAAAAACAGTCCATGTTCATGGATTGGAAAGAATCAACATAGTTAAAAATGGCCAGATGACCCAAAGCCCTATACAAATTTCATGCAATCCTCATTAAAATCCCAATGTCATTTTTGAAAGAAATAGAACAAAAAGTCACCAGATTTGTACAGAACCATAAAAGACCCCGCATACAGAGCACAGACTGACAGCTGTCAAAGGCGAGGCGGGTTGAGGGACCGGGTGGAAAAGGTGAGAGGAAGGAGCTAGGAAAGGAGCCCCACACAGACACAGACACAGACAGCAGAACAGCGAGGCCAGAGGGAAGGGCCGTGGGCGAGGTGGAAGAGGCCAAGGGGGGTGGGTGGTGGCAGAAGAAATGGCACTTGGGGTACTGAAGACGTAATACAGTTTGCACACCATGTGTTATGGAATCGTACCCCTGAAAGCTATATAATTTTATTTACCAATGTCACCCCAATGCATTCAATAAAAATAAAGAAATTACATTGACAAAACTTAAACATTTCCAAAGAGGCTCTGGCCAGTCAGCTCAGTTGGTTAAGAGCATCATCTCAAAATGATAAGGTTGTGGGTTCGATCCCCAGTCAGGTCACCCGCAGGAAGCAGCCAGTGAATGCTCGACTGGGCGGAACAACAAATGAATATTTCTCCTTTTCTTTTTTCCTCTCTCCTCCTTCCTCTCTGAAACAATAAATAAAAAAAGTTAAGCCCTGGCTGGCTAGCTTGGTTGGTTGGAGCGTTGTCCCAGAGCACGCAGGTTGCTGGTTCGATTCCCAGTCAGGGCACATACAGGAGCAGCCTGTTGTTCCTGTCTCTCTCTCCTTTCCTCTCTCTCAAAAACAACAACAACAACAACAAAAAAGAAAATAAACAGGCAGTTCTCAAATGAACCAAAATATAGCAGCTGGTGAAAAGATACTTATCTTCACTTATAGTTAAAGAAATGCAAATTAAACAGCAAATAATATTTTATAGTTTACCTATTAATCCAGTAAAAGTTTGAAACTTTGATATGCCCAGGTTGGCCAGGATCTGAGATAAAATATTCCCTCATGCACTATTGGAAGTAATCTTTTTATAAAATATTACTGGGTAGATAATTAAGGCCATATCTAATAAAATTTAAAATGCACCAGCATACACACAACTGTTTGGTAGGAACTTGTTCAGTCACGTACTGGCAAATATATATTGAGTATAACAATATTTGATATGAGAAAACATTTACTCAGACCATCAAAAAACAAAAAAACAAACAAAAAAAACCTACATGTTTATCAGCAGAAAGTTATCTAAATTGTATACAAAATTTTCAAAAGAAAGATGTTGATTTGAATATGCTGGTATAGAAAGGGCACAAAATTTATATCACTGAGTGAAATGAGCAAGGTATAGAGCATTGCATACATAGGTAATTCAACTTCTGAAAAAGAAGAAAGCTTTCACACACACACACACACACACACACACTCACACAGTGCATAAGAATCTTCACAAAGGACGTTAAAGGTTAACTTTGACGGAAGGTTAATTATGCAATCCTGTGATGTATGGTTTCTTCTTCTTCCCACCCCCCTTTTTTTTGCCATTTTTTAAAAACCAGTACAATTACTATTTTAAAACTAATCAACTGAATAGTTGAAACTTGAAGTCAATTCACACCAAACTTCTTGATACTTTAGATTACGAAAGAGGAAGCTTCTTGGTAATATGCAGAGACCATACTGCACACGCGTTTCCTGAACTTGATTGATGTGTTGTTACACAGAAGCCCCGGCTTTAAGATGACTATTTAGCTATGTCCTGTGCAGAGGACGTTGGTGTGAGTGCAAGTCCCAGCCCCGTCCCTAACAAATCACTGCCTCTCAAACCAGAGGTGCCTCCCTATAAATGGGAACTGGACCATCATTCCCAGCAGTGTACTAAGATTGTATAGAAAGGATGAAACATGTATTTTCTGAAATGAACGGTCTGGGTTCTTCCTTTTTTGCCAAGGAAATTTTATTCAAAGTTTTGCAGACACTCAATGCCTCAGGGGAAGCCCTCCTTCATTGACAAGAGTTTTCGGCTGCTGGTTCAGAGGGGGGCGACAGGGACTCCACCAGCCAAACGTATTGCATCGCCAGGTCAGATGAGAGAGGGTTCTGCTCCCTTGCGAGGGTGGTCCTGGACACTCCTCACCACCTTGAATTCCCTGAGTTGTGTTAGTGAATGGAGCAATGTAGTCCCTGTCTGTGTGCATGTTTCTTTTCTAGCTGGATCACTGAACTTGCAAGAAAAACTCTCCATCTCATGAGAGACCGTTTGTTACATAGTTTATACTAGCCATATTCATAAATACCAGATAAAATAAATTTTATGCATGGTTGGGCTTGAGCGAGGGAACAACTAGTGGAAAGGAATCAGGATACAGTCATGGGCTCTGAATGCCATTAGAAGTTTTCCAACAAAGTCCCCAAGAGAGAAATGTTGGTGACTCATTTTTCAAGTTGCCATTTCGTAGGAGATTACTCAGCGCACCACCCAGTCTTTTGATCTGATAGACATGTCGGGACTCGCTAGAAACACCTCATCTTGCAAGATATCAGAGCTATTTGCACAAACAGTGACACAGCGCATTTATACAAATTATTAGGGTGCATTGTTCGCTAAGCATTTATTTCCTGATAATTTTTAAAGACACAGGAGAAGAAAGACAGTCTGTGCGTACGAGGGGGGAAGTAGAGGAGATGGAGCGGAAGACTTTTCTGAGTTCTGATTTTGGTGAGGATTTCTTCCCCAAATTTGGGGGCTTTAAAAATGCAAGGAAGCACTGTCTTCTCTCATTTGCTTGGAGAGAATTTCTGTATTTTAAGAACAAAGAAAACCAAGTCTAGGCTACAAATCTGAGAACAAATCAAGAAATACACTCAGAGAAAATCCCGGGAGGGTGACTACCACGGGGTCGCTTCACCCACCAGGCAGAAAATCCCAGCAGTTCTCTGATAAGAGTCTCCCACTTTGCCACAGAGGTTAATCCATTCCTGATGCTGTTCTCTAAAAAAGGACCTGATTACCCAGTATGTCATGCCAAAGGCACGGCTTCCGCAGGCCCTGTGGGTCACCTCACTGCCCTGACCAGGCCAGAGGCCCTGGTCGGAATCCCAGATCTTTCCCACCGAGCCCAGAATGTCCCCTGGGTTGGCTGGGCCCATCTTAATTCCTGCTAACTGATGGTAATTTTGACCTGGGAGTTAACAGGAACTGCCCTTTGGATTTCTTTTGGCCTCTGTGCAATCTATTAGGACACTTAGCTTCTGCCTTCTACATAAAATATTCCTATTTCAAAAACACACACACACACACACACAAACTTTTACGTCAAAAATGACAGGGTTCATTATTCTGAAATATGATTTTGCAGCACAAACTCCCTAAAACAGAATACATGATTTAATACACCATCTAAGATAGCACCGGTTTTCATTTCTGCACAATCAGGGACTAAATCTATGTCACTCACTCCCCTATGTGTGTTGAAAACGGTTTTATGTTCCATCTTCCTTTAAATTATACACATCAAGATCATAATGGGACACAGCCTACTTTGTTGCCAAAAACCTGCTAGGTTAGATCATCTCTTAAACTCTATTTATTTTTTATGACAAACAAAAAAAAAATGAAAGAAAATGACAAAACAGCTACTGAATGCCCAACTAATGAACACCAAATGCCTCTCGGGGCCGCCTCCAGATTGTACTCATTTGTTTAGGAGTTCGGTTAACTTCCTCTTTGATGCTCTACCTCCCAAAAGTAATCCTTAAAATGAAGCTGGTTTTCATAAGCTACCGGGGGGCTAAGCTGGTTCCCATCTGCCCCCATGTTCTGATGCTGGGGTCAAAAGTTTGATGCGGCTTTGACGTGCAGAGTTTCGTTGAGAGGGGTAAAAAAAAAAAAAGGTCTGCCGTGCCCTTGACATGCTTTGTCTTAGAGGAGCAGTGCACACCCCGAAATCTCAGCCCTCAGCTGGCGGGTCACTGT
Organism: Saccopteryx bilineata; assembly: GCF_036850765.1. Taxonomy (NCBI): domain Eukaryota; kingdom Metazoa; phylum Chordata; class Mammalia; order Chiroptera; family Emballonuridae; genus Saccopteryx; species Saccopteryx bilineata. The sequence continues at coordinate 390,507,330 of NC_089491.1, read as the reverse complement.
CTGTACTCGCAGACAGCTCGGGAAAGGGCTCCGGATGAAAATAAGATACAGACAGAGTTTCCTAGGAATCACCATCAGGATTCAGAAGGGCGTTCAGAGTTCATCTGAGCGAGAGTTCAGATTTGGACAGCATGGCAGTTTTACAGGTTAATGTGTATTCTGCATCGTTTATGTGGAAGTCTTTCTAGATTCCCCGGGAAAGCATCTGTGACATGCCGAGTTCTGGAGGACGTGCCCGCGACCGCCCTTTGAAGAGCAAACCCCAGCATGCACCGTCCACTGGCATCCAGTGGTCCAGCGGCCTCCGGACTGGCGTCTCCCACGGTAGACAAGTGACACAGGGAGAAGGAAGGAAGGCGGCCTGACCCCTCCGCCCCTGGATTACACAGACCCTAGTCACCGCGGGGGGACACAAACATGGGAGGGGGGACACAGCATGTGTGTGGGGGGCACAGACATGGGAGGGGGGACACAGCATGTGGGGGGCACAGACATGGGAGGGGGACACAGTATGTGGGGGGCACAGACATGGGAGGGGGGACACAGCGTGTGGGGGGCACAGACATGGAGGCACACAGCATGTGGGGGGCACAGACATGGGAGGGGGGACACAGCGTGTGGGGGGCACAGACATGGGAGGGGGACACAGCGTGTGGGGGGCACAGACATGGGAGGGGGGACACAGCGTGTGGGTGGCACAGACATGGGAGGAGGGACACAGCGTGTGGGGGACACAGACATGAGAGGGGGACACAGCATGTGGGGGACACAGACATGGGAGGGGGAACACAGTGTGTGGGGGGCACAGACATGGGAGGGGGACACTGTGTGGGGGGACACAGACATGGGAGGGGGACACAGCGTGTGGGGGACACAGACATGGGAGGGGGAACACAGCGTGTGGGGGGCACAGACATGGGAGGGGGGACACAGCGTGTGGGGGGGCACAGACATGGGAGGGGGGACACAGCGTGTGGGGGGCACAGACATGGGAAGGGGGACACAGCGTGTGGGGGGCACAGACATGGGAGGGGGACACAGCGTGTGGGGGCACAGACATGGGAGGGGGGACACAGCATGTGGGGGGCACAGACATGGGAGGAGGGATACAGCGTGTGGGGGGCACAGCGTGTGGGGGACACAGCATGTGGGGGGGCACAGACATGGGAGGGGGACACAGCATGTGGGGGACACAGACATGGGAGGGGGACACAGCGTGTGGGGGGCACAGACATGGGAGGGGGGACACAGCATGTGGGGGGCACAGACATGGGAGGAGGGACACAGCGTGTGGGGGACACAGACATGGGAGGGGGGACACAGCATGTGGGGGACACAGACATGGGAGGGGGGACACAGCATGTGGGGGGCACAGACATGGGAGGAGGGACACAGCATGTGGGGGACACAGACATGGAAGGGGGACACAGCGTGTGGGGGGCACAGACATGGGAGGGGGACACAGCATGTGGGGGGCACAGACATGGGAGGGGGACACAGCATGTGGGGGGACACAGACATGGGAGGGGGGACACAGCATGTGGGGGGGCACAGACATGGGAGGGGGGACACAGTGTGTGGGGGACACAGACATGGGAGGGGGGACACAGCATGTGGGGGGGCACAGACATGGGAGGGGGACACAGCGTGTGGGGGACACAGACATGGGAGGGGGGACACAGCATGTGGAGGACACAGACATGGGAGGGGGGACACAGCATGTGGGGGACACACACATGGGAGGGGGGACACAGCGTGTGGGGGGGCACAGACATGGGAGGGGGGACACAGACATGGGAGGGGGGACATAGCGTGTGGGGGGCACAGACATGGAGGGGGACACAGCGTGTGGGGGGCACAGCGTGTGGGGGGCACAGACATGGGAGGGGGACACAGCGTGTGGGGGGCACAGCGTGTGGGGGACACAGCGTGTGGGGGGCACAGACATGGGAGGGGGAACAGCGTGTGGGGGGCACAGCGTGTGGGGGGCACAGCGTGTGGGGGACACAGACATGGGAGGGGGGACACAGTGTGTGGGGGGCACAGCGTGTGGGGGGCACAGCGTGTGGGGGGCACAGACATAGGAGGGGGACACAGTGTGTGGGGGGCACAGCGTGTGGGGGGCACAGACATGGGAGGGGGACACAGTGTGTGTGGGGCACAGCGTGTGGGGGGCACAGACATGGGAGGGGGACACAGTGTGTGTGGGGCACAGACATGGGAGGGGGACACAGTGTGTGGGGGGCACAGCGTGTGGGGGGCACAGACATGGGAGGGGGCACAGACATGGGAGGGGGACACAGTGTGTGGGGGGCACAGCGTGTGGGGGGCACAGACATGGGAGGGGGCACAGACATGGGAGGGGGACACAGTGTGTGGGGGGCACAGACATGGGAGGGGGGGCACAGACATGGGAGGGGGACACAGCGTGTGGGGGGACACAGACATGATGGGACACAGCATGTGGGGGGCACAGACATGGGAGGGGGACACAGTGTGTGGGGGGCACAGACATGGGAGGGGGACACAGTGTGTGGGGGGCACAGCGTGTGGGGGGCACAGACATGGGAGGGGGGACACAGCGTGTGGGGGGCACAGACATGATGGGACACAGCATGTGGGGGGCACAGACATGGGGGGACACAGCATGTGGGGGGCACAGACATGGGAGGGGGACACAGCGTGTGGGGGGCACAGACATGGGAGGGGGGGACACAGCGTGTGGGGGGCACAGACAGATTTGCTTTTCTCTCAGGAGGTCTGGACGATGCAATGATGCGCAAGTTGAGCACGTTTTTAAAACCAGCTCTCCGCCTCAGGCTCCAGATATGACGAGTTTGTCTGTCTCTTGGTCTTCAGCTCTGGGGGGGCGATGACCATTTTATTCTTTTCCTCTGTCTTCGTGGGTCGTGCAGGAAGAAGTCACGGGCGTGGCAGCCAGTTGGCATCGTGGACTGGACATTCAGAATGCTCTTTCAGGTTCATCACAAGGATGCACTTGACGTCTTCGTGTTAGCCATCCGCTCATCTTCTAGTAGATTCTTTGACCCTGGGATTATCTAGGCAAAAATACGGTGCATTTTATCTTTCCAAAGCGGCAGTGTGGCTGAGGGAACGCGTCGGTAGTTCTCAGAGAGACAGGTGGGGTGCCTAACTTTCTTACCCTAAGTGGACGTGTAAGAAAACGTTCTCGCCCTCAGTCGATGTGGTGTGACACTGGCGGAGAGCGTGCGACAGAAGACCCTCCCATCGGCTTGGAATATCCCTGCTTCAAGTGAAGAATATTCTAGAAGCAGCCTTTCCCTCTGCTGGTCGTGCGGCCTAAGTCTGCCGGGAAGACGCCTGCCCCGCACTTTTCCGTGCGTTGCTGCCCGTGGCCGCCTGTCTTCCGGCTCACCCCTCCCACGAGTGGACTGAAGAATCCCATCTGAGCCGGTGCGGACGGGACGAGGCTTCCGGTCACCGCTTCCTCCACGGGGCCCCCACATAAGATAGTTTCATTAGCCAGATCCTGCTCTTCAGGTGAACTCACTATATTCATTCAGGACCCATAAAGAGCTTCTTCTACTTTAAATCTTTGACAGACAGATACATTTACCAGATCGGTTAAAGCATGCTCAATTAGATTTAAATTTCAGAAAGAAAAAAAAAAATCAAGAAATAAATTTTTTTAGTGTAAATAGGTGCTAAATATTGCACAGGACAGATAGTACTTATACTAAAAAGAATTATTTGTCATTTTTCTGAAATTCAGATTTAATTGATTACTCTGTATATTTTATTCTTGTGCCAATCTGATGACTCAGTCTACAGGGTTTTGCATTTGTAATGTTACTTTTTTTTTTTTTAAGCAATAAAGAGAGAGAGAAAAAGACGGACAGACAGAAAGGGAGAGATGAGAAGCATCAATTCTTTGTTGCAGCACCTTAATTTTTTATTGATTGCTTTCTCATATGTGCCTTGACTGGGGGGGGGGGCTCTAATGAGCCAGTGACCCCTTCCTCAAGCCAGAGATCTTGGGTTCAAGCCAGCGACCTGGGGCTCAAGCCAGCAACCATAAGGTCATATCTTTGATCCACGCTCAAGCCAGGGACCCTGCGCTAGAGCCGGAGACCTTGCGGTTTCAAACCTGGGACCTGAGCATCCCAGGTCAATGCTCTATCCACTGTGCCACCCCCTGGTGAGGCTGTAACCTACTTTTAAAATAGCAGTACGAGGAAAACCAGGAAACCATGTTTACCTGCTTTACCTTCTTGCTACCTGGCAAAAGATCTTGCTTAATTTCTGTAGGGAGAAAAGAGGGTCTATGACAAAACGACCAACACGTATTATTGTCATTTAGACATAATATAAATTCTGCATGTGATGCCTATATTGGTGTCATTACCTAAGACTAGTGGGACCCTCTTGACAATCTTTATTTCTATTAAAAATGAGATTAAAAAGATTTCAGCAACATCAAAAACTAGAATTTTTTTTATTACTTTAAAGCTATTCTTAGTAAAGAAATTTAGTAAGGTCGAAAGCATATTGAAAATCTCATCAGTCGAGGAAAGTCAAAGTAACTCTAATGAAGAGATCAACTGGAAACGGCCCTGAGATGGTCATTAAAGCAATTGTCTGCAGGTCGTCATTGTAGCCGTGAAAAAGCACGACCCTCAGATCGACAGCACGTGATTAGAGTCCCTGATCGCAATGGCCCTGTGTCTCCCTCCTAAGCGAAAACCAATTTGAAATCACAATTATTTGTAAAGCTCTAACAGCAATTGCACGGTGACACGGGAATGCCTCATTTTATTGTGCCTTGCTTAATTAAGCTGTATAATTATGTTAACCAGCAGTCAACCCCAATACAATCAATTTTAAAAGAGAAAATGATGGGCATTAATTCATCTGTAATACTCGGTAGAACTCGCCAGTGAAGACATCTGGTCCTGGGATTTTTTCTGTTGGGAAGTTTTCACTGACTCAATCTTTTTTACTAGTTACAGGTGTGTTCAGCTCTTCAATTTTTCATGCTTCAGGCTTGATAGAGTATATATTTCTAGGAATGTATCCATTTCTTCTAGGTCATCTAATTTGTCAACATATAATTTCAGAAGGAAAAGAAATAATAAAGAGGAGAAATAAACAAAACTGAAAATATGAAAATAATAGAAAATCAGTGAAATTCAGCCTTTTTTTTTTTTTTGAAAGGATGAACAACATTGACAAATTTTAGCTGGACTAACTATAGGAAAAAGAGGGAAGACTCCAATAAATAAAATTAGCAATGAAAGATGAGACTTTGCAACTGATCACACACACACACACACACACACACACACACACACACACACCCCGTTCCTAGCTCTAGTAGCTTGATCAGTTCTCTCTCACCTCCACAACACACATCTGTGCTTAGCTGGAAGGACTTTCTCTCTGCAACTGCAGACCAGTTAGGGAGGCTGATAGTGGACATCACTTTACTTAACGAGAAATGGAATGCTTTGTTTGTTGAGGCAGGAAAAACACCTCCCGGGAATCTTACTACGTCAGAAGTAAAGATGATTTAGGCAAGATTCAAAATAATTCTAGTAAATATATATATTTATTCTACAGCAGTATGTACCTAATCAAGGCAGGTACCTGAAAAGACAGACTTCTGGCATAAAGGACCAAACTGTGCAGCCGTTCATTCCTGAGATCTGTCTCCTTCGCTTTTTTTTTTTTTTTTTTTCCAGTTTCCTGATTTGTGATTGGAAGACAGAGAGGGAGTAATTTTGCATGAACGTCGTGGTGAAGCTAAGAGACAAGCCTGCCTGGCCCCAGGATGGCAGTCACACTGGGTGAGCATTCCAATACACAGATCTGAAGTACTTAACGTCATGCTTTCCGTCAAGATAGATTATACACATCTCCAAACTGTTGAAAATTGCAAAATGTTAAAACTGATGGACACCACTCAATTGTAAATTTTATGCTATTGCCACATAGCAGTGTAACCCTAGCTGGTTAAAAAAAAAAAGTCACTGTATGTTAGTATTAGTAAGCATAATTAGTACAATATGTTATTTAATATGCATGGTTATTATTAAGATACTGAACAAAATATCTCCTGTAGCAATGTCATACAAACGTTCACCCTGTTGCTGTGCTAGAGTTGGAGCTGAAAGTTACACCTGGAAATCACTAATGTTTAGAAATATATTAAGATGTGGTAAAACACTGTGAATCAGGTCAAATGACTCAAACGTTCTGTGTTGTTAATTTTGGAAAGAGGACTAAGAGAAACATTAGAGACATTGCTGAGGAAATAAAAAGCAGTCTTAAAGAAAATAAATAAATAAATAAGAATAGTTGCTAGAATGTATGGTCGCAACATTTAATTTGTTCCTCCTTCCCACTTGGCCATTCGCTCCTAAGGGAAAACTCGTCTCGAAGAAGGTTAGGTTTTCAGGAATGCGTCTCTTGCACAAAGTGCAGCTATCCTGAGTTTTTCATTAAAAGCATCTGACAATGTATTGCTTTCTTGTCCAATTTTATGAAAGCGTCCTGTGATTTATCAGCAAAATTGGATTTCCATGAGGATGAAGACTAATGTAGCCCCCAAACCTCATACCATGTTTGCCAGAAAATAATACTGTCTAATAAATATTTGGTGAATAAATGAATGCCAACCTCAGATAACTTCACATCCACACCAGTCCCAAAGATTCTACTCCAAGAGCTTTTCTCCAGATCACTTATAAGAGTTTTTGTTCCTGGGAAGGCTACTAATACTTCTTCATTCAGAGATTTGTCAATTTAACACTCATCTTAACCTGCAAGTTAATGGTCACTGCAAAGTAGCAATTAAACCTTTATACAATCCTTTCTTGAATAACCCAGATAAATGAATTAAGTCTTTGTCAGAGAACTGTTCCAAATTCATCAAAGCCTGCCCCCTGTGGGATTCTTGTGCACAAGGCTTCATTTTGATGTTCTTCATCTGTATTGAGAGTCAATGTTAAGAAATAACTTTTTTAAACTCAGCCTTGGGTTCATCGTGATTGATGATGAGAATTTATAAGGGTCCTCTTTCTGAGAACTGCCTCCAGACTAGAAATAGATCATCCTAAGTAACTGATCGGCTTTCATCTCTCTGAAACTGTCAATTGTATAATTGAAAATAGCGTTGCGTGTGTATTTTAAGTGTTATAAAACTTAACATTTAAGTTTGGAGCAATGTAAAATGGAATGAGTCCATTTTTCACACAGTGTTTGTACCCACCCTGGCCTCCTTTCTTTCCTTGCCTTTCCTTTTAATTTAACTTGTGTGCCCTTCATCTCTCCTAAGTCCCCCCCCCCACCCTTGGAACAAGGCAAGGGCTCAAATAATGTCAGAATAAATAATGTCAAAATCCTACTCAAGCCATTTGTTTTCTTTAACCCTTTGAAGGGGCACATTAAAGCATGATGGTTGTTCTGGTAAATGAGAAAGGGACGCATTGCTTATTACAAACCATAATGTGGCTTTTTTTTGTTTGTTTTTTAAGGGTAGGTGATGTTTGTTGAATACCAACGAACTTTGGTTATAGGTGGCACTAACTTATTTGGTGTGAAATCTAAACTCCCTGCTCTGTGGTTCCTCCCGGGCTCATTTAAAGGGTGGGGAATGGATTGGGGGAGGAGCATAGATCACCCTACCCATCTCTCTAGCTCAGAGGCTGTGTGTCGCCAACACCACCATTTTCCAGTGATTCCTCCTATAGTTTCCATATAGATTTTATATCTACTGTATTTATATCTGGTTGGAAAGTTTATATATATATATGTGCCTGAGCAGGCGGTGGCGCAGTGGATAGAGTGTTGGACTGGGAAGCTGAGGACCCAGGGTTTGAGATCCCGAGGTTGCCAGCTTGCGCTCGGGCTCGTGGCTTGAGCAAAAAGCTCACCAGCTTGGACTCAAGGTTGCTGGCTCAAGCAAGAGGTTGCTCGGTCTGCTGAAGGCCCATGGTCAAGGCACATATGAGAGAGCAATCAATGAACAACTAAGGTGTCACAACGAAAAACTGATGTTTGATGCTTCTCATCTCTCTCCGTTCCTGTCTGTCTGTCCCCTATCTCTCTCTCTAACTCTCTCTGTCTCTGTAAAAATAAATAAATAAATAAATATATATATATATCAGTATTAGATCTAATAAATCTGATCTGTTTCACAATTTGCTAGTAAAGTCTAAGGCACAGAATGCCGAGACTCACGACTCAGACCTGTGTTTATATTTCACACCTATTCAACTTATCAGCTGTGTGATGTTGGGAAAATACTTAACCTCTCTGTGCCTCCATTTCCTCATCTGCAACGTGAGAATAAGTTGTGGGGATTAGATGAGGCCATGTACATAAAACACCTGGTGCAATGCCTTGTGGTTCCTGAAACTTCTCTGTGCTGTGCTGCTCTTGTTGTGTATGAGCTTTACATCCACACACCATTCACTTCACCAGCTCCCTGAGCCTCTTGCTGACCTCGCCCTTTCTGTGCACATAAAGACTCTATTATTTTTAGACTTAGAGTTCCTTACCGATCGTCTCTTAAATTCTTTTTTTTGGGGGGGGGGCATGTCTAATTTCTAGTGTACGCCTTCCTGTTTTCCTCACTCAGCCTGTCTTTCTATTTTTGAGGAATGGCAGGAGAAAAGCCAATTTTGCTCTGCCCGCTGACCATGAAGAGCTATGTGTGTGTGCGCTTTTGTTATTTCCCTTGAAGGGCCGGCTCCTTGCTTCCTTGGCAGGCATTTTCCCTGGACTTCTCTCAAGCTCTCTAACACAGTCCTCCGGCTGTCTTAGCTTTTAAACTCCTCTTTTCAGTTTTTCCCCTAACAAATGCTCCCACTCGGCCATTAAAGTTCTTTCCGTGAATAATAACACGAGGCATGTCTTTGGGTTTCCTTCGTGCTCTGGAAAGTAAAAATTACCCTGACAACTGCTCGCTAGTTTTTCACACACCCTCCGCCCCTCGCCAGTGCCTCTTTGGAAGACCATCCGCCATGTCTCAGGACCGGAGTCCACATACTTCCTTTCACCTGGAGTGTTCGACAGAGCTGCCTTCTCAGAACCTTCCCCTGCCCGGTCTCTTGATCAGTTTTTCTGCAAGCCTTGTTGGACCCCTCTAACCCACTCCTTTATCCGCCCAACAATTAGTGAACTGCTGTGAAAAAAAATACTGCAGTAAACATGGGGATGCAAAATATATCTCAGTAGCCTGGTTTTATTCCTTTAGATGGAAACTCAGAAGTGCAATGTCGGGTTCGTATGGCGGTTCTGGTTGTAATAGTGGAGGAACCTGCATACTGTTCTCCGTCACAGTGTTATTCATAACAGCCGGATATGGACACACACTAAGTGTCCGTTAATGAATCAATGGATAGAGATGGTGTGTGTGTGTGTGTGTGTGTGTGTGTAATGGAACTCTATTCAGTCATGAAAAGGGAGGATATCCTGCATTGTAATGTGGATGAACCTTGAAGACATGACAGTAAGTGAAATAAGTCAGAAAGAGAAAGATACATACAGTATAATATCTCTTATTTGTGTAATCAGAAAAAAAAAGAACTCATAAAACCAGAAAGTAACATGGTGGTTCCCAAGGCTGGGTGCTGGAGAAATGGGAAAGGTGTTGGTTAAGGGCCACGTTTGCAACCCGCAGATAAATCAGCCCTGGAGGTCCAGCAAACAGTACGTGATGCTAGACCACAACACTGTAGCATGAAAGAAATGATAATTACCACATGGTAGAGGTGCTAGCAAACACTACTATGGCAAGCCCATTGCAATATAAATGTATCAAATCAAAATGTTGTATACACTAAACTTATACAATGTTGTATGCCAACTATAACTCAATAAAAGAACAATAACAGTTGTCTCATTGGCAAATATGTTCTCCTACTCAGTGGGTTGTCTTTTTATTTGGTGGATTGCTGGGGCTAGAACTTCCAGTCCTATATTGAAAAAAAGTGATAATAGCAGACAGCCTCATCTTATTCCCAATCTTAAGAAAAACACTTATTGGTTTTTGCCCAGTAAGTATGATGTTGGCTGTGGGTTTGCTATATGTGGCCTTTATTAGACTGAAGTACGTTTCCTCTATTTGCCTTTGGTAAGAGATTTTGTTTGTTTGTTTTATCAGAATGGGATGCTGGATGTTATCAAATGTTTTTTCCGCATCCACTGATATGATCATATGATTTTTATTAAGTGGTGTATCACATTTATTGATCGGAAGACACTATACCAACCTTGCAGCTCGTGTAGTCATGGTGTGTGATCTTTGAAACGTATTGCTGGGTCTGTTTTGTTAATATTTTTTTCAAGACTTTGACATCTGTGTTTATCAGGGATGTTGACCTATAATTTTCTTTCTTTGTAGTGTCTTTATCTGGTTTTGGAATTAGGATAATCTTGGTCTCATAAACTTGGGACTCCTTCCTCTTGAACTTTTTGGAAGAGTTAAAGAAGGTGACAGTTCTTCTTTGAATGTTTGGTGAAATTCACCTGTGAAGCCCTCTGGTCTAGGACTTTTGTTTGTTGAGAGTTTTTTATATTGCAGCTTTAATTTCACTAGTGTATCCAAAATTTATAAAGAATTTAAAAAACTGAACACCAAAAAAATAAACATTCCAATTAAAAAGTGGGTAAAGGACCTGAATAGATACTTCTCCAAAGAAAACATAGAGATGGTCAATAGACATACGAAAAGATACTCAACATCACTAATCATTAGAGAAATGCAAATTAAAACCACAATGAGATATCATGTCATACTTGTCCATGAACACCATGTGTTGACAACGCTATAAAGAAATGTCACCCCTGTGCACTGTTGGCAGGAATACAGATCGGTGCAGCCCTTGTGGAAAGAAGTATGAAGCTACCTCAAAAAAAAAAAATGTAACTGCCTTATGACTCAGTGATTTCACTTTTGGGAATTTATCCAAAGAAACCTGACACACTAATTCAAAAAAAAAATAGATGCACCCCTATCTGGAAGCAGCCCAAGTCCCATCCGTAGATGAGTGGATAAAAAAGCTGTGGCCCATTTACACAACAGAATACTCCCTGGCCATGAAAAGAAGGAACTCTTACCCTTTGCAACAGCATGGACAGACCACGGAGTGCATTGTGCTAGGTGAAATAAGCCAGCCAGAGAGAGACAAGTAACTAACAAGCAAAAAAGAGACGAAATCATAGATAAAGAGCTAGCTGACAGCTGTCAGGGCAGGGTTTGGAAGGTGGGGGGGTTGAGGAAAAAAAAAGATAGAGATAAAAAAATGTCATAGACAAGACAACCGTGTGGTGACTGCCACAAAAAGGAAGGAAGAGGGGGAGGTGGGCGGTAAGGGGGTGGACGGTGATGGACGGAGGCGGGACTTGGGGTGGGGGACACACAGTGCAGTGTACAGATGACGTGCTGCGGAGCTGTGCACCTGGACCCTGTCCACTTGTTAACCAGCGTCACCTAGTAATGCCAGTGAAAAGGGGAAAAAAACAAACAAACCAGGGACGACAACAACAAACCCCCAAGTATTTGATTAGCCCCTCTTATTTCTCAAACTCTCTGCTACGTGAGGAGAACCCCCTGGTACACAAAAGAGCAATCCTGCCCTCCAGGAATTTATCCTCGGATGAGGAATGATGCTGTGAGGCGGAGGAGAGCAGGTGGGTGGATGCACTGAGCAGCACTGCCCTACGGTTACACTGGCTTAAGGAAGCCTCCCCTCCGGGACGACAGAGTAACTGAGATAGAACAAACAAAGCTCACAATTTTATGAAGACATCCGTGGAGCCCATCCCCCACCCCGTCAGAGATTAATTTAGAAGGACTCGGGCAATTCAATTCACTTCTAAGTGCTTTAGGCATTTTATCTGTAAAATAAAAAACAAACAAAAAAGAAACACTACTTACCTTCTTCAAAAGAAACACACGGGGTTGAAATGTGCATCCACTTGTGGTTTCTGCTGGACATGGTGTCATTTTGGCTTCCTGAACAGAGGACCGCTCATCAATGGACAGACCTCATAGCAAGAACACAAGCAGCGCAGTATGGAATTCGAACACTATTTAGTTGAATATCAGGAAACAGCTTGGGTTTCTCCGCTTCCTGAGTGTGATCTGAGTAGGGGAGCCTGGACTCCCACCCACGTTTCTGGCTAGTGATGAGGTTTACAACTAGCTGTCTTCTGTGGGCTCCCACGTGGGGGCATTTTGAAGGACTTCTGCCAGAAGCCGAGAGTAACCTGTCAGTGCTGTTATCAGATGGAATGAGATCGATACGGACACGTTCTGTGTTTGGGCTGCTTGGCTTTGCGTGGAGGAGGCGGAAGAGCCTCACAAGAGGACCCCTGCATTACGTATAGATGACAAGGAACACTTGTGGCTAGGACCCCCTGGCCTTGGAAATCAGCTGAGCTTCAGAACTTCTCATTCATTCTAAAGCTAGCTCCTTTATTCTCTTGGTGACTAATGAGTCTGGTTCCCTCCTTTCTCTGCCTCCCACAATACCCACCGTTCACGAAGGTCTGAATGTTCCTTCGCCAGAGACACTTCATTTGGCAAAACTGATGGCATGAGCTCATAACGTCAATACAGGAAACGGAAGATGGATTTTTCTAAGTTATCCTTTGCTTAGATTGGATGCTAAGGCTACTTACCCAACTTTGAGATACATTTAAATGTTTCACTTTTATTTATTTATTTATTTATTTTAATGTTTGAGGATTCTTATTGTCTACCTCAGTGTGTAACTGAGTTCTGCACTGTCTTTGGGTGTGATGACTATTCCTTATGCTCTCATTTACCACCTCCACACTGAAGACTCCCATATGTATATCTCTAGGCCAGAACCCTTTATGGATTTTTATCAGAGCTGTACTCACAAAAATTGTCATGCCCATGGACCACCTGTGTAATAATTTACCTAAAATGTTTCTCTAAGTTGAATTACTTTTACTATATCTATATCTCTACCTATACCTATATCTCTACCTATACCTGTATCTAGACTATACTTATACCTATACCTGTATCTGTGAAGCTTTATATCACTAATAGAAATAGAAAAACCAGAATCACTTAACACAACTACTTAGCAACTAGTTGCATGCCCATGAGGGACCAGGTAGAGAGTCACTGCGTCCTGCTGATTTGTTCAAAAACAACTTGAATGGGGTCCTATTTCTCTGTCCCCACTGCCGGCAGGCTAGATTTCCTAACAGGCTCCTTCAGCTCTGTCCCTTTCACTGAATTCTCCAGCTGTGCCCAACTGTTTGTAGCATATTTCATTATTCTAGGGGGCATGTTTTCCTGAGGTGAGCGTGCATATTTCAACTGATGATGACTCACAGGGTCATTGGCAGTACCCCCCCCCCATTTTAGTGGCACATATGAAAACTGAGATGCTACAGTCAGTGGCACTTGCTCATGTTTCCAAGGCCTAGGGTGCCTTTTGCCCACCTGCCTAGGCCATGCCTTCTTGCTATTTAAGGCTCAACGCAGGAACGCCTCTATTCAGGAAACTTGCTCCGAATTTCTTCCCCTAGCTGGCTCAGGGTACATATGCCTTTCTCTGCGTTCCCATAACATTAGCTCATATCTTTTTTTAAAAAATTATTTTTATTTATTTATTCATTTTAGAGGAGAGAGACAGACAGACAGACAGACAGAAGGGGGGGAGGAGCTGGAAGCATCAACTCCCGTATGTGTCTTGACCAGGCAAGCCCAGGGTTTTGAACCGGCAACCTCAGCATTTCCAGGTCAACGCTTTATCCACTGCACCACCACAGGTCTAGCTCATATCTTTATTATAATAACTCCTCTTTTTATTGTCAATGTCTTTGTAAGGGTCTGTGTCACCAAAGACCACCCCCTGAGGACAGTGACCATCTTATCTTATGCTCAGTATAGGCATCACAGTCAGCTGATTAGAGAGCACAGACGATGGTCACAGGCTATGACCTTGAGTGAGTTGTCTTCTTTGTGCCTGTTTCTTTATCTGAAAAAACGGGGACACTTTTAGATATCTATCCCACAGGGTTGTTGGGGAATTCAGTTAGTTAATTCATGTAGAGAGCTCATAACAGTGTCTGATATATACCCATCATTCTATAAGCATTGGTTCTTAATAATATCTTTCTATCCCTAATGCCATCATAGAACTGAGGCAGGAAAGAAACCTTAGAACATGCCCCCAACACGTCATCTGTACACTGTCTTGTGTTCACACCCCAAGTCAAGTCTCCATCCATCACCATTTATCCCCACTGAAAACTGTATAATTTTGTCAACCAGGGTCTCCCAGTAAAGTGATTTTTAAAAAGAAGAAGAAAAATGAGAACATAGGAAAGCCGTTTTTCCCTCTGTCCTACACTGACCAGAAGAGGCCGTGGTCCGTGGGAAGCAGGTGTGTGGGTCATCTCTTACAGCCCCTTCCTCTGCGACAAAGCCGTGGGGGCCAATGGGGGGGTTATTATGTTTTAAATGTATAACTGTTTCCTAATTACCTTCAAAAGCTATTTGTCTAATAAGAAATAAAAGTTGTAAAAATAAAAAAAAAATGAACTACAACTCATCTGCTTGAGGTTAAGAAGATAAGACTCTCTGCTTTCTAGCTAGAGAGTTCCTACCCACGGAGCTGGGGACAGACACATCGAAGTTGTCCAGGTAAAACTGGTCTTTTCTAAGGACAGTGGATTATGATACCGGCTTATCCACTGCAGCTCTTCGAGATCATAGACTCATGGTGGGTGCTAGATGGGAAAAGTAATGTCAGAGTCACAACTCTTGCCTTCACAATTTTTTTTTTGCATTTTATATATAAAAAAAATTACATTTATCTAGCACTTAGATCAATGAAAATAAATAGGAGAGTGGATAAAGGAAAACACATTTGCCCTACAGCTGATGTCATTTGAAATCACAGCTTGTCCCTCGGGTGTTCTGAAAGAGGCTGCATGCGGCTAATTAGAAAAAGAAAAACCAAAACAAGAGATCTATTCTGGACACATCTGGCCCGTGCCATCTCCCCCTCGAAACACTGAGTTATTTAACAACCATCATCTGCGCTTTGCTGTCTGGCACGGAGACTGGATCTTCAGTTTCCTTGCAAATTAAAAGGATGGACAGCTCTTTCATACACCATGAGCCAACAACTCCAGGAAAAAGTCAGTAAGAGGTGTGGAAGAATAATTTACACCAAAAATATTTTTATTTTTATTTACTTTTTCATTTAATTTTGAAAAGGAATATATAATTCGAGCCACCAAATGCTAAAACAACGCCTCGGTCTATATTCATTGTTGAAAAATGAAAAAGTTAGAGGGAAAAGACACACAAATCATCTATCTGCCTTTACGCCCACTCCAGATGTCGTGGCTAAGTCCGCAGTGCAGTGTGACACAGAGTTCTCTGATTTCTGGAAATGTCTCCATGTTTTCAGTTTTTGATCCTTTCTCTGAGAACAGGTGAATTCAGGTTGAGGGTCAAATGTGCCCTTCAAACTAGATTTTTCCTAACCTGACACCTGGAATTAATTAGTAGCCAAAGTAAATCCCATCCACCTAGTTACTTAAGTTCATTTTTCAATAGGTTGAAGAACTCTCAAAGAGCCCGCTATGAAAAGCTGAGGAAGCACAGTGTTGGCAGATGATGGGCACATAGTGACACTGGCTGTTTCTCGAAAGCATCCATGTCACACTCTGCAAGGTCAGGGTAGGGAGGTGGCACTCAATCTCCCTACCAAGAGCTGGGGAGACTGGGGCAGCTGGTATACACAGAACCATCTTCTGCTTAGAAATGATAGCCTTGGCACCCTGCAGGTGAATATCAGGAAGTCAACAAACGCCTCAATTCAACTGTTTCAATTTAACCCTTTGAGTATAGTATAAAAATTCACCACCCAAAGGAGTAAGGAAAATCACGTAATCTGGAAAACTTTTAATGGAGCAACAGAAAACAAACAAACAAAATCCCAGAATTTGTTACATCCCACACATTGCTCCAATCTCTAGACAGATGATCTCCTTCTAAAAAAAAAAAAAATTGGCCCTGGCTGGTTGGCTCAGCGGTAGAGCGTTGGCCTGGCGTGCGGGGGACCCGGGTTCGATTCCCGGCCAGGGCACACAGGAGAAGTGCCCATCTGCTTCTCCAGCCCCCCTCCTTCCTCTCTGTCTCTCTCTTCCCCTTCCGCAGCCAAGGCTCCATTGGAGCAAAGATGGCCCGGGCGCTGGGGATGGCTCCTTGGCCTCTGTCCCAGGCGCTAGAGTGGCTCTGGTCGCGGCAGAGCGACGCCCCAGAGGAGCAGAGCATCACCCCCTGGTGGACAGAGTGTCACCCCTGGTGGGTGTGCCAGGTGGATCCCAGTCGGGTGCATGCGGGAGTCTGTCTGACTGTCTCTCCCCGTTTCCAGCTTCAGAAAAATACAAAAAAATAAAAAATAAATTAGTCTTGTATATATACATTTAGTGTATTTTTGACAAGAAGGCTGGAGGGACTCCATCGTCGTGCGCTAGAACACTGAATTCTCTTTTGCCCTGGGAACCGCCAGCCTGGTCTGCGTTCATCCTCATCTTGACACCGTCTGATAGCAGGAAGTCCTGGTAATACAACCTTGGCTCGGGTTCAGTTTTTGTCGAATTTCCTAGAGCAGATGTTTCAAACCCGTCCCACTTTCCTCCCGTTCTTTCTTCTTCCTACCACTCTTGTTCTTGGCAGTCGACATGTCCCCTTGTTTCCCAGGGATACGGGGCTCTCAGAGAGCAGACACAGGACGTGTTGCGATGGCCTGGATTTAAGCGGAACCTGCCACGCTGTTGTCACGCGCAGTGATACTGGCTTGGTGACCCTCTCTCTACCGGGACCCTGGACTGATTCCACCCTGCCTGCTTTCCAGCCTGTTCCTGTTCAGCTTTCTAATCATGCTCAGCATTGTATCTGCTCATCCTCTGATAACTGGAGCCCTGTTTTCTTTTCCTTCTAAACATTCCCTCTAGCTTTTATTTTTTCTCAGCTGTCTACAGAACTTTAGCCCCTAACCACTGAGGGTTTCCATATGCACTTCTCCTGCTCATCCCTTCCACATTCCACATCCGTAAGCCCGGTGGCCCAATGGGGACCTGCACTGGGAGGACTCCCAAAGCAGCATGTCTGACCTGAACCCACCCAACGGCTTCCCTCCTGTTGCCGGTCCTGGGAAATGGCGCCACCAACCTTGGCGTTGTCTAAAGCCCGAAAC
The DNA here is from genome assembly GCF_036850765.1 of Saccopteryx bilineata. Classification (NCBI taxonomy): domain Eukaryota; kingdom Metazoa; phylum Chordata; class Mammalia; order Chiroptera; family Emballonuridae; genus Saccopteryx; species Saccopteryx bilineata. Next base: position 390,490,081 of record NC_089491.1, on the reverse strand, counting down.
GGAAGCCTCGTTCTTGACGCCTTGATGCTTTGCCACTTCCTTAAGCACCAGGAATTTCTAGTCTAGCTCAGTTCTCTGTATTTCTCTGTGTTTTCTATGTCATTGTCCTAGTTCAACACAGCAACCATCTCTCATCAGAAGCACTGTCAGAGAAAAATTACTTATTGGGCAGTTGTTAAAACTCACAGGACAGATTTCATTCAGATCAGTGCCGTAGGCGAGAGAGCCTGAGCTCAGGTCCAAGTCACAGAGATGACGGGACATATTAAAGGGAGTACGATGGAGATGGGGGGGGGCAGGGGGGTGAAAACACGGGTTTAGTAGGCCAGAGGAATATAGAATTACAAACACCAGGGAGAGGGCTCAGTCAATGTGTCCAGGTCATCTGTGTCTGCTAACTGCTGTTCATCAAACTCAGAGTCCTACCTGCCCACAGAGATTGGGAGACAAGGGCCCTATTTATCTCGATGATTACCTTTCAAAGGGATGGTGACCAGGACCTCGAGAAAGACATTCCTGCATTGTAAAGGAACGGAGAAAGGATTTACAATTGCAGGGTTTCTCTTTAGAGTAAATGCGTTGACACAAGGAAGGCCAGAGGCCTATGGTCAGGTTTGGCTCTAACCGCAGTAAGTGATTTTGGCAGCGTTTAGTTTTCTAAGGCAGGCATTTAAGAAAGTTCCAGTTGTTTTCCTAGGGACAGAGCCTAGAGGTGATAGAAGCTATGTTAGTCTGTGTTCAACTCTCTTAGCGTGGGGGGTGAACAAAATTCTTTGTGCTGAAAAGTTGCAGTCCTTATCGGCCCAGAGTCAAGGCTATTTGAAAAGGGGAATGGTTTTCCGGAGCCTGACTAGAGTGTGATTAAGGAGAGATCTTGGTCAGCGCTCTCACACAAGCCAGCTGTGGTAGACTGTCTCAAACACGGCTCCCACAACCCCTCCCACCCCTGTATCGCCACCTCACTCCTCCTGCACACACGCAGAAGTGAACAGAACAGTTCCGTCTCTCTGGGTCCCAGGTCGCATTCACTTTTTTCCGTTTCCTGCTGTGACCTTGGACCAGCCTCACCGTCTTTAGCAAGTATATCCAGGCTTTGAGCTGATGATGATCTGTGTCCCTGAAAAATGTAGCCATAAATATTTTCGTTAGTAACAACCGGAATGGCGTGGCAACCAAGATAAATATGAAACTGGTGATAGTATCTCCTATAAACAATAATCGACCACAAGAAGGTCCTGCTCCGGGGGCTACTGCATTCTTTGTTCCTTTGTCATGTCAGTCATGACATGACATATGTGATGCTATAAAAAAAGTACAGTCACAAGAGACTGTAGCAGAGAAGAGTCTGTGGAAGATCGGGGGTCATCTGTTCTGCTCCCACCCAATTTCCCCTTGAGTACATCGCCCTGTAACAAATTCTGGGATACTCAATGGAGCCGCCCACACCGTTCTTCAGTCTGAAGACGCCTCATCATACCTCTGCCCCACCATCAATACCTCCCAACAAGAGATGGGGACCAGTTTCCTTCCTTGAATCTTGTCTTGTAACTTGTTCTGGTCAATAGAATGAAACAGAAAGAGCTGGCCCTTAAGAACCCTTTGACTTCCTTAGAACCCTGAGCTCTGTTTTCAGTAGTTCGATTATCCCGCTGAAGGGGCGGGGGGTGTCCAGCGTGTCCCCATCATTTCAACCACCTAGCTTAGACCCTGGACATGGGAGAGCGACTACCATGGATGACCAGTCTCTGACATGGAGCCCCAGAGAATGCCTTCCGAAGCAGAGACGGGACAGCTCTGCAAAGCCTGCTTCAAATTAGGGAGTCACGAACAAATATGTGCTTGTTGCTTTAAGCACTTATCATCTTGGGTGTGATTTGTTTCACCTCTGAGCACACACACACTCATGTCACAGCTCTTTCTTGCACGTTCCTCACTTTGCTTGAGCAATCCACAGGGACCGCCGGCCGAGACTTCGTTTTTCTATTACAATGCCTTATTAGCTTACATTTCCGGGGTGGAAAAAAAAATGGTGAAGTTCCATGATTTTGTTCCAGGAATCGTGAACTCAAACTCTGGATGATTCTGCTTACTCTCAGATCAGTACTCTCTATAGACCAGGGGTCCCCAAACTACGGCCCGCGGGCCACATGCGGCCCCCTGAGGCCATTTATCCGGCCCCCAACGCACTTCCGGAAGGGGCACCTCTTTCATTGGTGGTCAGTGAGAGGAGCATAGTTCCCATTGAAATACTGGTCAGTTTGTTGATTTAAATTTACTTGTTCTTTATTTTAAATGTTATATTTGTTCCCGTTTTGTTTTTTTACTTTAAAATAAGATATGTGCAGTGTGCATAGGGATTTGTTCATAGTTTTTTTTTTTATAGTCCGGCCCTCCAATGGTCTGAGGGACAGTGAACTGGCCCCCTGTGTAAAACGTTTGGGGACCCTTGCTCTATATTTTTAGGTTTACAAACAGCACGTTTGTTTTTATATTATGGGCTGCTTCAGTGACGTCAACATGATTGGATAGATGAGATCACGGAAGACCATTCTTACGGTGTCTGAGTCACGGTCACCAATGCCAATTATCCCAACCATGCAGTCGCCATCATTAAAAGTGTAGTGTTAGTAGAGATCATTTTTCCCATTTCCCTAGTGGACTGTGAGAAACCGAAGGTTATTTACAAACACAATGTATAATTCTGCCCCATATGTTGGGAGGCGGGAGAGGAACAATAGGAGATTCTATATCAATTAATACACATAAGAAGGAGGGAATGCCCACCTATTCTCTTGTAGGAAAGGACACAGGGGGATTGTGAGGACAGGTCCTCAGCCGCGGAAGGGACGAGGCCTCAGCAGGAGTCACAGGAAAACCAGGGCTGGGGGTTGTTTCCGGGTTCCTCAGCACAATCTTTGTTGCCCCACGAGACCTGTGCGAGGGAAGAGGGGCCAGCGGCTGTGGTGCAGAGGGCTTGGCGAGACGCCGCTCCGAGAGGCTCTCTGAGAATTCAGGATGGCTGTGAGGGAACAGCGGCAGGGCTGGGCAGCCACAGGACACGGACGAGTGGTTAGTCAAACGGTCACCAGAAAGCTGCCGACACCTGCCAGCAGCCACCGAGCCCCCCGCCCCCCACCCTGGATGCGGACCAGGGCGCAGCAAAGCCCCCCAGAGTGTGAGGTTGTGGTTCAAAGGCTTCAATCTTCCTCTTGTTGTGAGTCTTCAATCGGGAACAGGGCTTCCCAGCCCCGGCTGATAAACCTTTACAGATGAGTAACAGGAGCACCTTCTTGAGGGAGGGTCTGGGATTCTAGAAAGACCGTGAAGCAAGACTTGAAGCAGCCAGTGCCAGTGACACTGAATGCTAACATGGCCCCCAACTCTTCTCCAGCCTTGGCCTTTTGCTGCTTCAGAGACTAACTATCAGTCTGGCTGATCAGAAAGACCCACGGGGAGACAGAGGGCGCACGGAAGAACCTTGCGTCACACGGGGATGGAGTCGTTTTGTCTCACAGGGAGGCGGTGAACTGGGGGGCCAGGGAAGGGGTGCGGACAGACTGTGCCATTACAGAAGAATCCGGACCACATTCTTCGCCTGCTTTCCAGGATGCTGGAGAGAAAACAGCCATTGTCACGGTGGTTAACCCTGGTTTCCACAGCCCTGCCATTTGGTTTCTGAGAACCACCGTCTCACCCCTCAGTCCGCAGTGACCAGGAAGTCAGGGGTAGAATCAACATTGTGCACCAGAAGGGTAGCTCGTTTCCTGCGTGCTGCCTGTGACAGATGCCAGAGAGACCCTCAAAGAGAGGTGACACTACCCAGTCATTGCCTGAAGAGGGACTCGAACACGTGTTCTCTTTCCATTAACTGTCTCCTTCAGGAGTTTTCCCAGTCGCAGCTGTGTCGACACGGAGTGTGCCTGTTCACCGCGGAGTGTGGCGGCCACGGTGTTGAGGGGGTGCGGGTGCGGTCAAGAGCCGTGGTGAGGAATTCTCTCCCGAAAGCGTACTGTGATTATGGGAGTTGACTCTTCAGAGCTACATTTTGTGTGTTTACTGGAAAGAGGGTGTGTGCATTCTCGAGCAGGTGACGCACACGTGTATCCTTCTCCGAATGTTGCACCTGTTCTAGACTGCAGAAGCAGCTCTCCCTCGGTTTTCCGAGCCTTCCTCTCCCCTGGACTTGACTCCGCATGCTTCCCCCCGCCAAGATATTTGTTTTTAATGCAAAACAAAACACGTTCATCCTCTGCTTGATGACATGGGTCACCCACAGGGTGGAATTCAATATTCTGAGCATAAGACACCAATTTCACCGAGAATAGCAAACTTTTTTTTTTCCGTCCAGGGCTCACAATCAATATTTCAGTTTTTAGGAGTCAAGGAAGCAAAACTGAGTAACTGTTCTCATGAAAAGGCTAACCCTCATTGTTGCATTTCACATTTAAAAACGTGGACACATCCTGAGCAGTCAGCCTGAAACCTTAGCAGGCTGAGACCAGAGGAGGCCCCGTGGCCGTGGTTTGCCACCGTAGCCCTTCCTAGCTCACCACGGGCGGCCCTTCTTGACTCCTGCTCTCTCTGCTCCCTAGCTGTCTTCTGACACCGGGCTGTCCCCGCCCTTCCCTCCGGCATCAGCTGGGAGCCTGCAGTCACTGAGCTGCACTGTCTCCCCGTCCTGTTCCCTGTGGGTGGTTTTCAGTCACGTCCTCTTCTCAACGTGCTCCGGGTACCTGGTGCCCTTTCTCACCTGCCCCAGCACACCGATGCCAACTGCATCAGCTCGGCCCTCCCCTGAGTGCCCTGGGCCCCGCCATGGTCCCGGAAGGCTGTAGGTGGTCGGGCAGCGCGTGTTGAATCGGCCTAGACTTCTTTGTTTATAAGGAGGATGGATACACAAGTTTTTGTTTTTTTTTCATTTTTCCGAAGCTGGAAACAGGGAGGCAGTCAGACAGACTCCCGCATGCGCCTGACCGGGATCTACCCGGCATACCCACCAGGGGGCGATGCTTTGCCCCTCTGGGGAGTCTCTCTGTTGCATCCAGAGCCATTCTAGCGCCTGGGGCAGAGGCCAAGGAGCCATCCCCAGAGCCACGGCCATCTTTGCTCCAATGGAGCCTTGGCTGCGGGAGGGGGAGAGAGAGACAGAGAGGAAGGAGAGGGGGAGGGGTGGAGAAGCAGATGGGCACTTCTCCTGTGTGCCCTGGCCGGGAATCGAACCTGGGACTCCTGCACGCCAGGCCAACGCTCTACCACTGAGCCAACCGGCCAGGGCCGATACACAAGTTTGATATATAAAAAAACTGAATGAACTCTGGACAACTGGTGTTGGGTATTTCTTTTTTATTTTTTCTAAAACAAACAAACATTCCTGTGGAAGCGTCAGAGCATAAACAGACCCATTCACAGGATGCGGCCGAGGGCTGTGCCCAGTCCAAGGTCAGGGCTGGGGCTTCGTGCCAATTTCAGCAAATTTGGGTACTCACAGAAGTTCTGATGTGATCTGACTCTAGTTTGGTACCTCTTTTTTTTTTTAATGCAAAAATAGGCTTGAGAAATAAGGGACAATATAACTCAATTAGAAAAAAAATTATGAGTTAAGCAGCACAAGGATTTTTTTTTTTTAAGTGAGAGGAGGGGAGAGAGAGACAGACTCCCGCATGCGCCCGACACGAATCCAGCCGGCAACCTCTGTCTGGTGTCTGTGCTGGAATCAACCAAGCTATTTTCAGCACTTGAAGCTAACACACTCGGACCAACTGACCTATCCTCGGTGTCCGATGACTGATGCTCGGGCCAATCGAGCCATTGGATGCAGGAGAGGAAGAGAGAGAGAAGTGGGGGAGGCAGGGGAAGAGAAGCAGATGGTCATCTTTCATGTGTGCCCTGACCAGGAATTGAACCTGGGATGTCCACACTCCAGGCTAATGCTCTATCCACTGAGCCAACCAACAGGCCTGGGCCAGGTTTTTTTTAAAAAACAAATTAATAGACTTTAATTTTAAATCAGTTTTATGTTTACCAAAAATATAGGACATTATAGCTATAACATGACCAAAACTCTATTTTTTTATTTTAATGATTTTCTATATCAGCAAGAGTTAGCTAAAGTGTGAATAAATAAGAATTCTATAAGTATAATTTATTGATGTGGAGCAAAAGTTTTACATTTGTTATCTTTGAGTCAGAAATTCTATCTCTGAGAATTACTCTTTAAGAAAATATCCAGTATATACACCAAATTATTTTTTTAAAAAAACAGCTCAGTGCAGCCCCATTTATAATAACATTCGTATTTTGAGATATATTAATAGGTTGAAATTATACAACCACCAGAAATTACGTGGTAAAAATATTTAATAAGATTAAGACACGCTCATAAAATGTTAAGTTTTTAGAAAGCAGAATCTATATACATATATACATACACACTATTAGAAAGCAGGAAAGATATTCATGAGCCAACGGTTATTTTTGAAAAAAAGGGAAAATAGGGTGAAGTCAGAAGTGGGATTGTTGCCCTGCTCAGTTGATTCTAAGAGATTTCTTTCTCCACAAGTGATCACGTCTGCTCCTGAATATATCTTTATGTCCCACACTGCCTTCTGGTTTACTGTCTACCAGCCAAAGGGGGGGGGGGGGAGTCTTTCTAAAATTGTAAATCAGATCACGTCGCTTTTCTGCTTCTACGTAGACGCAGAATAAAACTCAGGCTCCTTCACATCAGCTGAAATCCTGCTGCCTTCCCCTCGGCCCACGGGGCATCTCTCTCCCGCTGCCCGGACTCCCTGCTCGCAGTGGTTGCTGCTGCTGGTGGTGGTGGTGTTGCTGGATGTCCCTTCCATGTGCCCCCATCTGCTAAGCAGGAGTAGCCAACCATTTTATACCTACCGCCCACTGTTGTATCTCTGTTAGTAGTAACATTTTCTAACCGCCCACCGCTTCCACAGTCATGGTGATTTATAAAGTAGGGAAGTCACTTTACTTTATAAACTTTATAAAGCAGAGTGACAGCAAGTTAAAGCATATAATAATAATTACTTACCAAGTACTTTATGTCGAATTTTCACTAAGTTTGGCAGAATAAATCTTTATAAAACAACTTACTATAGTTAAAGCTATCTTTTTCTTTATACTTTGTTGCTCCGCTGCCGCCCACCATGAAAGCTGGAGCGCCCCCTAGTGGGCGGGAGGGACCAGGTTGACCACCACTGTGCTAAGGCCTCCTGGGCTGGTTCTTCCGTCTGTGGGGAATGCCCCTTCTCTGATTCTGCAAGATGGGCAGCCTGTCAGGTCTCCTGTCTCATCTCCTAAGAGCTGCCTTCTGGTTCCGTCCCTCTCCCAGGCACCACCTAACTCGGCAGTCTATTTACTTATTGCTTTCATCGCGCTTTCATCGCACGATGGTCTCGATGAAGCAATGAACCCTTGCTGACTTGTTGATTGTCTGCCGCTCTAGAACGTAATTTTCACAAGGCGAGAACCACGCGTGAGAACCACGCGTACCTCTTTCCCTGCTGGGTCCTCAGTGCCTAACGTTGTGCCCGGGACACACAGCCATTCATCAACGGTTGTCGAGGAAGAGAATAAACGGGTCAAACCTGTGCCACATTCTTTAGAGCTCTTGAGAAAAAAAAAAGGGGGGGGGGGACAGAAGTCCGAAGAATTCCCCGGGAATCCAGACCTGCCTCACACGGAGGTGAGGCTTCTGAACCGAAGCTTTGTCTGAGCAGATAGATGTTCTTACCGCCTCTGACCCCCTCGGGACCTCTGCGTGGCAGCCCCATCGACCACGGTGCATCTGCAAACGCAGATGAAAAGGCAGAGTTGCCCAAGTGGTGCGGTGTAGGTTAATGCGCTCGTCAGTGTTTGCCAGAGAGAAGTATGCCCTACGGGCTCCCCGTGTGTACTACTGATACGACGGTCAGACCAGACGACAGTGTCAGGACACCTCCTGACACTTCAGCTGGAGCCGGACGTTGGGACAAGATAATCTGAAACTCCTCTGACTACTGAACAGAACACAAGTGCCCAGACTTCGGCTTGAACTCTGCCTTCCTCGCCTCCCGGCTGCCAGACTGAAACGATCCCGTCTTCTCTCTCTCCTCGTATGGAAGCGTGTTCACGAGAAGGAAATACGTTTTTGGTTTTTTTTTGTATTTTTCTGAAGCTGGAAACGAGGATAGACAGACAGACTCCTGCATGTGCCCGACCGGGATCCACCCGGCACGCCCACCAGGGGGCAACGCTCTGCTCACCAGGGGGCGATGCTCTGCCCATCCAGGGCATCGCTCTGCCGCGACCAGAGCCACTCCAGCGCCTGGGGCAGAGGCCAAGGAGCCATCCCCAGCGCCTGGGCCATCTTTGCTCCAATGGAGCCTCGGCTGCGGGAGGGGAAGAGAGAGACAGAGAGGAAGGAGAGGGGGAGGGGTGGAGAAGCAGATGGGCACTTCTCCTGTGTGCCCTGGCCGGGAATCGAGCCTGGGACCCCTGCACGCCAGGCCGACACTCTACCACTGAGCCAACCGGCCAGGGCCAAGAAGGAAATACGTTTTACAATAACTTCTTACATTGCATCATTTCCAATAAATGGAGCAGCAAAATGAAATGTTGGAAATATCCCCGGCACCTTTGTGCGTAGCCTGTTTCTTGGAAATGGATTCATAAGTGATGCTTAATAAACCAGGATCTAAAATCATCTCGCATGCAAATTTCTGAGCGGGTGGTATTGTCCACCACACATTGTGTCTTGGTTTTTTTGGTAGAATGTGTCACCCTCTCACCCGGTTAGGAGGGCAAAATGAACGAATGTCGTTCTAATTCTCTCTCTGTCCCAAACGGGCAGAAGGGCTGGTTGTTGGTATTCCTTCCTTCCCCTCCACTTACTCTCTGAGGGGTCTGTGAACACCATGAGAGATAAGTGTTTGTTTCTATTTTCCTGAACATGAAGGGTAAAGCAGTTCCCTAGAGAGAAAGGACCACGAGGTCAGGGAACCCCATGCCTTTCCCAGAATGGGTGTGTTTCTACCGAAATTTTACCTCTCGGGGTTGAAAGTGAAAACTCCTATACAATCCATAAGGGGAAACCCTATGTTCCCTCTACTTTCCACACTATTTCTGGTTACCAAATTTCTGAGATTTTCCACCAATTCTACTGGGTGTCTGACAATTCAGAAGTTCCATGCTGAAACCATCGACGGAAAGAGAGCATCACACCCCACGGGTTGTGTTGGTTAAATAAATTTGTAAATATGATATACATGTTTGCTCGCTTATAGTTTGCATTGGGTGTGGGGGGCAGGCTGTGAGCAGGCAGGGTCGTTATACCCTACGGCTTAGTTTTAAGACTAAGCCTTTCCCACCCTAAGTGACTTTGTATCAGAGACTTCCTTATTTGTAAATTGGATTAAAGGTTTTGATTTCTGCACTATAAGGTGGGGCAGACTGACAGCTTGCTCTCTCTCTCGGTTCCTGAGATTAGCATTAGAAGGGAGAGCAGAGAAAGGAGACCAGAGAAAGGCCACATGGAGGAGAGGAGAAGCAGCCAAGATGGCGGAGTGCTGAAGGAGAAGCCAGTTTGTGCATAGTTTGTGCAGAGAAAAGGAGATGGGGAACAGAGGTGAATAAGGCTGGTGAGGCAGAAACCTTTGATTCTAGGAAACTCGGATAAGTCAGTGGCTTTGGGAGCCCTGAATGGAAAGGGAAATGTTTTCCCACTGTGTGTATTTCTTGCCCGCTGGGTGCTACCTAGGATTAAAGCTAATGGCCCACCAGTTCTTGGCTCCGTTGTTTCATTACCATCTGTCTGAATCCAATGCGAACCTGCATGGGCCAGGCGGCTGTGATGGTGGCCGTGGCTACTGGCTTTACAGGTTAGAGCTCTGAGAATAAGCGGACTACATCACCCCCAAAAATGCCTCTTTGACATTAGGGTTATTGTGGTGTGAATGACTGCAAACACAGAGAAGCTCTTAGAACAGAGGAAACTTCACACTGATAAGGGAAATCTCCATTTGTAAGAGCCCCCCCCCCCAATATGGAGAAGAAACAGATGGTTAAATTTCTAGATGTTCTTATCAATGAAGAAGGACGCCACACAACATCCAGATCATTATTATTCCCTATACTCTTCCTGGTGTCCTCCCATAAGGGACTCCCTGCCCTGAACATCTTTTCATGCTTGGGCCATCTGGGAGGGCCTCGGCCATCTCGACCTCTCCCCACCAGAGGGCTGGGCCTGCCAAACTGGTCTGACCAGACACTTTAGTCCAGGGGTCCCCAAACTACGGCCTGCAGGCTGCATGCAGCCCCCTGAGGCCATTTATCTGGCCCCCACCACACTTCCAGAAGGGGCACCTCTTTCATTGGTGGTCAGTGAGAGGAGCACAGGATGCGGATGCAAAGCGCTGCATTGCTCACGTACAGTACTACTTCCGGTGACGTGGGATGCACGCGTCACGCATGGCTCCGGAAGTGCGTCATATCACTTGGTACGGCTAGCAGTGACAAATATGGAACCGGACATTGACCATCTCATTAGCCAAAAGCAGGCCCATAGTTCCCATTGAAATACTGGTCAGTTTGTTGATTTAAATTTACTTGTTCTTTATTTTAAATATTGTATTTGTTCCCATTTTATTTTATTACTTTGAAATATGTGCAGTGTGCATAGGGATTGGTTCATAGTATTTTTTATAGTCCGGCCCTCCAACGGTCTGAGGAACAGTGAACTGACCCCTGTGTAAAGAGTTTGGGGACTCCTGCTTTAGTCTGTGAGTGAATATCTGCCCCAAGTCAGAACAGTCTGTGTTTGTTTGTTTATTACTCTGGCGGTTGTCAGCCAGAACAGTTAAGAAACTTCCCTCCGGAGCCTCTATGAAGATAGGTGTGATGGAGGGGCCACAGCAGCCGTTTTGGCACAACACAATGAGGAGGACTTCTTGGTCTACGAACTCAATCCAGGTCCTCGCAGGCGGTCTATGCGAAGCTTCAGGAGCACAGGGAGGTGGCCCGGGGGCTGAGTCTGAGCACTGAGTTTCTCTGCCTGGGGAAAAATGCAGACAGTTCGGTCTGGGTGGTGTTCTGGCTCCCCGTAATGAACGCCTGTCAAACCACACCTTTCAAAGGCCGCCACGTAGTAACACCACCTGGGGGTAATCGGAAAGAACAGGAAGAGTGGGAGGAAGGAGGGTAGAAAGAAGAGGTAAGTAAGGCCAAGGGGAAAAGGGAAATCAGAGCAGGAGAAACGCAGGAGCTGCCGGGACCTCGCTGTTGAACCTGGAAACTGAATTGGAGACCGAAAGAAAACCAAATATGAGAATGAAATGAAGCTAACGCGGTCCCCAAGGCATGAGCGGAGGCCGGCAGGAGGCGAGCCTGTAGTCACACAGGCAGCTAGCTGTTAACAAAGGCGGGGAGCAGAGGGGACTGGGCCTTATTCACTGAGCGTGACACACACGAGGGCACAGGATTGGCGATGGGGCCTGCTTCACTGGAAAGTGGCAGCCTTCATAGGCCCCCAGGGGACCTCTATGTCTCTGTGTCCTGAGCCTCGAGGGTCATTGTCAGGCCCTGCTTCACTGGAAAGTGGCAGCCTTCATAGGCCCCCAGGGGACCTCTATGTCTCTGTGTCCTGAGCCTCGAGGGTCATTGTCAGGGCCTGCTTCACTGGAAAGTGGCAGCCTTCATAGGCCCCCAGGGGACCTCTGTGTCTATGCATCTTGAGCCTCAAGGGTCATTGTCAGGGGAGGAATAGAAAGAGCAGGGGACATTTCTCTGCATTGGCAAAAAAAAAAAAAAAAAAAAAAAAAAAAAAAAAAAAAAAGAAGAAGGAGGAAAAGGAGGAGGAGGAGGAGGATGAGAAGGAGAAGGAGAAGGAGAAGAAGTCAAGATGGTAAGGACTTGCCCTGTGGTAGCCGTGACGGGCAGAGGGCAGCCAGGGGGAAGGGTTAGGGTGGATAAGGCGGTGTTTGTCAACCACTGTCCGCCAGGGACTCCAAGCCTGTCCCAGAAAGAGTTAGCCACCCTGATGTCCTGTGAGGATTACATCCCCAATGACTACAGACTCTAACTCTTCACATCCAGTGCCAGCTCACCACGGCTGAGAGCACAGGCCCCGCTCGCCAGAGGAAGGCAGGGCCTGAACTGAATGGAACGGAACCAACAGCGGGGAATTTGTGGACACTGGTCTGTCTTCCGGGCTGGATGAAGACAGGCTGGGCTGCCTTCGCGGTGGGGCAGGCGGAAAGGAGACCTCAGGACATGGGGGACGGGCTCCCACTTCACCCCAGTGGATCTCACCGCAAAGCCTCAGCCTCCCGTAGGTGAGTCTCCCACAATGCATTTCTGACAAGCCCATGAAGGGACCCCATTTCCACCAGCAAAAGAAAGAAAAAATGGGAAGCGCATTCACGGATGAAGCCAACTCATGAGGCAACAAGGAGGAAAGTTCTCGGCAATTCTCCGAAAGCTTCGGGACTTTTCGTAAGTCATGAGACAGAGGGCGGAGGTCAGTCTTTTCCAGACAGAAGGGCATCGCAAGCCCGTGAACAGCCTCGGAACACGTCCAGCTTCAGGGGGAAGAACGCTGACCTCAGAGCGGGCGGGCCGGGCTCCACATCAGCTCTGTTCCCGCCTGGTTGTGTGAACTTTCCGATGCAGTTTCCTTCTCTACGCAAAGATGGCTTTGGATTGGAGGGGCTCACCTATCTCTTCTAGTGGTAAAGCACCCCTATTTATGACTACACACGAACCCGAGAAATGAAACTGGGGTCCGTGGAAATAAGTATTTCGCAGAGGGTGGGAGGTTGGTTCTGTGATGTCCTTCCAGTTCGTCTGGAGACATCCAGGCCTGTGGCCGTTCGGGAAGCCCGGGTTGTTCCGTCAAGCCAGGAACCTTACGGGGCTGAATGACAGACAGATTTACAGGTGTCATGTTTGCAACGCAACTCTAGGGCAGGGACAGGGGGCATCCCTTTCTCGGGAAGTGGAGGCACAAGAATTAAACAGCTTTCCAAGTTCACACGTGTGAGACTCCCATGCTGGGGTCATCCTCTTGGGGATCGGGGTCCAGGGGCTGTTCCCTGAGCTGCACTGCATAACCCTGTCACCCAGTGGTACCTGGCTGACGTGGCCACACCCCCTTTCCACGCATGCTCACTCCCTGTCACCCAGTGGTACCTGGCTGACGTGGCCACACCCCCTTTCCACGCATGCTCACTCCCTGTCACCCAGTGGTACCTGGCTGACGTGGCCACACCCCCTTTCCACGCATGCTCACTCCCTGTCACCCAGTGGTACCTGGCTGACGTGGCCACACCCCCTTTCCACGCATGCTCACTCCCTGTCACCCAGTGGTAACTGGCTGACGTGGCCACACCCCCTTTCCACGCATGCTCACTCCCTGTCACCCAGTGGTAACTGGCTGACGTGGCCACACCCCCTTTCCACGCATGCTCACTCCCTGTCACCCAGTGGTAACTGGCTGACGTAGCCACACCCCCTTTCCACGCATGCTCACTCTCGGTCTACCACGCCCGCCCCAGAACGTCCCCTGTACAGGTGTGGGACCAGAATGACTGTCCTTATCCTGTAGGTGGAGGAACCAAAGGATCTGCCCAGACCACGTACAGGAACAACCAGAGCCCAAATTCAGACTTTCTGATAACAACGCAGTCTCCTGCTGGGGCTTGTGCCAGGGCCATAGGCATGTGTAGCAAGATATTGCAGATGCACTTTGAGGCACCTCCTCTGCTAAAACTCTCCTGTTCCTGCTCCTGAAAATGGCCTCTCTTTCTTGAGGCTGTGGGGCAAATACTACTACATCGTGCACACAAGGAAAACTCCGACTCACTTCTGCCCCAGGATGTCCTGGTGGCTTCTGACCGAATGGAAACCAGCAGCCTCCCCGTTTCAAGCTAAGATGCACGTTACTTCCTGTGTTCTTGGGACCGACCACCGTGTTGAGGGCTGAGGGTGGAAGACAGTCTACAGAAGTGTGCAAGAGTGATTCAGACAGTGTGAGTCTGCACACAGGCTCACACTCACACCCAGAGCCTTCCCGAACAATCCTCTGAATCTCCCTGTCCCCACAGGCTCTGCATGGGGGTGACAGTGCCCGTCTTTCCAACAATGTCCAGCCCGAGGTTTGTACTGATACTGAGTCATCTGTCGTAATAAAACCAAAACACCAGTCAGCTCTTTCTGAAGCCCTCAGATCGAGGACCACGCTGCCCTGTCTGCTGCGAGTAATATCTCCTTCGCAGAGACCCCAAGGTCGGCTGTGGTTGTCAGCTCTGGCCCGTGTAAATTCAGCAGTGACAGAGGTTTAGCGCCCTGGCATTCCCTGGGGCTTCAGAGGAAACAGTGTATTAAAGGGACCAACGGAGGACCCCTGGGGAGATATCTCAGCATGGTTTTTGATTTGCATTTTCCTGATGATTGGAGAGAAGTTGGAACTCCAGGCTCTACCAGTCAGGGTGAAAAATGGAGCAGCCACTTGGGAAAACAGGGGAATGATGTCTTGAAAAAAGGATCCATCAATCCCACCTCTGAGTATTTATTCAGAAGAGTTGAAATCAGGATTTCTCCAACACTCCAGAAAAGAACCTGAATAGCCTCAGCAATCTTGAAAATGAAGACCAAAGTGGGTGGTATCACACTTCCTGGTATCAAGCTATATACTACAAGGCCACCGTGTTCAAAACAGCCGGGTCCTGGCAGAAGAACAGGCGTACAGATCAATGGGACAGAACCCAGAACCCAGAAATAAACTCATACCTTTATGGCCAATTAATATTTGACAAAGGAGGCAAGAGTATACAACGGAGAAAAGACAGTCTCTTTAATAAATGGTGTTGGGGAAATTGGACAGGTACACGTAAAAATATGAAACTAGACCCCCAACTGACACCATTCACAAAAATAAACTCAAAATGGATAAACAACCTACATGTAAGTCATAAAACCCTGAAAATCCTAGAAGAAAATATAGGCAGTAGAATCTCAAACATCTCCCATAGCAATATTTTTGCCAATATTTCTCCTCGGGTAAGTTCAATAAAGGACAAAATCAACAAATGGAATTACATCAAACTGAAAAGAAGCTTTTGTACAGCAAAACAAACTACAAAGACAACCCTCTCTTTGAAAGAACATATTTGTTGATACATCTGATAAGGGGTTATTAACCACAATTTATAAAGAACTTATAAAACTCAACACCAGGAAGACAAACAATCCAATTTAAAAATGGACAAAGGACCTGTATAGACAATTCTCTAGGAGGACATACAGATGGTCAACAGATATATGAAAAAATGCTCAGTGTCACTAAGCATCAGGTAAATGCAGGTGGAAACCACAATGAGATATCACCTCACACCTGTCAGAATGGCTCTCATTAAATGAATACACAACAAGAGCTGACAAGGGTGTGGAGAAAAGGGAACCCTCCTGCACTGCTGGTGGGAATGCAGACTGGTACAGCCACTGCGAAAAACAGTAGGGAGTTTCCTCAAATAATTAAAAATGGAACTGCCTTCTGACCCAGCTATCTCACTTCTGGGAATATAGCCTAAGAATCCCAAAACACTAATTTGAAAGACTATTCATTACAGCATTATTTACAATAGGCAAGATCTGGAAACAGCCCAAGTGTCCACCAGTGGATGAGTAGATTAAAGAAAAAGCTGTGGTATTTTCACAATGGAATATTACAAAGCTATAAAAAAAAAAGAAGAAGAAGAAAATCCTACCTTTTGCAACAGCATGGATGGACCTGGAGATTATTATGCTAAGTGAAATAAGCCAGGCAGAGAAAAACAGACACCATATGATCTCACTTTTATGTGGAATCTAATGAAGACAATGAACTGAGGAACAAAATAGAAACAGAGGCAGAGTCACAGGGGCAGAGGGACGGCTGTCAGAGGGAAGGGGGCAATGAGGATGGGATCAGAGAAGGTGAAGGGATTAGCTAGACTATATACATATATACGTAACACATCCATACAGAAGACAGGGTAGCGATAGTCAAAGGGACAGGGAGGTTGGAGGGGGACGTAGGGGTGATAGGGGACTCTGCACGGGGCATGGGGGTCACGATAGGATGTGCAGATGGTGTTATATTCAGTAGGACTCTTGAAACCATGTGAACACAATAAATTAAAAAATAAATTAAAAAAAAATAAAATGAATAGGCAACCCACAGAATAAGAGAAAATACCTATATTTGTAAACCACATATCTGATATGAAGTTAGTATCTAAAATATATTTAAAATTTCATGTAACTAAATAGCCAAAAAAAAAATTCTATTAAAAAATAGGCAGAGATGATCAGTAGACATTTTCTGAAGAAGACATATGGGTGGCCAGCAGGTTAATGGAAAGACACTCTGCATCACTAATCCTCAGGAAAATGCAAATCAAAACCGCAGGGCGATATCTCCTCCCACCTGTTGGAATGACCATAAACAAAAAGGCAAGAAATAAGCATTGGTGAGCATACGGCAAACACGACTACCGGCACACTGTTGGTAGAAATGTAAAATTGGTGCAATCATTATGGAAAACAGTATGAGATTCCTTAAAAAAAATAAAAATAACCTGACCAGGCGGTGGCGCAATGGATAGAGCATCAGACTGGGATGCAGAGGACCCAGGTTCGAGACCCCAAGATCGCCAGCTTGAGTGTGGGTTCATCTGGTTTGAGCAAAAGCTCACCAGCTTGGACCCAAGGTCGCTGGCTTGAGCAAGGGGTTACTCGGTCTGCTGAAGGCCCGCGGTCAAGGCACGTATGAGAGTGCAATCAATGAACAACTAAAGTACCACAACGAAAAATTGATGCTTCTCATCTCTCTCCGTTCCTGTCTGTCTGTCCCTTTCTATTCCTCTCTCTGATTCTCTCTCTATCTCTGTCAAAAATAAATAAATAAATAATGTAAATAAAAATAGAACTATCATGTAATCCAGAAATTCCTTTTCTGTGCATATTTACCCAAAGGAAACAAAAAACACTAACTCAAAAAGATATCTGTACTCTATGTTTACTGCAGCGTTATTTACACTGTCCAAGATGTGGAAACAACCTAAGTATCCATCCACAAATAAATGGACAAAGAAGAAGTAATATACAGTATCTATCTATCTATCTATCTATCTATCTAATGAAATATTATTTAGCCATAATAAGAAGTCCTGCCATGTAAATTGGCATTCGTAGAAACCTCCTCCCTCTCAGTTTTCAGCTTATACAAATCTAGCTACTATAAACATTTTTGTACAAGGAATTCTCAGAGTTGTCACCCCTTATCCCAGGTTAGGGGCCCTTGAGGCCGAGCCTGTTGCTTGGATTCTGGCGAAAGTCATTTGTTTCAGGAGTGCTCTCAGGAGAAACCACTCGGGGAGGGAGGAAGCAGAATCAGGATGAAGTCTCAGGTCAAGTCTTGGATTACACTTGATGCTGGGGGCTGGCCTTCTGTACTGTGTATTAGTCATCGGTTGTGTTGACCCCTCCAGAGGGTGGGGGGGGGATGACTTATGGAATGAGGTGACACTGATCAGCTGAGGCCCGTTCTCATGAGAAGGCACAGCTGTGAGCCATCAGCCTCCAACCATAACAGCAGCTGACGGAAGAGGGCCGTGACCTGGTGAAATCTTTGTGGATGTCTGTTTTGACATCTCTTGGGTAAATATCTCGGAGTCAAACTGTGGGGGTCACAGGGTAAATGTGTGACTACCTTGAAAAGAAACTTCAAACATATAGTCTGAATTACTTTTTCTATTTTACGCCCCAACTGGTAGGTTATCAGAGTTTCAGTTGCTTCATGTCTTTCCCAGTGTCTGAATTATGCTAGACTCATAAAATAAATTGTGAAGCATCCTTTATATTTTTAAAAGAGTTTATGTAAGATTGGTAGTAGTTTTTGCTCTTACATGTTGGATATAATCGGAGTTTCCTTTTGGGACTGTATTTGATTAGGAATTAAATATCTTGAATATAATTAAAACTATTTAGATTTTCTATTTGTTCCTGAATCGGTTTTGATAAACTGTGTTTTTAAAGGAATGTGTCTGTTTTTATTGTCATCATATTAATTGGCATAAAGTGGATTATAATGTCCTTCTATTATCCTAATAATGATAGGATCTCTAATTGTATCAACTCTGTCATTTCTGGTATTGCTTGTGTCTTCTGTTCTTTCCTGAGCAGTCTTCCTAGGGGCTATGTCAGTTTTATTTCATCTTTCTTAAGAACTAAGGATTAAGTCTGTTCATTTTCTCTTTCTAGTGTATTTATTTCTGTTCTATCTTTAAGAATTTATCCTCACTGTTTATTTAGGGAGTAATTATTTTTCTCCTTTTCATAACTTCTTAAGCTGGAACTAGATTCATGTTTCTAAACCTGACTCCTCTTCTAATTAAGCATTTCAATCTATAAATATTCCTTGAACACTGCTCTAGCTACATCCTAAACTTTGATATGTTATTTGTAATATGATTTACTTTGAAATATTTTCTAATTACTCTTATTTCTTCTTTGACTCATGAATTACATAAAAGTACATGTTTAATTTCTAGATATTTTGAAATTTTTCTTGGTACCTAATTATTGCTGTTTCTAATATAATTCTACTTGGATCATAAAAGTTTATTTGTAAGATTATAATCTTCTAAATTTTATTGAGATCTATTTCAAGGTCTAGCATATGACCTATCTTCATAATCACCCCAATATACCTTTAGAAAGAGTATGTTTTCAACAGTTGTTGCATATAATGCTTTTAAATTTGTCAGTTAGAAAAAGTTGGTTGAGCCCTGGCCAAATAGCTCAGTTGGTTAGAACAGTGGTCCCCAACCTTTTTTGGGCCACGGACCGGGTTAATGTCAGAAAATATTTTCACAGACTGGCCTTTAGGGTAGGACGGATAAATGTATTACGTGACCGAGACAAGCATCAAGAGTGAGTCTTAGACGGATGTAATAGAGGGAATCTGGTCTTTTTTAAAAATAAAACATCGTTCAGACTTAAATATAAATAAAACAGAAATAATGTAAGTTATTTATTCTTTCTCTGCGGACCGGTACCAAATGGCCCACGGACTGGTACTGGTGCCGGTCCGTGGCCTGGGGGCTGGAGACCACTGGGTTAGAGCATCATCCTGAAGCACAGAGGTTGCCAGTTCGATCCCTGGTCAGGGCACCTACAGGAACAGATGCTCCTGTCTCTCTCCTGCTCTCTCCTTCCTCTTTCTAAAATCAAAGTGACATTTTTAAAAAGCTAAATTAAAAAAAAAAAAAAAAGAACAAGTTGGTTAATTATACTGCTTCAATTTGTTTTCATCCCTGTTTCTTTTTTGTCTAGATATTCTATTCATTGCTGATGGAGGGAGTATTAAATTTTCCAACTGCAATTCCATAGTTGTTTATTTTTCTTTTAATTTTACTAGTTTCTTTTTTGTGTATTTTTGTTTTATTTTTGTTTTTTTTCTGAAGTTGGAAACGGAGAGGCAGTCAGACAGACTCCCACATGCCCCCGACTGGGATCCACCCGGCATGCCCACCAGGGGGAGATGCTCTGCCTATCTGGGGCATTGCTCTGTTGCATCCAGAGCCATTCTAGGGCCTGAGGCGGAGGCCACAGAGCCATCCTCAGTGCCCGGGCCAACTTTGCTCCAATGGAGCCTTGGCTGTGGGAGGGGAAGAGAGAGACAGAGAGGAAGGAGAGGGGGAAGGGTGGAGAAGCAGATGGGTGCTTCTCCTGTGTGCCCTGCCCGGGAATCGAACCTGGGACTCCTGCACGCCAGGCCAATGCTCTACCACTGAGCCAACTGGCCAGGGCCTTTTTTTGTGTATTTTTAAAATATGTATTGAGATAGAATCCATATTAAAATTCTGTTATTAAACTTATAAAAGTTTTAAATGGAATAGTCCATCTGATCATCATGTCTTTTATCATGATAAAATGTCTCTATGAATCTCTAGTAATATTCCTTATCCAAAGCCCGCTCTGATTTTAATATAGCCACTCCAACTCCCCTGTGCACTGTTTGCATTTTACGTATTTACTCTCCATCCTTCGATTTAACCTGTCTGTGTCTGCGTACTTCAAGTGTATCCCTTGTTGACAGAACTTCGCTGAGTTTTGCTTTTTTATTTAGACAGATGATTTCTACCTGTTAATTGGACAGCTTTGTCCATTTACATTTAATGTAGGTGCTGACATGATTTGGTTTCATCAAAGTCTCATGATTAAATGTCTTCCTTTCTCTTTCTTCCGTCTGGTTTGTCGTTTTTATTGGCTTGCTTCTCTGTCCCTTTTATCCCGTCTTATTTGGGATCAATTAAATATTTTAATATATCATTTTTGGGGGCCACACTCCCATAGTGTTGTTGCTAACATCATTTTCTAATTATTCTTCATGTATCACAGCCTTCTTAAAATTAATTTTATATCACTTCACGAACTGTGTAAAAACCTTAAGGCAGTGTAATTCCATTTTCTCTTCTCTCCTTATTTTTATTTATTTATTCATTTTAGAGAGAGAGAGAGAGAGAGAGAGAGAGAGAGAAGGGAGGGAGGAGCAGGAAGCATCAACTCCCACATGTGCCTTGGCTGGGCAAGCCCAGGGTTTTGAACCGGCGACCTCAGCGTTCCAGGTCGACGCTTGATCCACTGCGCCCCCACAGGCCAGGCGTCTTCTCTCCTCTGCTTCTTTGGGCTGCGGACATATTGCTTACTTCAGTGTAATTACAGTCAGTTTCCTTTTATTTTCCCTCATACTGACTCCTTCTAGGGCTCTCCTTACCATCCTGTAAATGCAATTTAGCATCTGGTAGCATTTCCCTTCAGCCAAGAGAATATCATTTATTATATCGTGTAGTTGAGGTAACCAATTCCCTTCGTGTTTATTTACCTGAAACAACTTTCTTTCAGCCTTGACGTGTAATGGATATTTTTTTCACACATCTAGAATTCTGAGGATTTTTTTTTTACGCCCTTTAAAGATGTTCATGACCTTGTAATGTTGACAAAACACATCAAATGATTCTTTTTGATGAGCAGTTACTCATCATTGGTTTTATGTTAACCTGTTGTTTTTTACAGACAGGGTTTTAGCAGGAAGCCAGCCTCTCCTTGTCTGGTCAGTCACTCTAGCTGAAATCTGTGCTCACCGCCCCTCCCTCTGTTGGCCTCTGATTCCGCCGTGCGTTGCTCTGCTTCTGTGAGAGCTAGCCCCGTGCCACCCTTCGTAAGTTCTGGACATCATGGAGAACTTTCTGTAATATATTGGTTTAGCCGTGTTCACTGCGAAAGAAGCCCAGTGGAAAGTTCTCAATGAAAAAAATAATTTTTTTTTGGCCTGTAATTCTTTCCATATATATTTTTTTAACTATTAATGATTTTTTTTTTGTATTTTTCTGAAGCTGGAAACGGGGAGAGACAGTCAGACAGACTCCCGCATGCGCCCGACCGGGATCCACCCGGCACGCCCACCAGGGGCGACGCTCTGCCGAGACCAGAGCCACTCTAGCACCTGGGGCAGAGGCCAAGGAGCCATCCCCAGCGCCTGGGCTATCTTTGCTCCAATGGAGCCTTGGCTGCGGGAGGGGAAGAGAGAGACAGAGAGGAAGGAGGGGGGGTGTGTGGAGAAGCAAATGGGCGCTTCTCCTATGTGCCCTGGTGGGGAATCGAACCCGGGCCCCCGCACGCCAGGCCGACGCTCTACCGCTGAGCCAACCGGCCAGGGCCTATTAATGTTTTTTAAGAATTCTGCGTTTCCTGATAGTAATACTGTGATGCCTGGTTTCTTTTAGCCTACATTTTTTCTAATAGGTTTCCATCTCTTCTGTGTGTTAACTGTTAACTTGCCCAGATGCCATTGTTTTCAGTGGCTCGTGGACACAGAATGCAGCAAACTTTTGTTTTCTAATACAAGCTCATTGTCCTTGTCACCTTATGTTGGACAGTTTCCAATTTACAGATACTGTCCACATGTCATCTTGGTTTATTCTTTCTTTTATATGCTTGTATATTGGCTTTCTTTTCCTATGTTTTGTTATTATAGACGCTGTATGTTTCTTTATTTTCTCTAAGGAATTATAAGATACAAATTCTGTTTTCAATTCAATTGCTTTCATGTTAGTTTTTTTTTTTTTTTTTTAAAAAAAACTGTGTCCTTTAGCTCTTAAAATATCAACCGCAAGTAGGGTATAGTGTCTGCAGTTCTCCTTAGTTGAAAGAAGAAAATTTCTTCTCTTTTTCCGTTTCCTAATTTATGTATACTAGGACATGTTAGAAACTGGGTATTATTATTTTTCTCATTGGAAGGCCTTTTAAGCTTTCAAAATGACTATGGGATTTTTAGAGCGCTTTGCCACTTTATTTTAAATTCATTAACTTAATTATATACTTAAACAATTTCATGTTTTATTACTAGCCTTTTATTTTACTTTCTCCTGACGGAGGCCTAGTTTTTAAAAATGTTTCAGTTTCTTATTACATTTGTGTTCAGCTCTGTGAGACATTTCCTGGACAGTTATGTGGGTTGCATACTTGGAGTATTTGCATATCTGGAAACTCTTTCTTATATCTTCACACATGAATAACATTCTGTCTAGGAATTTGAAGGTTACTACATTTTTCTCTCAAAACTCCTTGTGGATGTCTCCAATGTCTCCAAGCATTCAGTGTGACAGAAGAGCGGTCTCAGCCTTGCCTGGTCCTGGTTAGCTCTGTGAAAGAACTCCCTAGAAGAAGGCCCTTTCCACACCGAGCCTTCCCACCCTCCTCAGGAACTTTATAATGTACTTTCTTTTAATGAAATCTTTTATTACTTTTAAGTGTTATTTTTTTTTATTTTATTTATTTATATTAGAGAGGAGAGAGACAGAGAGGGAGAGATAAAGGAGAGAGAGAGACAGAGAGAGAAGGTGGGGAGGAGCTGGAAGCATCAACTCCCATATGTGCCTTGACTGGGCAAGCCCAGGGTTTCGAACCGGCCTATAATGTACTTTCTAATGATAAAATTTTAAGTTAGCGCCTGACCTGTGGTGGCGCAGTGGATAAAGCGTCGACCTGGAAATGCTGTGGTTGCCGGTTCGAAACCCTGGGCTTGCCCAGTCAAGGCACATATGGGAGTTGATGCTTCCAGCTCCTCCCCACCTTCTCTCTCTGTCTCTCTCTCTCTCCTTTCTCTCTCCCTCTCTGTCTCTCTCTCTCTCTCTCCTCTCTAAAATGAATAATTAAAATTTAAAAAAAATTTTTATGTTAGCCATTCACTTGGTCCTGATCCTTTATCACAAAAGAAAGGATGACAAAGCTGTTTAGGGAGCACTTTCCCCGAGTATAGAGAATGATGGTGAGGACGGTAGTACAGTTTAGGAACACAGGTCTTCCGCCCTGGAGCTGACGGTCAGCAGGGGGGTGGACGGGAAGGAGCAGGGTCTCTGGGAGTGGAGAGGGAGGAAACAGGGTGCGGACGACAGGCTACGATTGGTTGATCCATGTTCAGTCAGTTTCACGGGGTTCAATTTTATTTAAAGGGCTGAAAATAAGGTCACAGTACCATTTCATAACATTGTTTTCCTATCGAAATAGGTCTAGAAACGTCCCCTGAATATAACTATGTGTGTTTTTTCCATTTGGTGAAAGTTACCCTTTCTATTATAATTTATATCCGTAGACGGCATACAGATGGAGAATAACATCTGTATATTATTCAAACATGTCTGTTCACTGAAGTAATAATATTACATACCAGGTATAATGCTAGGCTAGTAAATATTGTGTATATTTATGGAGGGTAAATCTATTATTAGATAGCTACTGATCGAAAAAATAAAGCCATGATTAAAGCCCAAGCTATCCTATACACTGCGGAACTAAACCTTTAGAAATAAATATAAAGGATTGCTCACCTATGCACTCAGCCACCTTCCCCCACCGACCACCACCACCACCACCACCACCACCAGCAACAACAACAAAACAAAACAGAAAGGAAGACATCATCTTTCTGTATGCTGTAACTTCCTTATAGCCTCCAGAATTCCCGCCGGGAGATTTGCCCCGAGCTGGCTGGTTTCAGAAAGACTTACTAGTAGACCGAGTTCTTGCTAAGCCTGAGTCTTGAGTGCGGACTGTCTCCAAGCTGCCCTCCCAAAGACCTGTGCTCCCCGCATTCTTCCGGGAGCAGAATGAGTGGGGGGGGGGGGGAGAGGACTGTCCTAATCGATGCCCAGCTGTTCTAGATTATCCAACCTCTGAGGGGTATCCGCTGGCGGCCCCTGTGTCCCATTATAAATCATCCCCTGATTGAACATCAGGCCAGACTGGGGTCTGATTCATTGGCTGAGGGCTGCTACCTGGCTCCAGGAAAAGCCTGTGTCTCAGTCCTGTAATAGTCATCACGCTCTGAGAAACCTTTGCATTTCTGAACACTTACATAGTGTCCTCGAGCTGAAGAAAGAGGAAGTCTGGAGTCCATTTCCGGCAACTAGCCGGGAGCTGTTTTCCTCTTCTTGACATTAGCAAGGTTTGTCAGCTTGTTAATCTTTAAGGGGATTTGGGGTTGAAATTTGGGGGAGGGGGAGGTAGGGTTTGGGGCGGATAATAGAGTCAAAGCTCTTCAAAATGGTTTGAGGAAATAGAATAGATGCTCGTGTTGTGTGTGTGTGTGTGTGTGTGTGTGTGTTTTATGGCTGTAATTCCCACTTGGCCTTGGGTTTCAACTCCCAAGTTTATGTGAAAGGAAAACCACAAACTATTGGATAGTAAAAGCACTATAATAATAGTCTCTACCTTTTTTTCTTTTTTTTTTTTTTTTCTTGATGGCTTCCAAGTCTGTTTCCATAATTCCGTGGTAGCAGAAGCAATCAATAACTGTAATTTAAATTACATGTGGATTGAGCATTCAAGCATTACAGAGTCTGGGTCTCCAGAAGACCAAGGTGAACGACAAGGTTGGCCAGGACACATTTTCCTCCTTTTTCATAATTCCTCTGCCTGATGCCCAAAAAGCCAATTAAGAAGGTTTGGTAAGAAAAAGCAGAATTAAAGCAGAATTAACCAAATGAACCCCCTTTTCATGAAACAGCTTTATTCTGATAAAATTCCCCTAACTTGCAAATACTACCTTTGGGATGAGATAAAACAGGGGAGAGACGTTTTCTCCCTCAGAGACCTGACTCTAGCCACACTACGTACTCATTCTTCTCTGACAAATATATATATATATGTATTTGCCTTAGAGAAAATGATAGCGATGTGCTACACATCTGGCAAACATCACAGGAGGCTTCTGAACGGCTGGAACAATGGTGCCATTGTTTCTAGTGGTGGAAGGAGGAGATGGAGTCAGAACGGTGTCTGCCTCTTTAGCGACTGTGTCCAACTTGCCTCCTCCTTGGGGTAAAGAGAGAAACCCTCTAAGAAGTCTCCTCCGTAGACAACTCTAGATAAACTCTCTGCTTAGAACACTGTGTTCTTTTCCACGGGAGTGGTATTTAGATTGTCCTCCATGAACCATTACGGGTGTTGGAATGTTTAAGGATCCTCCGTAGAAGGGTGGAGGAAAAAAAATATTTCGATTTCTAACTTGCATTTAAACTAGAGCCATTCTGCATAAAATCTAATGTGAAGAAATAGCTCTAATGCTTTAAAACAAGGGGTTGGGGAGGATTCCAAAATCAGATCTATGATGTGGACATTCTGCTCTCTAAGTTTTTGTTCCATCCGCCCGGGGCACAGGTGGTTAATGCCACCGGGTGGCATGAGGTGGAATTCTAGCAGAAACTTCTTGTGACTCCGCTTTGAAAAGTCTCTGCAGTGTCTGAAATAGAGCAGAGAAAAAATTGCCAGTACTTCTCACGATGAAAACTACCAACTCTTAATCGGTCCACTCTAAGTGGATAATCCACAGAGACCTGTAACAGGGGGGACCGGGAAGGGAGGCACTCTTCTCCTTGGGGTGTCAGTCAGCATCGCCACGTGCTCCTGCAGCATCAACGGCAGTCAGAAAGTCTTCACAAGTAACGCCCACGCTCCCTTTCTTTAAAGCAGTTTTTCTTTTTTTTTTTTATTTATTCCATGAAGTTTAAATAATGCTGGAAAACTTTCTCTCGCCGGCTCTTTCAGTCTGCGTTTGCTGAACGTGAGAGGAGAGAGAAAGGGGGACAGGAGAGCCCGTGGCACCCTTGAGATCAGAACCGGGATGGGGTCCCGATTCTGAGACCTATCGTCGGCACGTTCTGGGAAAAGCTGCCTCTTTACAATCAACTGTGTTCATCCATAAAATAGAAACGTCTCTGTGGCCAGGGTCCCGTGACCGTTAACGCAGAGGAAACGCAGAACTGGTTACAGCCCAGTCTTCTGAACAGGTCTACATTCAGCTTTTTATTGAGTTTTTCACGGGAATTTTCACTGTACAGATGTTTAGTAAAATGGGTTCCCTCTGCGATACATTCAGAAGGCAGCTGGTTGTTGTTTTGATCCCTGTAGGAGCGTGGAGGTCTGGGATGACCGCAGGAAGAACGCGGACTTCCCTCAAGTTCCAGGGTGTCTCGCGGGAGATGGAAACGGCACCGGCGTGACTTACCCTCCAAGGAGACAGAAAATCTGATGAGTGAGTCCATCGAGGTTCCAGAGTCGCAGACAAGCACGCAGTCCACATCCTGACCCAAACGTTCTGTTTCTAACCCCACACATACGAAGAGAGCAGCCCCCCACATCATACCTGGACTAAGTCAATCGTGTCTACCTGCAGAAACAATCGTCCTAAAAGCGTGCACGTCTATCCCTCGTGACAATCAGAAATCTCTTGTAAAAAATCAGAATCAGTTACTGGAAAGGGTAAACATCTTTTCTGTACGTACACGCTCAGAACCCCCACAGGAGTTAAAAATTCAGCATTTAAATGTGGAAGAAAAAGAACAACATGGTTTTAATACCTAGTATGTAAGAAATTATTATGGTTCACACACTTCTGACTTAGTAGAGTGGCAGCTCATAACTGCAAATTAAAGTGTGAATTAAATATTTAATTTGACTTGTGAGTTTTATTTTAAAACTTCCCGGGTTTATGTATTCTACTAAAACACTTAAGAGAATTTAAAGGTCATTATATTTGTTTGTTTATTTGATTTATAAGGCATGGTTCGTAAGTTAGACAGTTAAAACACTTAAGGGGAAAATCAAATCTATCCAATTTAAATATAAGGTCTAGTATATTTGAAGAAGTTAAATTATTTACATTTATAATTGGGACAAAGCATTAATTTAAAGAACTATTAAGATTTGTTCGGAGAATAAATTGAACTGAGCAGAACTTAAAAGCATAAGGAAGAACGAGCGTTTTCACTTTGCAACTGTGATGTAACTAAAATTAAATTAGAAGCTAAATCAACTTCCAAATGGTCTCTCTGTACACGAAAACTTACCCTCAAGCTAATTTTTAAAAAGATAAACAACTTGAAATGAACAACAATAACTCAAGAAAATTATTTTGTCATTTAAATGCACCGCACTCAACGGAGTGTGGGCTGAAATCAACCTGCCTGTTTCTCATCACTTCCCGTTAAACTCCTTCCCTGGAGAAGGTCTTGACCCCTAGCTCTCATCATACACGGCTTCCACAGCTTTTTCTGTCTCTCTCATAACACAGAGAGCCCAGTCCTGAGCTAATGGACGCACAACGCCAATTCAGAGTTATTTTAAAACCCCAAATTCCATTCTAGTTTAAAACTTGTCTCCTCCCTCCACTTAGCCTCAGGCCTGGAAAGCCCAGAACAGAGGGTGGGGCGGAGTCCGTTTCTCCACCATGCCCAAGGTCCACCCCACCCTCCAGTGGCTTAGCAGTGGCTCCTGGCTCCTGCCACACTGGTTGAAGATGGTGGAGAAAGATGCGTAGGGCACACTCATGACGTGTGTTGGTGCCCTCTGGCTGTGGCGGATCCCACAGCCTGGCCCCCCTGTTGTAAGCAGTAGTTGTGGGGCTTCCATAGCTGCCCCTATGTGGTGTTCCAGCTGTGGGTTCTGTGGCTCAGGTAAGGTCAGGCGGGCTGGGTTTCATGGAGCCCACCTCCTTGTTGTTTCTTCTACATGGCACAGATCCTCTTGAACGGGAGCTCTTTGAAGGATGACGCTAGGGCCGCTCCCGTCCATGGCATTCATACCTAATCCCAACAAAAACATATATTGGTTTTGCCTCTACCACCAGTGGAAATGCAACCCTCCCCCATGCTGTTGTTTTTCTCCTTTTCATCACCTCTGTGTCCCCAGACCCATGTCACACACTAGACTCTGTGTCTCCAATGACAGAGAGTATACATCTAAGTCTTCAAGCATTTTTACTTGCCCTACAGTCCAATCAGGGTGCCCTCCTCTCCACCCTGAGGAAGGAGGAAAAGGAAGGAAAATAAAAGAAAAACTGGCTTCCCTGGCCGGTTGGCTCAGTGGTAGAGCATCAGCCTGGTGTGTGGAAGTCCCGGGTTCGATTCCCGGCCAGGGCACACAGGAGAAGTGCCCATCTGCTTCTCCACCCCTCCTTCTCTCTCTTCTCTCTGTCTCTCTCTTCCCCTCCCGCAGCCAAGGGTCCATTGGAGCAAAGTTGCCCTGGGTACTGAGGATGGCTCCATGGCCTCCACCTCAGGCGCTAGAATGGCTCCCTTTAGAATGGAGCAACGCCCCAGATGGGCAGAGCATCGCCCCCTAGTGGGCATGGTGGGTGGATTCCAGTCGGGCGCATGTGGGAGTCTGTCTGACTGCCTCCCCACTTCTAACTTTGAAAAAATAAAAAATAAAAATAAAAAAAGCCTGGCACTGCTGTTGCACAATTCTTTCCAAAGCTATTTTAACAAGGTTAAAGTTTCTCTTGTAAATATTTCTAGTAGATCTCTCAATCTTTAAATCAGAGTCTCTCCTTTCTGGCCTTACATTAAAAGTTACCCAAGAGCTTTCTAAAGTTCCCTATATTAGACCCTCTGTATTAGTCATTGATCAAGCTCTCTGGAGCGGGACCCTGGCAGTGGTATAATTTTTAATGCCCAGTAGGTAATCGTGATGCATCGTGAGAGGTAAGGACTTCTGAGTTTTCTGCAATACTTACACAAGAATTGCTTGACGTATCCATTTTAGAAAGCATTGTTCGTTGTGAGGCCTGAAGGTTTATCTTACACAACTCCCGTCTTACCTTCTCCTGGTGATTTACACAGTGGGCACTTATATCATTGTTCATGGTTTTTCCATTGGCTGCACTTATAATTTAAAATACATACTGATCCCTCTGTCTGGTCTATCACATGTAATCATTACTTCCCCTGGGACCCATTATGTGAGATAAGAGCGTCACCTGACTTGTTCCATCTTTCACCGTTCCTCCATTCAACCCATTAACTGCTAGTAACCATATATATGTGTGTGCATCGTACAGGTAGGTCTGTTCTAGAATGCCATTCCATGATTTGTCCCTAAGTTGATTTGAAATATCATAAATCAGATATATTATGTATGTATGTATTTTAATATGTATTTCTACAGACAGTATGTAATAATGTCTAAGAGTCTTTCTCCACCACACACGGTACCTATGTGGGCTTCCACAAGTCGCTTCTTTCTGCCTTGCTTCTTGTGTGTGTGTGTGTGCATGTGTGTGTGTGCATATGTGCGTGTGTATGTGTGTGTGCACGTGTGCATGCACGCATGTGTGCATGTGTGTGCATGTATGTGTGCGTGTGTGCATGTGTGTGCACGTGTGTGTACGTGTGTGTTGTGGGGATTATGCAGCTAACCCACGATGGCACATGATAAAGACTTACGTGTTCATCATTCTTCAGCACTCAGTCACATGCAAGCATTTTCCCCTTTCTTGCTTTAGTATGATGATGCCTGGACCACGTAAAGTGGAATACTTCTTGATTCAAAGTTAAATAGATTGCTTTTTCTTCTGCATGAACAATGGCTTTTTTAAATGCCATTTTCAAATTGTGTTTTATATTCTGACCACAAATTTCCTGTAGTGTTTCCCCCTGACCTTGCCAGAAATCTCTAAAAATACCTCCTTATTTTTTTTTTCTTGTTTCAAAAAAGGTAATGTGTCCCCAGTATAGCTTCCAAATATTTCAGCCTCCATTGTGTGGTCTCCCATGTAATGCATGGCATCCACTTTCTCTCTGGGTCACTCATCCGCCCTTGGCCTCTGGCTACAGTCGAGCCCGGATGCTCTCTAGGCTGCGGGGACGCCCCTGAGGTCTAGCCACCGAGGTCTAGCCGTGCTTCCTGCACGCCACCCTCTCCCCTCTTTGATCTCTCTCTGTTTCTGCTGCCGTCAGTCCTCGAATAATTTCCCCAGAATCGTACCTGGCAGGTACCTTTTCTTCACATTTGCATACCTGGAAACAGTATTCGCCATCACACAATCACAATCAAACTGCTAGAAATGTTTGTTTGTTTTAATTGACAAGCTGATTCTAAAACCCACAGACAACACCAAAGATCTAGAATAACCGAAACAACCTTGAGAAAAGAAAAACAAATGAAGAGCTCATTCCAGCAAACGTTGAGACTTCTTTGAAAAGTGTTTATGAAAATAGGATGTGGGCATAAAGATAAACAAATGCTCAACGCCTGTGGCATCTTCCAAGTGTCGACCACCATCACCTGTCCCTTCTCTTCCGTTTGGGGATGACCACGCCTGATCCGCTGAGAATCGAGCGTGACTACCCACGGGAATGAATCGCTAGCCATGCATGCATTCTAGATCGCGTGAGCGCCAGCAGCAGTGCAAGCCCAGCCTCTGTGGAGGACGCTTCTTGCAGCTGGGATGCTGTTAACACCTGGCAGTGCTAGTGGACACCACAGACCCTGTCTTCATCTACTCATCACTGCTGTTGCTGCCCTTTGGTTCAGACAGCCGTCTCCCTGTCTAGATTCAGATGCCGGCCTCTCGTAGGTATTCTCATTAGTGGGTCTGCGCCCTTCCATCCACTCTGCACACTGCAGTCATAGTGCTTTGTCTGAAATGCAAGTCAGGCAAATTCGGTTCTCCACAAACCACTGGTCAAAACACACACACACACCAGATTGTTTTACATGCCTTAAAATGACCTACATGGCCTGACCAGGCGGTGTTGCAGTGGATAGAGCATTGGACTGGGATGCGGAAGACCCAGGTTCCAGACCCCGAAGTCGCCAGCTTGAGCGCGGGCTCATCTGGTTTGAGCAAAGCTCACCAGCTTGGACCCAAGGTCGCTGGCTTGAGCAAGGGATCACTCAGTCTGCTGAAGGCCCCCAGGCAAGGCACATATGAGAAAGCAATCAATGAACAACTAAAGTGCTGCAACAAAAAATTGATGCTTCTCATCTCTTTCCCTTCCTGTCTGTCTGTCTCTATCTGTCTCTCTCTCTCTCTCTGTCAAAAAAAAATGACCTACGTGACATGGCTTCCCCTTTTCTCTTTGCCGTAATTCAGTGTTTCCACTGTGCCATGCCTTCGCCCCACGTCCGGATTGGTGCACAGACTATCTCTGTGCCTGGAATGTTCTTTACTCTCTAGCTCTCTCCTGTCCACCTGTCAAGTCCCTCTTCAGGTTGCACTTACTCTGGCAAGCCCTCCTTGATGCCTAGGGGTTGGACTAAATGCCTATCCTGTGGCACACAGTCACCCATCTTTTAGAAGCTCTTCCTCTGTGCACCCCACCAGGCAGGCACCATCGCCATCCGGCCCACTGGTTTCTGATGCACTACAATGCTATGAGATGATTTTAGCATGTGGGTGCATCTCAACTTTTCTGTAGAAGCTTAGTTTAAAGTGGCCAGCTGAGGCTCATTCCTCATCAGTCCGGATTTATTAAGTCATAGCAAACTTCAAATATTATCCTTAAAAAAAATCTAAAGCAAGGAATAGCATTCAATCCTTACACATATTTGTCTTTTTTATTAATGTACAGCTCCAATAATCTTAAAGGAGCTCATGGCTTCAAGCCCCACCCCTCCATTAATGACCAGAACAAAAGGGGCGCACAGTTAGGTAATTCATGAGGATGGACATGCAGGTGGAAGCCCTACACCTGCCTACCCAGGCACAGGACACCCTGTAAAGGGAACCGTGGTCTCCTCTACTTTCAACTAAGCAAAGCACACACACACACCCTGTGTGTGTCTACAGAGCCGTGGTGTTTTCTGAATTCTTACTCTGCCCCAGACATTCTTCTAAGCATTTTATATAGATCATCCTGTTGAATGCTTACCACCACCCCATGCTGTTAGCAATAGAAAAAGTTTCTATTTTACGAGCAAGACACAGAAAAGTGAAGTTACTGCTCCCAGGATCACAGACCCACACTTGGGAAGATTCCAGAGTGGGGGGACTTGTGTAAAAATGTGCATTCTGTACTTTAAAGGGAAGAACAGAATGTCTGTCTTCTTTATTTGTCATCGTTTCCTTTTTGTGGGGTTGGGAATGGTTATCTGCATTTCAGAACTAAGGAACTGGAGAGAAGCAAAAATAAATAACTGGTCAAAGGCGGCCCACAGCGAACATTAATAGACTTCGATGGCTAATTGGACATAGCGTCTGAAGAGCTGGGAAGACTGAAATTTGATTCTCACATTTCAAGCATATGTGGTTTCATTGCAATGCAGTGAAGAGAATGGTATGAGGGAGAGAAAAAAATCAGTTGTGTTTTAAACATACGGAATCTGAAGTAGGAGGGAGTATCCAAGTGGGAACGGCTTTCTGGGGACTGTACCAACCGCTTGGCAGAGAGAAAGTGACAGCAGCGCCTTATCAATACGCAGAGTCAAGACTCGATCTGGACAACCCCCGGAAACAGGAGGAGAAGGAGAAGAAGGGGTAGGAGGTATTGAAGGCTATTTTACCTGAGACTTCCTAGTCGTCATCGATCAAAGTCTAGGTTTCCTTACTCGCGTTTCAGGAAAGGAAACCATGGCGATGACTGAGAGAGTGTAAACTTGTGGTGCTTCTCCAAAAAATACGATGAAGAATATGTGTGATAGGAGCGCCGTCCAAAGAAACGAAGACGGAGAAGCAGGAACAGAAGTGGAGATCGATGAGCTAGCGACGTAGACAGTTAAATATCGACGTTGGTGGAGAGACTGTGAAGAATGCTTTGTGAGGGGTTAACTTAGAACACCAAGGTTAACTACTTACCAAAGCTTGACGGACTGACGCCGATTAGTAAATGTGGCCCTAATGTTAACATGAAAACAGCACCTGGGATATATCATCTGATTCCGGTTTATGGACCCCTTCATTGATGGCATGAGGTCCTATAATTGAGTGCTTTCTACCAATCATCTCTCATCATTTAAATTAAAAAACAACTTGTGGTCAAGATGTGCGTCTCCCACTCCCTTCCACACTGCCGTTGCTCGTGGTGATTTGTTCATAGACGCGTGATCATTCATTCAAATAGCCTTTATTTACTGGGGACATGTTCTGTGTGCGCACCGAGGTACAAGAGTCATGAATAAAATGATGTCACAGCCAGTCACAGAAGGGCCACCTAGTGTATGATGGTATTTGTGAGAAATGTCTACAGAGACAGAAAGTAGGCCAGTCATGGCCTAAGGCAGGGGGGAGGACTGAGAGGAAGTTTAGTGTCAGCCAGAAGGTACAGGGGTTCCTTGTCGAGTGATAAAATGTTCTCCAATCGGTTCTGTTGATGATCGCAGAACTCCGTGGATACAGTAAAAAACCTGCTTTGATGGGTGAATTGTACGGTGTGTGAATCATCTCTCAATCTAGCCGTGACTAAAAGTACTGTGTGGTAGTTTGTTCTCTCTTAAGGAAGATGTTATATGTTCAAAGACAACATTAGGTGGGGAGTGTGTGTGGGAGGTGTGTGTGAAGAATGTTGAATGCAAAGAGAGAAGGTGGACATTATCTTGCCCAAGAGAGTATTGGGGGACTTCAGTGACCTTTGATTGATTTATTGATTGATTGATTCATTCATTCATTCATTGAGGGATGACTGTGCCTCATCTTAGTAATTCTTGGCTTTCTCAGAGTTGGAGATTAATTCATTTGGAATGAAGATCTGGTCACACGGGGAAGAAGGATGCCCTCTAGCTGCCTGGGGCTTCCTGACACGTATTGCTTTTCAGTCAGACCGAAACCCGGAACGACAGGAAATCGAGCTCCAACACTGGGCATCTGGTCCGGCGGCCAGAGCGGTCCTCCCTCCGAAGATTAATGAAGCACAGAGATGCCAAGCCTTGCCTTTCAACTTCCCACACCACCAGCCCTCAGCAGCCTGCCAGTTTAATATCACCTTACCTCAGTGCTCAGGAAGACTCCCAATTGGAAAAGGCCGGGAAAACTTGGTCCAAGAGCTTTTTATAAAGAACAGCTTAAAACCCCCTCTAGAACATTCCATGAGCAATATTACAAGCTTTCCTTTCTTTTTATATCTAAGGATGGGGGATAGGAGGATGGGGTGGAGGGCATTGCAATCATGAGTCAAATTTCAAAGTCTGTAAGCTGAACCTCTGCAAGGCCTGGATATTTTCTAAATTAATTGACCATCAAATTCTTACCCTCTACATCTGCATTGCATTAGAGATCATAAAACTATTTGGGGTTTTTTTTTTGCTACTTAAAGGAAAGACTGTGTGGGCATGGAACTCGGAGAGGGCCTGTTCCCTTTCAAAAATTATTTTGAATTCATAAAAAGGAAGAAGATTATTTGTGTGTGTGCGTGTGTGTTTCTGCATTGTTGTTCCTCTCTGAGAGGCCCAGGGGACTCTGCACCATCTTGTCACTCTTGAGGACGGCAAACGACAGAGACAGACATCCCCGTTAGCAGCCGACTCTAAAGGAGAACTTGAATATCTTGCTAAGCTTTTCAGCGTTCTCTGATCCTTTCATTTGGTAAATGATACGAGACCGGGACACTCCTTCAGCCCATTTATTAATCGAGTTGTTCACTCAAGAAAACGCTTAGGGAGGATTGTGCCAGGTGCTACGTAGATGCCGAGAACACCAAGAGAAGAAGAGGAGCCTCTGCTCTCAGGAGGGGGTTACGAAGAAGAGCAAGCGATTTGGAAGTAAACACCTAATGTAACGGAAGGAGAAATAAACCTAACACAGGAATAGAATACTAAACAGGGGTTCAAGTTACCTACCTCACCTAAGATAAGCCCACAGACCTCCTAAAGGAAGTGCGCAGGGACCTGAAATAGCAAGAAGAGCAGAAGAAGCCAGCCACACGGGGAAAGAGTCAGGGAAATGTGCTCTGGCCATGGAGACGAGTTTGTGCAAAGGCCCTGAGGCAGGGAAGAGTTTATCTTTTTTAAGAACATCCTCATCAATGTGACCAGGTAAAGTTAGTGAGGGGAAGAGTGGGCTCTGTGTTGTAAGCTAACAAGAATGATATTGGCTAACTCTTATATTGATTATCTACTATGTAATCACACACTAGGTTAAGTTGTCTATATGCTTTCCTTTGCTCTAAACTTATAGGACAGGCTTATAATCATCCCTTACATTTTACAAATGAGAGAAAAGACAGGAAAGACTTGAGTGGACTGCCTAATGCACACAACTAATCACATAGGTTGGGGAGCAGAGACACAGATCCAGGAATTTTACACCAGAGTGCAGCTAGGTAGTATAAAGCCAGTAGCCATGGCCACCATCACAGCCACCTGGCCCATGCAGGTTCGCATTTGATTCGGACAGACAGTAATGAAACAACGGAGCCAAAAGCTGGTGGGCCATCATCTTTAATCCTACCTCGCACCCGGCGGGCAAACAAGAAATACACACAGAGGGAAAACACTTCCCTTTCCATTCAGGGCTCCCAAAGCCACTGACTTATCTGAGTTTCCTAGAATCAAAGTTTTCTACCTCACCAGCCTTATTCACCTCTGTTCCCCATCTCCTTCTCTCTACACAAACTGGCTTCTCCTCCAGCATTCCAACATCTTGGCTGCTTCTCTTCTCCTCCACGTGGCCTCTCTCTGCTCTCTATTCTAATGCTAATCTCAGGAACCAAGAGAGCAAGCTCCTGGTTTACCCCATTTTATAGTGTAGAAATCAAAACTTTTAATCCAATATACAAACAGAGAAGTCACTGATACAAAGTCACTTAGGGTGGGAAAGGCTTAGTCTTAAAACTAAGCCTTAGGCTATAACGACCCTGCCTGCTTACAGCCTGTCCCCCATACCCAATGCAAACTATAAGCAAGCAAACCTATAGATCATATTGACAAACTTATTTGACCAGCAGGTGGTCGGGCAGCCTGTGTGTTGCCACCAGGTTGTTAACGTGGCACGCATGAGCAGGGAAAGCACAGGAGTCGACAGGAAGTGAGAACAGAAAGTCTTGGCCCCAGGAAATGAAGGGATGCTCACGGAGCCTCTGACACAAGGCGCAGGGGTTCATCGTGGATGGCTGAGGGAGTTCACCCAGTGCAGAGGGCACAGTGAAGGCAGGGCAGTGTTCCGGGGGTGGGTGGGGGGCAGTGACTCTGAAAGCACACGCGTGGCTCAGAGGACCTGAGCAATTGTGCATGAATGAAATATAGGGGCCCAGGTACCTGGGCTGGAGGCTGGACCAAAGGCAGGTTCAAAGCTGGAACCAACGGACCCCCCTTTCTTAGTTCCATCACAACCCACAGCACCCTTCACAAACACTGTCCTCTCTGTGCGGGAGGGAGGTCAGAGGAAACCAGGGAAGAGAAAGAGCAGGACGATGTCATTCGGAGGCTCACGTCTGAGGGTGGATACTTTAGCATCTTACAATTCTCATACAAGCCAGGGCATACCCGAGCCTGGCTGGAGTTCGGGAGGCCACCGCCCCACGCTGCTGAGTCAGCCAGAAGCTATGCGCGGCTTATGTAACCAGCTTCCACAGCCCTGCCCCGTGCAAAAACGGCCTTGTTCTAACGCTAATGCTAAATCTAGCCTCTGGGCCAGTGTTTGTGGAGGAAAAGTGAGAAGCTCAAAGGTCAGGGAGGAAAGCGCCAAGTAGACACCGCCCTGGAAAGTCTTGAAGTCCTGCCCTTTTCTGTCCTGGGATCTCAGCCTGCCGCTGTCTCCCTATCCTTTCTTCATTGTGCTTCTCGTCCCCGGGGCCACGCCCTTCCCTTCGAAGAGGAGCGGGGCCAGCCAGTCCTGTCCTCACAATGGCGTCCCCTGTGTCAGACTCCTGGAACCCCATGCTAAGGGCCTTTGGGGACAGTCCCCAAAGTTCTGTCCCCCTCCAATTATAGCTTCTTGAAAAAAAAAAGAAAAAGAATTGGTAGCCATTTATCATATTATTTGCAGTTCTATTTTTTATTATTTTCTTACTCATTCCAGAAGTAAAAATCTGATTATTGCTAAAAATTTGGAAAATACAAATATATATAGAAAAAAGGAAATAAAATAAAAACCATCCATGGTCCTAGGACACATTTTACAATTTGGGGTAAATAAATATCTTGAATTATTTTTATTAAGCTATCAAATGTACTCATTTTTTAATAGAAATACATATTTTTTACAAAAAGCATATTTAAGTATATATCCATATAAAAATGTTATTATCAAAATAATATATAACATAAAGCAACAACAGCCTATCTTATTTTCCCAGTGTATCTTATTAATTATTGATAAGACCTTAATATATTAAGACGTCTAACTTTTTGTCACTTATGTATGTTGCAACATCTTCCCAAGTTTTAATTCGCCTTGTCTTGGTTCATCCTTTTTTCTCATGCAAATGTCTTCAATATTTATGTAGTTAAGTAGACTATATTTTCCCTTATGATGGAAATATTGTCCTTAGGACACTCTTCATCGGTTCAAAGATTTATAAACAGTCACCTGTCTTTTCATATTAAACTTGTTTTCTCTCTCAATGTAAATCGTTATCACCTCCTCTCAGATTTAAGCCGGGACAACGTCCAGAGAAAGGGTCTGGTGTTGTCTTCTTCAGACTGGTGAGCCGGTCACTTCGCTGTCCCTTCCTGGAGATCCCATCTCTTCCTTCATTGAACTAAAATGTCATCTTTATCGTGTAACGATTTTTACGTGCCCCGGCTACGTCCTGGACTTCATATGCTAACCATCCACCAGTCTGTCTGCACTGCGCTGCCTCTCACGAGTGGGACGTGCACCATCTCAGGGTGGCTGGCTCCAGCAAGGGGTCACTCGGTCTGCTGAAGGCCCACGGTCAAGGCACATATGAGAAAGCAATCAATGAACAACTAAGGAGTTGCAATGAAAAACTGATGATTGATGCTTCTCATCTCTCTCTGTTCCTGTCTGTCTGTCCCTGTCTATCCCTCTCTCTGACTCTCTCTGTCTCTGTAAATAAATAAATAAATAAATAAATAAATAAATATAAATATGTTTATAATATCCTTCCTTGAGTCATTCTAATCAGCTAGACACGGAGCTAAGTGCTTTCCAACTATAAATGGTTCTCATCACACGGTAGATATTAGTCTTGTCATTTTACAGCTAGGAGAATCGAGACTCAGAGAAATTAAAAAAAAAACACTTTAAACTCAGACTCCCAAGGCTCATGTCCAAGCCAGAAATTGAATCAAGCCCATTTTGTGTTCATAGACCAGATTTTCCATATCATCTTCATAGGCCTTCAGAGTGACTGCAAAGGACTTCACCAGATGCTAACTTTCAGAGGGCAGAGAGTGTCCCGTCGAAGAATCTGACTGCGGCATTTACGTCCCAAACTGCTGTTTCCTTGATGAGTGTCCTTGGGTGAGTCACTTAATCTTCCCAAGACCTACTTCCTCAGCTACAGAATAGAAATATAGACAATCCGTCCCATAACGCCATCGTAAGAATTCAGTGAGATAGCCCTTCTGGGGGCCATGGTGAGCTGTCGCACAGCGAACTCAGGAGAGGGTCACTGTGCATCTTCTATTTGTCAGTACTTCCCGAACTTCTCAAGGAGCGTATATTTCACCTCTAGCTAAGTGGAGGGTGTAAAGCCAGTAGCTGCGGCCACCATCACAGCCGCCTGGCCCGTGCAGGTTCAGGTTTGATTCGGACCGATGGTAATGAAACAGTTGAGCCAAAAGCTGGTGTTCCATTGTTCTTCATTCTAGACTCACACCCGGCGGGCGAGAAATACACACAGCAGGAAATACGTCCCTTTCCATTCAGGGCTCCCAAAGCCACTGACTCCTCCGAGTTTCCTAGACTCAAAAACTTTCACCTCCCCAGTCTTATTCACCTCTGTTCCCCATCTCCTTCTCCTCCACGAACTGGCTTCTCCTACCCCCATTCCACCATTCTGGCTGCCTCCTCCACGTGGCCTCCCTGCCCCGCCTCCATGGGCTCCTCCAAGAACGCAATCACTCTTCCCCGGAGCAACGTGATCTCCCCTCCTTTTAGAACCTTTTGACGTGAAAACCCTCCCCCAACAC
Source organism: Saccopteryx bilineata (assembly GCF_036850765.1). Lineage (NCBI taxonomy): Eukaryota > Metazoa > Chordata > Mammalia > Chiroptera > Emballonuridae > Saccopteryx > Saccopteryx bilineata. The sequence continues at coordinate 390,450,676 of NC_089491.1, read as the reverse complement.
ACGTTAGTATAATCACGCCCCTCCCAAGAAAGAAGGGTAACTACTATTATCACCTGGGCGACGGGCTTCCACGTGGGCAGCGCCGTCTTTAACAAAGTGAGCATAATATATTGTATCTACCAGGCAGAGGGAGAGGGTCGGAGTTAGTGACACTACTGAATGCCAGTGAACCATTTTCCAGATGCCCTAATAACTAAGGATGTGCATGTTTAAGAAAGCTAATGAGATTTTTTTTTTTTTTTTTGAAAGCCCAGAGGTTCAACAGCAGACCATTTTATTTTCCAGGAGCCGAGACGGATGGAAACCATGTCCTCTCGTACCCTGCGTCCACTGATCCTGTTACTCGGTCATCTGTGAATGCTAGCGACCATCCATCCCACCTTCTGTACGTGTCCTGTGTAGGGGGCTTTTCCCCAGAGGGTTACTGAACCACTAGCAGTAGAGTCTTTTGATCAAAGTGCTGGTGTCCGAGCTTCCCTTCTCACCGACCGAATCAGAGCCTCAGGGGATGTGCTCCAGAAACCTTGATTTCATTTATTTTTTTAACTAATGCCTCTGATGACTCGATGCCCGCTGACATTGGATAATCACAACTCTAAGCGAGACCGGACAGACACAGCCTAGGAAATGGTTGGTAAGTTGGAAGATATGGGCCCTGGCTGGTGGCTCAGCAGATAGAGCATCAGCCCCAGAAATGGACGTCCCGGGTTCATTTCCTGGTCAGGGCACACAGGAGGGGCGACCATCTGCTTCTCTCTCTCTCTCTCCCCCTCTTCTCTCCCTCTTCCTCTCCTGCAGCCAGTTGGCTACAGCGTCAGCCCTGGGAACCGAGAATACAGCTCGGGTGGTCCCAGTGTTAGCTTCAGGTGTTGAGAATGACGGGACCATGAGGATCACAGCTACAGGCATGAGACAGCCACTAGGACAACAGAGCTACGTGAAGGTGAAGAATGCGACGGATAAATCACAAAGATGGTGTCTCTTATTAGATGAAACTTCAAGTCAGATTTTCCATTGGGTCAACGTTTCAGGAGGAAGCTGTATTATTACCAGAGATCTCGAGCTCAGATACCTCCCAGGGCCAGGAAGGGACTCGCGTGAGTGATAAATCCGGAGTGGGCAAGTGAGAGTCGCGTTCCAGTTCGTGTTGCAAAGGAACCGGTCACTTCTCAGGTCCTACTCGCCGTGGTCGTGGGCGTGAGCGGGTCGGGAATTGTCACGTGTCCCGATATGTTAAGAAAAGCCAGCACGCTAGGTGCTTCTGTGGAACACCCTGACGGTGGTCTGTTGGCTCAGTTGGGAAAAACAAGACGAGGTGGGCCCATCTGGGCACCAGACCCGCCCACGCGTCCATCTGCAGCCCCGTTGTACACATTCAATTCAACCTGTCACAGACTGGGGAGACAGCGTTTGATACCTGAGAGTTACAGTTCCTTGTGGTTTCCTTTGGTTGCGCTGATTAAAGGGAAAGGGGGGGAGTAGGGAAATCCTTCAAAGCCAAATGAGCAATTAAAATGAACGGTTTTCCAGGACAGTTGGTAATAGGAAAACGGACCAAGAGGCTTAAGCTAGATGGGTTTTCTAGCAGTTGAGTTGTTTGCTTTCGATACCTGGAAGCCCTTCAATCAGGTTAAGTTTAGGGTTCGCTTTGCCTATGACGGTGAAACTACAGGTATAGTGGCAACCCCAGCAGTGTGGTTCGTAGTCCTCTAAATCGTGTGGAATGGTGACACCGACAATAAAAAATAATCATAATTTAGAAAAAATCTTTACCAGTTTTGGGGATGTCTCACTTTAAATTGGCACTGTTCCAAACAATATTATCATTTTGTAAAGTTTTAAAACAGTAAAATATTATATATAGTATGAGTCCACGGCTTTATAATCATTTTATATTTTGTATTTTATTTTTATAAAACAAGAGCCTCTTTTTTTTTCTCCAAAAGCTGTGTGGTTTGCCAGTTGGCTCAGTGGTAAAGTGTCAGCCTGGTGTGCAGGAGTCCCGGGTTCAATTCCCGGCCAGGGCACACAGGAGAAGCGCCCATCTGCTTCTCCACTCCTCCCCCTCTCCTTCCTCTCTCTCTCTTCCCCTCCCGTAGCCGAGGCTCCATTGGAGCAAAGTTGGCCCGGGCACTGAGGATGACTCCGTGGCCTCTTCCTCAGGCACTAGAATGGCTCTGGTTGCAAAGGAGCAGTGCCCCAGATGGGCGGAGCATCACCCCCTGGTGGGCGTGCCGGGTGGATCCCTGTCGGGCGCATGTGGGAGTCTGTCTGACTGCCTCCCCATTTCCAACTTCAGAAAAAAAAAAAAAAAGCTGTGTGGTTTGGATTCTGGGATTATTAGGGTTACAAAAGGCTGTGACTTTGGTGGCAGAACATTAGAAGGTTTTGGGTTGTTTTATGATCACACTCATGTCAATGAAACCAAGAAATACCCCCATCTGTGCTTATTTCAGAGAAGATTTCACAAGGATGTCCCCCAAATCCCAAATTATAATACCTGCTTGTCACGCCTCTCTTCAATTCTCTCTCCCCCCTTTCCCTTTGTGGCGGAGACTGGTGCTTGTCTCCTAGAATCCATTCTCTTTTTCCACGACAGGAGCACTTCGGCTGTGCACCGGGTGTCCCTGGGGAAGGCAACATCTCAGGCCTTCCTCGACGGCTGGGCGTGTAAGGCGTGACGCCGTTCGGCCACTGATACAAGGAGGCCACGACCCTGGCCGGTTGGCTCAGTGGTAGAGCGTTGGCCTGGCGTGTGAAAGTCCCAGGTTCGATTCCTGGCCAGGGCACACAGGAGAAGCGCCCATTTGCTTCTCCACCCCTCCCCCTCTCCTTCCTCTCTGTCTCTCTCTTCCCCTCCCACAGCCAGGCTCCATTGGAGCAAAGATGGCCCGGGCACTGGGGATGGCTCTGTGGCCTCTGTTTCAGGCGCTAGAGTGGCTCTGGATGCAACAGAGCGACGCCCCGAAGGGGCAGAGCATCGCCCCCTGGTGGGCAGAGCATCACCCCATGGTGGGCGTGCCAGGTGGATCCCAGTCGGGCGCATGCGGGAGTCTGTCTGACTGCCTCCCCGTTTCCAGCTTTGGAAAAATGGAAAAAAAAAAAAAAAAAAGGAGGCCACTTTCGGAAGCTGTCCTTTTGTTCTGGTGGCCTCTGCCCTTCCTTCACCTCTTCTCAGTCTCTTTCTACAGCTTACTGCCTAGGCAGTAGATGTCGCCATCGTGGGCCAAAAAACAGGGAGGGCTCTCCTCTCAGTGAAGACAAAAATGTGATCTGGAATAAGAAATCTGAGGGCGCCCTTCCTCTCTGAGCAATGGTCTCAGAGCTGAATTCACCCTAAGTAACAACCTTCCTACCCAACACTATCCCTAGAGACATCTGCCCTATTTCTCCCTCCATAAGACGCACCTGACCATAAGACACGCCTAGGGTTTTAAGGAGGAAAGTAAGAAAAAAACAATATTCTGAACCAAATGGTGTGTTAAAATATTTATTCAGGCCTGACCTGTGGTGGTGCAGTGGATAAAGCGTCAACCTGGGAACGCTGAGGTTGCCGGTTCAAAACCCTGGGCTTGCCTGGTCAAGACACATATGGGAGTTGATGCTTCCTGCTCCTCCCCCCTTCTCTCTCTCTCTCTCTCTCCTCTCTATAATGAATAAATAAAATCTTTAAAAAATATATTTATTCAAATACTGTATTTTTCGCTCCCTAAGACACGGGCATTTTCCCCTCCTCTTTTTTTTTTTTTTTTTTTTTTGAGGGGGGGGGCGAAGTGCATCGTATGGAAGGAAAAATACGGTAGTATGTATCAGAACCAAGCAAGGAATAGGTCGCTACTCCACCTCCACCCTTTTGTCTTAAGAAGTCTAATCTCCTGTTAGTTCTGAACAGTCCCGGGCCGGACTCTTTGACCACACCTGTTTGAATTGCTGAGCTGAATTGATATGCTTGATAAAGGAAGACATCTTATCCTCCATGTTTTCAGCCAAAGGTGGCTTGTAGTTTTTAGAACCAAAATTAACAATGCAATTGGGAATGTGGCAGTGGTCCTTCCACAAACCCTGCTGGCTTTCGTTTTTTAACAAAATTTTGGCTTTTCTTTTGACTTTATTCCATCGAGTAAACATTAAAAACATCATCATGTTTCCCCCAAAATTATGTTGAATATTTAATGGGTATTTTATTAAATGTCTGCTAATTCTAAGGGAACCTATCGCTTTTCTACAGTAAACAGTAAAAACAAACAAAAGCCCATTTTTGTTCCCAGAAACCACTTCCGTGTACTTTATTTCTGTTTTCTGTTCGTTGTTCTGGAGCCCACACATTTCTCCTTAAGTCCGTTCCTGGATATTTTAGTAAGTGTTGCTACTTTTGAAATGCCAATTTGTTATTTGGTTTTGATCTTAAAAGCTAAACATGTAGAGCAAAAAATAAGATTGGTTAGATTATAAATGTTTAAAAACCATTACTAACTACTACCAGAAATGAACACTGCACTGCAAATTTTCCAGTAATTTGGTACAAGACAAAATATTAATGCTGTCAAGGTTTATTTGACCTGGAGCAAAATCACCTCCCCCCCACCCATCCATGTATTTTCCAAAGGTTTTTTTCTCCTTGGGATAGTTGTTCACCTCTTCCTGTAAATTACTGACCCAGAAGCTTGATACTGTCATTCAGTTGGAAGACTCATGAGATAAAAAAAAGCATGCTTCCGGCTATTTAGTTTACCCTTGTCATTTCATACACTATGAAGTGGGCCAAGAGAGATACTATATGCCTTGGCTAAGATCACCCAGCTATTATTTTTTTTTCATGGAGACATCCAATAGGTACAATAAGAGTGGACCATAAAGGAGAGGTGGTTCATCCTCGTGGGCTACCCGCAGACTCACTAAATAACCGTGGCCTCTCTACCCCGCACGGGCCGCATCACGTCCCCCTTGCAGGGCCGTCCTGAAGTTAAATACCGAACTGCACGAAGAGGGGACCGTCGCGGAGGACTTGGCGCTGTGCTTCCAAAGCGCCCTGCCTCCTCCACACCCGGGCCTGGAGAGCACCTGCCCACAGGGAGCCGGGAACGCTCCGCAGAGCAGAAGGGGTTTCACTCCTCCAACAGCTCCCGGCGACGCTGCGAGACCGCCTTGATTCCGAGGCTCGGGGGACGTGAGATGGTGAGGTCGCCTTCATTAGGACAGAGGACACCTGCACTCGAAGCCCGAGGGCCGATCGGAGACTTGTCTGCCGGCACCGCTGTGGAGACCACCGTGGAGTCGGGAGCTCGTTTTCAGCTGAGGACGCCCGGGGGCCTCTGACGGGCGTCACTTCAAGGACGTGAGTTTGGAGCCCTGTTGAATAACCACAGGTCAGAAACGTTGTCTCCAGACCAGGCTCTGGGAAACATGTGATTCACTTCTAATTTTTATCGCGAGAGGGCCAAGTAGTGGATGAGCGTTCTCACCATTCCCCCCCCCCCCCCAAAAAAAAAAGCATCCCCCATGCACATCTGCTCCACGAATCTCAGGTTCCTTCCCGGGTGTCCGGTCCGGAAGGACACGGCACACCAGCCCACACAGCGGGCAAGACGGTGTCCTGAGCGGGCGGCGGTGACGCGGACACAGGCCCGGTCCCGGGAAGCAGAGCATCGTGGGTGGGCGCGTACGTGATCAATAACCACAAGCACCCGGAGCAGAACTGACACACAGGACGTGTCCGTCAGGCGATGTCTCTGGCCAACCTCAGGCAGGTCCCCGCGGCTAGCCCAGGGACTTCGCGTGTCACTGGTCGAAGCAGCTGAGTGTGGTTATGGTTGAGGTTTGCCTGCCTGATGTCTCCCCTGCTCTTCGTGTTGTGTGTGGCTCAGGTTACTCCCGGACTAATCTCAGGTTTTGCCGGTGATCTATACACTATACAACGGAATAAGCCGCTCAGATCCGCAATGTCAACAAAGAGTTCTCCAGGATATATCTTCTCATGTTTGGTGTGACGTCCAGAAATAAATCATCATCATAGTAAGCGTGGTTTCGGGGTTTATTCAGCTAAGGATGAACCAGGTGAGTAGTAACACTCAGAGAATGCTGCCTCACCTCGAACCAAAAGAAATTACGTACACGTGTTGTTAAAATGCAGGTAATATGTTTTATTTCTCCCCACATTAAGTGTTACCTTCCTCACATAATTTTGTTTGCTATGCCATTTAAGAATCGTAACACTCTACAGCATGTATTTATATATATACACATATAATTCCCTCTCCATCTGAAAACAGCTTTATTAACCCTCATTCATGCATCTAAATATAGTTAGCATAAAGTCACTAGGAAAATCATCAGGGATAAAGCTGATGCATAACTCCACAAAAAGTTGATCTTTCTGTGTCTAAAACACCACCCCAAAAAACTTACACATAAAACATAAGCTATACAACACCGAGACTAACATCCTTAGTTAGTGGACCTATTTAAACACAAGTAAAAACTACTATCCTGGAAGAAACATGGGCACAGAATACAACTGAGAAATTTACAAATGAGGGAATGGAGTGGCTGTTAAGCTTAACACCCATTGTTGACCTTTAATGTTAACTGAATAAGGGACGGTGAAGCAGAAATGAATTCAGGCAATTATGAGTTAAATCATAATTTTTATGTCTCACTCATCAGATTGCTAAAAATGTGCTTAACGATGTCAGTGTGAGTAAGAATGTGGAGAAAGGGGCTGTGCCATATTTTCTTGGCAGGAGCACAAAATGTTATGACTAACATAGAGTCTATTTTTGTCAGTAGCTTTTAAAATCCAAACGCACACGTCTTATCACTCAGGGATTCACTTGTAGTGACTGTCCTCAAAAGATATTGGCACACAAACATGGGGAGACACTTACAGGATGTTTACAGATATTGCTTGTAACAGTCAAACCTTAGAAATGTGATACAATATAATATGGTTGATACAAGGTTTTCCATACACATACCCATACACGGGATATTATATAGCAATTAAAAGAAACTCTTAAAAGAATATATGTTCTTTCAGATATATAATGTAAAGATCTAAAAAGCATATTGTTGAGTAAAAAAAAGCAAAGGACAGAATATGGGGACAGTATTTTATAGTTCATATAAATTTATAACACATATCAATAATAAACTACTTAGAGTTTATGGTTACTAGGATTATAAAGAACACTTTTATCTGCCTTTTTTGTTTCTTGTATTAAAAACAGACAGAGAGAGCCTCACCGGTTGTAGCACAGTGGACAGAGCATTGACCTGCAGAGTTGAGGTCACCGGTTCAAAACCCGAGTTTGGCCTGACCTGTGGTGGCGCAGTGGATAAAGCGTCGACCTGGAAATGCTGAGGTCGCCGGTTCGAAACCCTGGGCTTGCCTGGTCAAGACACATATGAGAGTTGATGCTTCCTGCTCCTCCCCCCTTCTCTCTCTGTCTCTCTCTCCTCTCTCTCCCTCTCTCTCTCTCCTCTCTAAAAATGAATAATAATAAAAAAAAAAACCCGAGTTTGCCAGCTCAAAACCTGAGGTTGTCAGGTGAAGCCTGGGGTGACCAGCTTAAATGTGGGGGGGGGGGTAACTGACATGACCCAGAGGCCACTGGCTTGATCAGACTGTCACTGGCTGAACCCCAAGGTCGCTGGCTTGAGCCCAAGGTCACCAGTTTCATATCCAGTCAAAGCACCTATGAGAAGCAATCAGTGCACAACTAAGTGGAGTAACAAGGTGATGCTTCGCTCTCTTTTATTCCTTCCTTCCTCTCTTCTCTCTCTCTCTCTCAAAAAAAAATGCTATAAAATGTTATCATCATTTTTAAGCATTGGGGTGGTTTTTATTATTTTTATTTTAAAAAAGTGAAAGAAAATACTGTTATGAAAAGTCAAGAAAGATACACTGAGCAAGAACGTAAGTGGGTAATCTACAGAAGTCCAAGGAAAAGTATATTCAACAGCATTGTTAGCGAACGTGTTGCAAATTAAAGCCACACCTGCCACAGATTTTTGATAATGTGTCTGTGCACAGGGGCCGCCCTGCCCGAGGGAGCCGGGGCCAAGAGAGGCAAGGTCCCTTTCCTGTCATTCCCCGTCCCCCTGGTCCCAGGGAAGCAGTAGACTGGGGCAAGGAAGAAGGATTAAAAGAAGAAAGAGAAACGGAAGAGAATCCACCCTTCCCTCCCGCCGGCCCCCGGGGCCACAGGTCAGGCCTGCTCTCAGGGAAGGGAAAGTTTTGAATTACATACGGAGTTTTCAACTTGACTTTAGGACTCTTCTACACATGAACATGGGGCTCCACAACCTGAATACGAATATTCTTACAACCCAATGGGACCAATTCCAGATGACGTCACGGCACTCGGACAGGAGATTCAGTTTCTTCCAGTTGAGGACAATGGTAGGAAAACCGAAACAAAGCACCATCAACCAACGACCTCGAAAAACCAAAGACCAGAAATTTGAATGACGAGTCACATTTCGATAGAGTCGCCATCTGTCTGGCTTGCCCTGGCCAGTTTATAATTACGCTTGTTCTTTCCAGAGTGATTATTTAACAACATTGCCTTTTATTTCCGGAAGCTCCCCCCAGCTTCTGAAATGATGGCAAAACTCATCAAGATTGAGCCCTTTGTTCAAAGACAAGGATCTGAAAGAGGTAACACTCGAATTCAAGCCAGGGCTGTCTGCTCCGGACGTACTCTCTGCTCTCTCCACCGCTATTAAAACATTACCAATCTGGACCAACAGCCCGAATCAGTAACCTGTCGCAAATGAAGTTTAAGAAAAAAAATTAATTACAACGATTCCCTTCAAGACTGTACTGTACTTCATCCTTAGGCCAATAATTGTTGGCACCTGAAAACTCTTGGGGGAGTTAATGAATAAATAAGTAGGATGCACATGCATTGTAAGCATCTGGTTTTAAAGAGATCGAAATATATATTTTCCTAAAGTATGTCAAACACACGGGGCTTACGTTTCCCGTCTGCCTACATGTTTTCCCCATTAGCCAAACGAAGGTAGATGTCTATATTTAAATGGTCATGAATTTCAAGTTAGTAAAGTCCAGATTAAATTGTTTTTATGTGTATGAATAAAACTAATGAAATGGAATTGCTCTTCAGAAAAGCTTGAAATATCAAGCAATAATTTTAAGACCATGTAAAAACGGTGTAACCTGTAAAAATTATAGATCGCTTCCTTTTGAATATCAAATTACAAAATTGCGGTCCTTCTTTAAAAGAGAGAGAAACTTGAGTGCGTATTTGCAAAGACTTCTTCCTTAGGGACGTATTTTGGAATATTAAAAATGTCTCTGAAAACCACATACACCTCGTTGTGTAAGCGGCATTGGTACACGCCTCTATGTGACCGTTCTCCGCTGTATTTAGCCTTACACTATAGCTGTAAATTGGCTATTATTTTCTTTTAGATTAAAAAGAATTGTTCCCCAAACTAGGGAACGCTTTTTTCCCCTTCCTGTCTCTCTAAACCGCGTCTTGGAGGGAAATCACCAGGAGCTCTGCGTTGGGATGGAATGGCAGAGAGAGCAGAAGACATCACTATCTCCCAGCATCCGCTGTGTGGCTTTGAGCAAGCTGGTTAATCTCTCTGAGTCTCCATTTCTTTTTTTTTAGGTAAAACTGGGAGGCCACGCTCTCACGATTTTTCATTAGGCTGAGGTCCCAAAGCTAATATTTGTGTAGCAGTGTCTTCCAGAGTACGCGTTGGAAAGAGCCGTCTTCCTTCCGGAAAGGCCCAGAGGAAGTCAGAGGCCTATTATTATTATTATTGGAAGACGCTTCTTTCCAAAGCTCTAACCTTCAGCAGCAAAGAATCCTCCCTTAACCCGGGGCTCCCGGAATTCCAAAGGAAGAGCGAGGACAGGGGGAGGAAGGCTTAGGAGCAGTGGGAGGCAGAGTGAGAGGGGCCCACCAGAGAATGAATCAACTCTGAACAGCTCCCGCTTTTCCAGACGTGCACGTGGCAGTTAGGGCGGGCGAATCCTGCGGAAAGCTCACAGTTGGACAAGTCTAACCGCAGCTGCCAGTCTCTGCAGAGCGGCTCACCCAGCCCTGCGGAGCCTCGGGAGGGAACTCCCGCTTTGGCCCAGACGCGGCGAACTCTGCAACCGATCTCCCCGGGCCCCGTAATGAAGCCTGACACCTGGCAGAGGCCGGGAGCAGAAGCCCCCGCTCTTAATGAGCTCTCATTCCTAAGAGGCTCTGGCATCGCAGAAGCACGCCTGCCTCCCGCCACGTGCTTCCTCCGGTTATCTGCCCCGCTCCCAGGGCACCAGAGGACTCCAGCTAGCGGGCCAGGCAGGGATGCCACATCGGGCCACGTCTGGCTGAAGACCCTGGGAGTCGTCCTTCACGGCCAGGGTTCGCCTGGAGAGAAGGACGGGTGACGTCCAGTGCAAGGCCCAGGGGTCCTTTCTAGAGGGAGCGCTCCCCGGTGTCTCCTGGATAGGCAGACAGGCAACCAGGCAAGCTCGTGAGAGGAGATCCCATATCCTATGGATAGTCACCAAGTCACGTGTCATATCCAGCTCTCTGTGTCTCAAATTTGCGCAAGGAGAGAGCATTCGCTTTCCCAGAATGTCTCAACAAACCGCTGCCTGAGTGTCTGTCACCCCAAAGCTTAAGTGGCAGTGAAGGGCCAGTGTATCCATCAGCCTCTGAGGATGCGTGCCTGTGATGGTCAGGTCCTCCTCTCCCTCCTCCGGAGGCTGCAGCTCTCATCAGGATTGGAATAACAGACAACAAAGCAGGACACCAACACGAGCTTGATGACGCGTGCTGAGTGTTTGAGAGAAACGGGTGGTGTGAGAGAGTGAGGCGGTCTGGGCATTTTTTTTTTTTTTTTGCAAGAATGCTTTTAAGAGGGTGGTCAGGAAGACCCTCTGAGTCAGTGACATCCGAGCCGAGTTACGCTGAACACGCAGGGTGCGGCCATGGTGAGAGCTATGGAAAGTGGTCATGGGAGAAGGGTGACCGTGACTTGTGCTGGGGAAGGGCTGTGTGGGGAGGTGCTGTACACACCAGGAGGCAGAGGACAGTTACATTGTATCACCGCTGTTGTCTTTATGTGAACGATGCTTCTCCTGCACCCTTCTGACAAGTTCTCTGCAGAAGGAAGCTGACGGGGTCATCACTCCCTTCTGCCCGTGTGGATGGTCCTCTTTTCTTATCAGGCAGTGCCGTCCTAACGGGTGTTGCCTCTCTTCCCTCCGACTGACAGTTCTTTGAAGGGTGGTATTCTGCTGTTTGATTTTATGGCGTGAATATTGGTAGAGCAATCTTGCATACGATAGGCACCCTGTAAATATTTGTCAAATGCATGCTTGAAAGAGGCAGAGTGGTTGTGCAGGAGAATGAGCTTTCAAGGTTGCCCGAGAGAGAGAGAGAGAGAGAGAGAGAGAGAGAGGCTGAAATTCTTTTCCCAGTTTTATGGAGATGCAATTGATACACAATACCATAAAAGTTTAACTGGCCCTGGCCAGTTAATTCAGAGGATAGAGCATCAGCCTGGGGTAAGTATGTCCTGGGTTAGATTCCTGATGAGGGCACAAATGAGAAGCGAACACCTATTTCTCTCCTCTTCCCTCTCCCCCCTCTCCCTCTTCTTTTCCTCTTCCCCTTCTTCAGCCAGTGGCTTGACTGGTTCAAGCATGGCCCCAATCACTAAGGATAACTCAGTTGGTTCGAGAGTCAGCCCCAGGTGCTAAAATTAGCTTGGTTGATTCAAGCATCAGCCCCAGATGGGGGTTGCCAGTTGGATCCGGGTCAGGGCACATGCAGGACTCTGTCTGTCTATCTCCCCTCCTCTCACTTAAAAAGAAGAAAAGTTTAAGGTTTATAGGATGACTTGTAAATTTCACGTAGCAAAACTTCGAGGGGGTGTGAGTTCCAAGGGTATCTGTCACCCGATGTCCTTCACCACCCAGCTCTCAGGCTTGTTCCATCTATCTCACCAGGCATGGTTAAAAAGAGCTTATGGTATTTTCTTTGTTACTTTTCTCTTTTTTTCCAGTTGGGAGAAAGGATCCATTTTTTTATATAGGCAGAATCCATTCTCTACTAATTACAATATGAGGTGTCATGAAATGCATGCTAAGTAGAAGTAAAAAGGAAAAAGAAGAATTTAAAAAAAAAAGGCTGAGAAAGCATAAGAGACTAAGAAATCAAGCCCTCTTAGCTAATGTCTTTTCTACAATGGCCAATCACTGATGCCTTGATTTCATGAATGAGACACCCAGGACCAAGGTTAAAATGTAGGCTATATCTAGCTTTGGGTTATCATACTGCAGTTATCTTAGGTTATTTGAAATACCCATTGATTATTAAGAACACATTTCTTTCGCTTTGACTACTATGTAATAGACAGGTAACTATTATATTGTTGCTAAACCCCTGTAAATACTGCTTATTGGAACCACATTTCTTTCGACTCAGCAATATGATTATGTATGTATCTGTTACAGAGATCTTGAAACTCTATCAATTTGTGCCAAAAACACATCTCTTTCCTTTTGAATTCGTGAGGCTCAAGAAGATACTGTCTCCAATGGAGCACTGTGAAATCCCCGAGAAGTATCTCCGTAATAAATGGTGACTGCGGCAACAACATCTTGGCAGTGTGCTTAATCGTTCAGAATAACAACTGGAAACAAGAGCACTCTGCACATTAAAAGCAGATTTGTTCAAAGCATGTTGGCTACTTTGTGTCTAGACTGAACTACTGCTGGCTCAAGCATTCTGGACAAAAATCTGTAGCAGCAAAAACCTTTTGGGGGCGAATGGATCCCTCAGTGGGCTGGGCGCATTTTTTTTTTTCTCCCCTTGGATGCCTCGCAGAGCTCCTACCTTTTTGGATTTGGGCTGCGCTCTGGAGCCCTGGGCAACAGCTCAGTCTGCAGCTGTGTACTTGAATGAAGAGAAGAGAAACTGAGTGTAAAGAGAGGAAAAGATGGAAACCGTCGCCCAGTCTGATTTACTCGTGCTATCAGGACAAGCAAACGGAGATGACTGGATCGTTCAGGGCCATGGACTCCGGTTCTGGTCCATTTACCGTCTTTGACTAATGTAATAGATACACAAAATCTAAACACACTTCAACATGACATTATTTTTTTTTTCGCTCAAGGAAAAGACGCTTTAATTCCTCTGGAATTGGGTGGGGTTCAAAAGACGTTCAATGTTTTATAATTATATTTATTTTCTGCTTCATGTGGGTTTAGAGTAGTAAGAAAAGTCATGATTCATATGGCTGCTATGAAGCCAGGCTGACGTCCAACCTGACCGTGGGTAAAATATTGAAATATTTTTTCTAGAGGTTGGTACATCGATGCTTCCCACAGTGGCTGGAGACCCCTCTATAACCCTCCTAGCAGAGAAACTCCACCGCCCTAAGCCTCCCCACAATCTGGCATCTATAAAGTTGACATTTTAGGAAAGTGTCTGCCATTTGTGACCAGTCAGGGCCCACGCATTGCATGTTATTATGTATTTTGAATCTCTGTCCTGGATATGGCAATAGATTTTGCTATAAAGACTGATACAGTCCTCAGAAAATGAGAAATTGTCTCTCATATAATCTACATAAGCATAATTAAGGAATGGACATTGATACTAAATAGAACCTTCCCACCATAATCTATTTTTTATGATAGCTTTAGAGTGCTTATGATGTTACAAGCCCTCGTCAATGTTCTTGATATACATTAACTTATTTTTTTCCAGTGTGTGTTTTTATGCCTGACTCAAAGAATGTGAACTCTTTGGAAGTTGGAAACATTAAAAAACTGATTCTCTAAATATATTTTACCCATTTAAACTACCACAGCAATATAAGAGAGTTGTCACATCTTCATCAACACTAACAATGACCATTTTTGTGATAAAAATATATAACTGTAGTAATTGTTTTTATGATCTTATTCTTTGACTACTATTAATGCATTTTTCATATGGATAGGATACTTGTATTTTATTTTTTATGAATTACCTTTTTGTGTGTGTGTGACAGAGACACAGAGAGAGACAGATAGGACAGACAGACAGGAAAGGAGAGAGATGAGAAGCATCAGTTCTTCATTGCGGCACCTTAACTGTTCATTGATTGCTTTCTCATGTGTGCCTTGACCGGGGAGCTCCAGCTGAGCGAATGACTCCTTGCTCAAGCCAGCGACCTTGGGCTCCAGCCAGCGACCTCGGCCTTCAAGCCAGCAACTTTCGGGCTCAAGCCAGTGGCCATGGGCTCATGTTTATGATCTCTTACTCAAGCCAGCAAACCCACACTCAAGCTGGTGAGCCCGTGCTCAAGTTAGACCTTGGAGTTTCTAACCTGCATTCCCCACATCCCAGTCAGATGCTTTATCCACTATGCCACCGCCTGATCAGGCAAATTACCTATTTTTTATATAAATTGAATTGATTGGAGTACAGGTCAGATGTGCTACTCAATGAAACATAATCTGGCCCTGGCCGGTTGGCTCAGCGGTAGAGCGTCGGCCTGGCGTGCGGGGGATCCGGGTTCAATTCCCTGCCAGGGCACATAGGAGAGGCGCCCATTGCTTCTCCACCCCCCCCTCCTTCCTCTCTGTCTCTCTCTTCCCCTCCCACAGCCAAGGCTCCATTGGAGCAAAGATGGCCCGGGCGCTGGGGATGGCTCCCTGGCCTCTGCCCCAGGCACTGGAGTGGCTCTGGTCACGGCAGAGCGACGCCCCGGAGAGGCAGAGCATTGCCCCCTGGTGGGCAGAGCGTCACCCCTGGTGGGCATGCCGGGTGGATCCCGGTCGGGTGCATGCGGGAGTCTGTCTGACTGTCTCTCCCCATTTCCAGCTTCGGAAAAATACAAAATAAATAAATAAATAAAAAAAAACATAATCTGCACATGGCATCATGTGCCCATCACCCCAAGCAAATCAATTCAGCGCGTGTTTTGGAATCAGACAGATGTGAGAGTCCAGACCCCATGGATGCAGTTTTGAACCCAAGTTCTGCCAGAAGGAAGTGACTTCACCCTCCTCCCCAGGTCTCCTCAATATAAAGATGACGTTTGGAGGCAGGAAGAGAACGTGGAGATGTTGAGCACGGTGCCTGGTGCAGAGCGGGTGTTCCATGGGTCTGCGGAAGGCGATGAGTGGTGTGGTGGGCATGGAACCCACGGCCTAGGCTAAGACAGTGCACTCTGGGGGCTGGAATCCCATCTCCGCCATCCACTAGCTGTGTGACCTCGGCCGTGCATCTTAACTTCTCCATGTTATAGTTTTTCTATCTAAAAAACATGGCCATCATAATAGTAACGACCTCTCAGCATTCTTATGAAATTACTTTTGTTAAAGTATTTGAAACAGAACCTCTCACATAGGAACCATTAAATAAGCACTATATGCACGTTCTGTTAAAGCTAAAACGGTTTTATCTTCAATAGCTAAAATAGTTTTATTATTTTAGATGTCCAATTAGGTTACATGTCAAAGCTTCCATTTTTAGCTTAATGATTACCTTGCAATGGAAGTGTTTAGTGTTTTGTTTTTTTCCACTGAAGATGCTATTTTTCATTTAGACCCAAAGTTGAGAGTTGCCTCATGAGAGAACTTGAGTTTCTGGGACCCAGTTTCCTACTGATGGATATCTTAGTCCCAGGAAAGCATCAATGCAGTGAAAATCGTTTCATCCAATTTCCCACATACTTGCCTGGAAGAACAGCAGTGAAGAAAACTCCCCCTAGGGCTTCCACACAGGTCTATCTACGAGAAACTAAGACCAGGCGCTTGGCTACTGAGGGGAAAGCCTAGAAGGAGCCGGAGAAAGATGCTGAATGAGCTCATACCATGTCACAAGCACACGGCAAGCACGCGGGAGCCAGTTAAGGCAGTCAAGCACAAATCGGTGTATCGGCGGGGTCGACAGCGTAGTGACATGAGGGAAGGACGTGGTGACCCTCTGTAGGAAAAAGTCAAGAGGAAACAGTACGTCTTTGGGGCTTCCCCTGCATGGGATGTGTGGCAGCAAAACGGTGAGTGTTACATGGGCCAGCTCTGCCCCAACTTAAGGGAAGAATTGCTGGAAGGGGTAAAATCCCCACCCCAGAGTCAGCGGTCGTCTATTGGAGTTTCAGTACGGGCATTTCTTATTGCTTTAGACCCACATCTGTAGAAAGACAGCGATCATAATTTCCTTCCTTACTTCATTGGGTTGTAGAAAATAAGATACTTGATGCAAAAAATAATAATAATATATGTACGAAACAATGTGTTATTTAAATGTAAATTATCTAAGTCCCTTTTGGGTTCATTTTCTCTATAAATAACAAAGTACAAATAGATATACTACATAACTAAATGCATTTCTACAAAATTATATATTGCTGAAAACATTAAAAACAGAACAGTGCTGAGCAAGTGAAAAACAAAATGAAACAAAAACAAAATAACAAAAAAATCAACATCTGTCATCTTATTGCAGAGCTTTATACACACACACAAATATGTAAATACACACACATATATGTGAGCCAGTTCTTAAAGGTAAATCAATCTCCCTTAGATAGATAGAGAGATGATAGATAGATAGATAGATGATAGATTAATAATAGATACTTAGATAGATAGATAGATGATTGATAGATGATAGATTAATAATAGATACTTAGATAGATAGATGATAGATAGATGATTGATAGATGATAGATTAATGATAGATACTTAGATAGATAGATGATTGATAGATGATAGATTAATGATAGATAGATAGATAGATAGATAGATAGATAGATAGATAGATAGTAGATAGACAGATAGATTTTTGATTGTTTTTCGAGGCTGTGATTCCCTGGAGAACCCTGGGGAAGACAAGGTCACAGAGAGACAGACATTGTGAGGTAGAGGACCGTCCACACAGGACTCCCTGGTTAGGGAGGTTGGTTGGATACAGGGCTCTGAGTCCTGTGCATTGTATCATGCCACATCAAACCAAATGTCCCATAAAAAGAGCCTCCGTGTGTACGGTGCGTTAGAAACATTCACTTAAAAACTGAGAG
Source organism: Saccopteryx bilineata (assembly GCF_036850765.1). Taxonomy (NCBI): domain Eukaryota; kingdom Metazoa; phylum Chordata; class Mammalia; order Chiroptera; family Emballonuridae; genus Saccopteryx; species Saccopteryx bilineata. The sequence goes on along the minus strand of NC_089491.1, from coordinate 390,433,624 downwards.
TACAACATTCCCCATCCAGGCTGGCTTTGGGTGGAAAGAAGGGAGCCCGTATGCAAAGCTGGATTCGTGAGTTCAGAGTTCAGGGAGACAAGAAGACAGGAGCAGGGGGAACACCACGAATAGGTAAATTCCTCGCATTCTCAGGAACGTTGGGAAGGTTTCCAACCTCTCGCTGTGTGACGGTTCATTTTTTGTGCCAGTTTGACTCGGCCATGAATGCCCAGATATTTGGTTAAACATTATTTCTGAGGGTCTGTGAGGGCGTTTCTACCTGAGATTCGCCCATGACTCAGTGGATTCAGTGAAGCAGGTTGCGCTCCTTAATGCTTTTAGGTATTATTCAACCCACTGTGGGCCTGAATAAATCCAAAATGCAAAGGAGGGGAGAGTTTGCTCTCCCTGCTGGACTGCTTGAGCTGAGAATCAGTTTCCTCCCACCGGCAGACGTGGACTAGGGTTGATACCACTGGCCCCTCTGGTTCTCAGGTCTTCGGACCCAGATGGGTCTACACTGACTTTCCAGGGTTTCCAGCTTGTAGGTGACAGATCACGTGACTTCTCAGCTTTCCATGACGCACACGCCACTTCCTTGTAGTAAATCTCTTCTCACACATACATATACACATTTTCCCTATCTCTGGAGAACCCTGATGATTACACACCAGATATGGACGAGTAGGTTCAACTCAATTTTATATGAATCTAAGAATAATGGGAAAAGGAAATTTTGAGAAGGACACTAAAAGTTTGCAGTTATATATTCATGAACTGCATAAGGCAGCAATATGGCCGTCAGTCCTGCTGTATCTGCATTTATGTTCTCACACTCATGAGGGTTGGGACATCCGGGTTTCATCAAAATGGAATTTCCCATGCATGCTGGACTCAGCAATGCCTTCAGAGCATGTTTTTAGCTATTTGTCTTTTAGACCTCTAACAAGTACATATATCTTATTGTAAATAAATATTTGCTGAGTGACTGGACAAAAGAATTATATGTACATACTGCAGTTTATTGAAGCTCTCTACTATTTCTAAACATTTAAATTTGTCCTGAATCTTTATAGTGATGAGGAAGAAAATGGTGATCATTCTTGCCCAGATATTTTGATATACATCTAATCAAATCCTAAACGTGGCATCCCTTGGTGAAAAGATATGCACATTTTAATGTGTTTGAAATTCACTGCCAAACTTCCATCCAGAAATCTTGTTCCAATTTGCATACCCTCCACTGGAATATGAGAATGTCCATTTCTGGGTACCCTGCCCAGCACTTATATAATGATTCCTTCTAGTCATTGCTAGTTTGAGGCAAAACAGTATTTTATTGTAATAACTTATTTTTTGGCTACTAGTGTAGTTGGAAGAAATTTAAACTAGTTTATCATTTATATTTCTTCATTGGTGATTTACTAGTTTACATTGTTACCCTTAAATACTTTTATGGATTTCTAAGAGTTCGATACATTGAGAATAACAACATCTTTTCATTCATCTTTAAAAAAAAAAGTTCCTTGGTGATAATTTATTATTTTATAATTTTGGGAACAACATTTATTTTTAGCTACTCATATGTGTGACTACTTCCCCCTTTAATTTAAAAGTTATCCTCACTCTATTATTATTATGTAAATGTTAAAATCAATACTTTTAGTTTTCTTATTTATTTATGTTTCATCATTTCTCTTTATAACCCAGCTGAATTTTATTTCACAGAATATTTCATGGGATGACATTAAATTAATAACTTTTAAGTAGTAAACGAACAAAATTTGTTCAATAAATCCATTCTTTCTTCAACAATTTGAAGTGTCACCTTATTAAGTATTATGTAATTCGTATACATAGTATCGTCACCGGGAAGGGACCGGGTCCATGGAAGTTCTTCCCTGGCACAGTATGAAATATGTAACTTCTTGACTTTGTGCGTGGGATTTTTTTTTTTTTATTTATTCATTATAGAGAGGAGAGGGAGAGACAAAGAGAGGGACAGAGAGAGAGAGAGGAGAGACAGAAGGGGGGAGGAGCTGGAAGCATCAACTCCCATATGTGCCTTGACCAGACAAGCCCAGGGTTTCGAACCGGTGACCTCAGCATTTCCAGGTCGATGCTTTATCCACTGCACCACCACAGGTCAGGCTGTGCGTGGGATTTTTAAGACTGCGTTTATTAAAGCTGGGGACAGTGACATGAAGGAAAGGCTTAGGCTAGAGGAGGCGAGATCATAGTAACAGGAGTGGGCCTAGGTTGAACTGCCTTGGCCTTTCAGAAACAAGAGGAGGAACCAAAGCTGAGGCAAGTTTGCCTCCAGCCCTTTCTTTAGGAAGTAAGTCAGAGAAGAAAAGAAGTGAGCCAGCTGGGCGGCGTGGACTCAGGAGACAAGTTACAGCGGCAAAAGGCAGGTCCCTGGAGACGCGTGCAGAGGCTCAGCCCAGGGCAAGCTGAGGCTGCCTGCCGCCCCCTCCGTGGCAAGTTTCAGGGGCACTGTTAGAGCTTAGGAGAAAGAAAGCAGAAACACATGCCCGGGGACAAAAAGGGAAGAGGAATGTGTGTGTGTCCTTAGACTGGCGGGTTTTTATCTATTTCCTAAAGGTGGAAATCTTAGGGGAGGTCTCAGGGGAGGGTCTCAATAGAAGACTCACCGGCTTTCCAGGTGTGTCCTTTTATCTGCCGATGCATCAAAAATGAGCATATGAGGTCATCTTTGTGCAGTTTCACCTTCAAAGAATGTCACCAAAGAAGGCCCAGGTCCGCCCTGGCCAGGTCTGGAATGTGTAAACCATTTGCTCCTAAGTGTCCTTGGTTAGGGAAGATAAGACCTTGCAATTTATGATCTGGCTACAAATTACTCAGCCGTTTAACTACCTGTCTCAGGTGGTTAATGGTTTAACTACCATTCGCCTCGCCAAGGCATTTCCTAGCTTCTCACTGTTCTGCCTCAGCATCATGTGTATGAATTAGCACTTAGTTGATAAGATAATACGTTATATTATATGTGAATTCTTATTATTCTCTTTGAGTAATCAGCGCTATACTTATGATTAGGTTTATCATAAATTATAAGCAAGCTGCTTAATAATGGAAGAGTTTCTCATTCTAATTTCTTGACCCTTTTTCTTCCATTGATTCTTCACATGATCTCAAAAAATATTTTTTGAAACTTGAAATGTAAATTCTGGAATGGCATTTGATAGACGAGCATAAAAATTTTAATTAATTAGGGGATGGATGAATGAATGCCTTGACAATATTTCTTTCCCATCTCGGAAGAGAGTAAATAGTCTTTTTTTTGTTTAAAAACATTTTTATGTCACTCAGGCATAAAATGTATGTAGTAAATACCACATGGTCATACACGCTTCTTCTAAGCAACCTGACAATTGTTGTAAGTGGAATATATATATATTTTTTTATTTAATGAATAACTGCTAAATATAGAAAAGTGTATTTTGTACAATTAATTTTAAAACTTTAGTGACTTTGGTAGAAATCGCTTGTAGCTTACCTGCTTACAATACTTCTTTATTATTACCTTTTATTTTTAGGTGGGAAATAATATGACTTCCATGCAATGATTCCGTCTCTCTTTCCTTGAGAACAATACCTTTTCTAGTATTCTTGACTTGCTACGTAGACTATCCAGAAGGAAAAGTTTAAATTATGATGGCAAGCATACTCTTCTTGTTCTTCGTTCTAGTAAGAGTGCTTATGAAATGTCATCATTCAATATATTTTAATAGATATTTTTGAAGTGGTTGGAAGTAGTTATGTTAAGGAAGTACCTTTATAATCTTAGTTCTAAGTGCGTTTATAGTTCGATTGGACTCATACATAAATAACTTAATCCAAGATAAAGGGAACAACATGAGTTCAAAGTCAAGTACAATGTCACTGAAACTAGAGTTGTCAAACATCCTGTACCTAATGGATTACCCTATATTTCAAAAACAACCGTGTCAGGATGTATAATCATTCTACATTTGATCTAGATCTCACACGGCTGATGACATCTGTTAGTCCATAATCTTCTTCTTTGCCGGTAATAATACACCCCACATTTACTGAAAATAAAATATGGCAGCCATAATAAAAAGCAAACACACAAATAAGATAGACGCATAGCGGGCTGGGATTTGTTCAGATCGAGTTTCCGGTCTGATCTGGTGCCCTCATTTTTTTTTTTTTTTTTCATTTTTCTGAAGCTGGAAACAGGGAGAGACAGTCAGACAGACTCCCGCATGCGCCCCACCGGGATCCACCCGGCACCCCCACCAGGGGCGGTGCTCTGCCCCCCAGGGGGCGATGCTCTGCCCATCCTGGGCGTCGCCATGTTGCGACCAGAGCCACTCCAGCGCCTGAGGCAGAGGCCACAGAGCCATGCCCAGCGCCCGGGTCATCTTTGCTCCAATGGAGCCTTGGCTGCGGGAGGGGAAGAGAGAGACAGTGAGGAAAGCGCGGCGGAGGGGTGGAGAAGCAAATGGGCGCTTCTCCTATGGGTGCCCTCATTTTATCTTTCTTTCTTTTTAATCCTATAATCAGCACAATTCAGGTGCAGTTTTGAACTTCAATGTGAGAAATGAGTATCAATTCAGGTTGTTAGGTTTTGAAAGCACGACCCTGGAGAAGGCCTGAGCATATCTCCTGAGCCATCTAGTGGCTACAGAGTGCACCTGAAAAAAACATATATTAATCACACTGGTGTGTTTTTCAATGTCAAAACAGAAGAGAATGGGGACTGACTGTATCACTTAACCCCCACCCCCAAATCAACACAGTTCAGGACGTGGCACACAACAGGAGCACCACTATTTTCATAGAAAGGAATTTGATCAATCCGTAGAAGCATAACCAGGCTGCTGTTTAAGTGCCTACAACCTAGAGATTACCCGTGTAAAAAACAACCAGCAGCTAAAGAAAGAAAATGTCAAGAAGTACAGTATCAGATTTAAGTCGGGGGGCCACAAGCATAAGCACAGAGGCACCACAAAGCAGGTCAGGTCTATGTGTCAGCATAAACCCCGCGCCAAGAGAAAAAGCGTACTCCTCAAAAAGGCGAAATCCGTGCTTCTTGACGTAACTCACCAGATGTTGACAGTGATGCCATGATTAAATCTATCTTCCATGGTCTCCTTACATTTTGGCTTCTGTCTACAAAAAAAACCAGAAGAGGGAGGAAAAAAAAAAACCCCCAGTGAACAACAACAAACATGTTAGACTGTAGCTGAGAAGTCCGTAGATAAAGGAAGTGATAGCTTTCAAATGTTAATAGGGTTTGTCACCTCCTAGAGTGTGTAAATTGAAGACATCTGTCTGGTCTAACACAAATTCCTAAAATCCCAAGCTAATTGCTTCATATACACAAACGCAAAACCTCAGAATTCCATGTGAAAATAAACCTTCATTTAGAAAATAAACCTCGTACAATTAGGATGAAAGAGGACCTGTCAATAAGCCAGTGCTTAATACAGAGGGATTATTCTGAAGTAAACTTCTTCAGCGCTCATTAACGCTGGAAAGGACTGTGAAAATGGATCAGCCACCCAGGGCCTCAGGTATGTGACGCGCTCTCAGAGGCTGAGCTGAAACTAACACAGGTTTACATCAGAGGTCTTTGTTGACTTCTTGGTAATCACACTCATTTATGACATGCACACACACACACACACATACACAAAGGAAAGTAATGTGTTTTTCTTCTGATCTCTGAAAAAATAAATAGCAATACAGCAAAATCATTTCTAACAGAAAGGCCAGACGAAGCCTATATTGTAGCATCTCCCATCCCTGGACAACGGTTTTTCCTTCTGTCTGTTCATTCTAAAGGGGGGAGTCCCGACTTCTTTGCAAAAGGGATGTGACAGAAAGGGCACTTTTAAATGTTCTAGGAGTGAACAACAAACACCGGCAAAATCAGAGAGTGTCTACCTGCCCTAGGAAGGCCTTCCCACGGCCTTGCAGGTGTGAGAGAGAGAGAGGGGGTTGTCCTCAAATGCTGCAGGGATTCCGAGCCTCACAGGAGCACGCCCACGGCCAGGGCTCCTACCTGCGAGGGAAGGGGACCAAGCTTCAGTGAGCTTGATTTGCAACAGGAGAACCACGACCCCTGATCTTTTAGCGACTACCAAGCCCCAGCTTGAAAAGACCCCGCTAAGTGCAGCTCAGCAGACCTCCGGGGAAAAGCTCTTCTTGACTCAGCTGAGTTTTCTGCTCTTCCCCCGCCCCCACCACCACCACCATATCCACACGCACACATCCTGCTGTTCCTACTGTCAGGACAGTGCTAGCTGTCACTATTCTGACCAGGGTCACAGCGGGGTGAACAGGATGGGGTATTGACGTTGCAAAAGAAGGGGATGGCTTCTCCCCGGGCAAGGGAGAGACGGGGGGCGTTTCACCCAGCAGTTTCCAGCCGTAGCAACGGGCAGCAGCGAACGGCGGGATGACAACAAAGTACGAGGCCACACGTCACTGATGTTTCCCTTCTGAGGGGGCTCTCTTCAGGCAGGCAGGAGCGCCCTCTGTAGGCTGGGCAGACACGGGATGACCGCTAAATGATCTGGTGCACCAGGAAATGCCACGAGAAAGTCCAAATGGCCCTCTCTTCTCCTCCTCCTCCTCCTCCTCCTCCTCCTCCTCCTCCTCCTCCTCTTCCTTCCTCCTCCTCCTCCTCCTCCTCCTCCTCCTTCTTCTTCTTCTTCTTCTTCTTCTTCTTCTTCTTCTTCTTCCTCCTCCTCCTCCTCCTCCTCCTCCTCTTTTTCCTTCTCCTCCTCCTCTTCCTCTTCCTCCTCCTCCCCCTCTTCCTTCTTTTTTCTTCTTCATGTGTGTATTCTTATAGAAATAATGACCTGTACCTCACCTTCATCTCCCGGTCAGACGGCTATTTTTGGAATTGGTTAAAGAAAAGGGTTTGCACCCAGGAGTGCAAAAGAGAGTCATCACGACTTGCCAGAACAGTTCTGTCTGGGACACTCCATTCTCTCTCCTCAGTAGCCCTCTGTGACCCCTCCAAGGCATAGATTTCTAAGAGCACACCCAACTTCATGAAGGAAGCATCCGGCTCTCCAACTAGAATCTGCTCTATATGTGATTGGGCTAAGTGGGTATTAGTGGAAAATTTTCAAATACCTTCCAGAATAGGGTTGTTTTTCTTTTTTCTCATCCCTCTAAGATGTGGCTGCTTAGAACTACGCCCGTGAGCCCACTTAGGAAGCTGAGCCACGCGGGCAGCCTGACATTCCCTTGCGCTGAGATAAACCAGGAGCCAGCAGCTGTCTGCTGAAAGTCTACAGCAGACACGGGCCCACTGCCGCCTCACGTCCACAGGAGGCAATCCTTCCCCCCGCGCCACTGCCCAGGGACAGTCATTTCCACTGGAACCTGATGGGTGGGGACAGCAGCTGGCCGAGCCTCGTGGGAGGTCGGCGACACTCTCCCCGGGCTTCTCGGGACCTCTCCCGATGGCCTTCCACGTAGTGTGCCTGGTGGAAAGCCTTCTTTGCAGTCCAGTCATGGAGTCAGAACTCTCTCTGATGCACAGAAACACCATCTCCTCAAACTAGGTCTAGCAGCTGCAGTTCCGAAAAATGCAGAGCGCGTGGGGGGTCTAAGTGATACTCTCCTTCTCTCCTCCTGCCCTTCCCTCCCGTCTTACCTCCACTTACCTCTGTGAACCATGCCACCCCTTCTGGGTCCCACCCTGGTCTCCGTAAGACTTGTCTTCGTTGGTCTTTTTGGTCTGTAATCGGGGTGTGACACCAATGACATCCTCTGATTCCGACACTGGCCGGCTGGACCCTCTAGGTAGCAGGGTCGCGGAATGACTCCAGCTATAGTTCACATGGTGCAGTCCTAGAAAACGAGGTGTCTTGATTCTCCCAGAGTGATCCAGGCGTCCTCAAAAGTTCTCCCCGCTGGGCGGCGCGAGATCTCTGGGCCTCTCGCATCTCATTTGTTATCGTCCTGAAGACGGAGAAGGGGACAGTGTTGTGGTGACGTGAGCGTCCACCTTTCTCACACTTCTCCTTAGCAATGAGCTCCCTCTCTCTCTCTCTCTCACCCACAGCCTCCCCGTAGCGCGGACAGGGACACACCGGAGACTCCCGTGACAGACTGGACAGTGTCAGGTTTAGCGTACCTTGTTCCTGCAGCGCTGAGCCCACCGCGAGGGCTGAGGAGACACCAGGAGGAGGACGAGGCCAGTTTATCTGCTTAGAAAGAACCAGGGCTTTTGAATACAGGGAGGCAGCCTCGACTACTGTTTGATTTTTGTGGAAGTCGCAGCATCATAAATCGGAGCACGGAAGGACAATCAAAGCGACACGATTGTCTCCATGACTGAACCGGGGACCAGCGTTTGAAAGCCATTAGCAGAGTCGCGGAGATGTAGGCGTGGGTGAGGAAGTGAGCCCAGGGGTCCGCACAGGCTCAGAGGGGAGGGAGAGAGGACACAATTTGTAGAACACTGACACTGTAGATGCAGCAGAGAGAGAGAGAGAGAGAGAAAAAAGGCTATGAGGTCATGCTAGAAAGCTGCTAAGGAAAGGGACAAGAGACCCAGAGTGGGGGGTCCCACAGACTAAGTCTAGAAAAGAGGTCTCTGTGCTGGCCCGGGCCATACGGTCGAACAAGATGAGAGCCAAAGACAGCCCATTAAATGCCACACAGAATTGGAAAGCCGTTGGAGGGATCCTTGTCAAAGAACGGAAGGGATCGGAAACAGCTTACAGTGGTTTGAAATAAATTATATTGTGATATAAATTATCTGCTTGACTTTTGAGCTCACTGTATGAAGTTTCTGGTTGCTCTAATAAATCACCCTAAGCGTGCCGGCTTAGAGCAGCACAAACAAATGATGTTACAATTCTGAAGGTCAGATGTCTAGACAGGGTCGCACAGGCCCGAACTGGTGGCGCAGTCGAGTGGGGCTCCTTCCGCAGGCTCAGGGGCACTGCGTGGCCCTGCTCGCTGCCCCCACAGGGTGCTCACAGTCCTTAGCCGGTGGCCCTGCCCACCTCAGACCTCTCTGGCTCTCACACTCCTCCCTCTCTCTTTCCCTTGTTCAGACGTTTTGCGATTATATTGGGGCCACCCATGCAATCCGGGATTACCTCCTCATTTTAACTGAGCTGCTGAGCCACCTTAATTCTGTCAACAGCCTCCACCCCTCCTTGTCATCGAACATATTTACAGGTTCTAAGGGTTAAGACACGAACACTGCTGGTGGGGGTGGGGGCAGCATTCCGTCTACCACATTCTCCAACTTGATTTCTTTGTAACTTAACTGTGTGTCTTGGAGATCTACTGTGTGTGCTAGGAGTGCTATCCAAGACATTTCACAACTGAAATGCAGACAACCAAGAGACCAGAACAGATGCTGACGGTGGGGCCGGGGGCCTCCTGTTATGTGGGGCAATTGCCATCCTCACAATCACGTGATGGGTTCTGAGAGATTTCAGGGGGCTTGGAGGTGGGGGGGGCATGAAGATGGTGTGGGCTTCCTCAGCAAAGGAGGGTACGGGGGTGACGAAGGTAGAAGCTCTCTGCCAGACAGTACAGGAGTGTATGTATCATACTTCAGTAATTGATGGAACCACGCCATTGTAGCCAAACATAAGCCCTAGTTGTACTTTATATGCCCGCATGCAAGTAAATGCATGTAAAAAAAAAAAAAGTCTAGAAGGAGATGCCTCAAATTATTCATAGTGGTTACTGCAAAGGAAGGTTTAGGTGTTGACAGGATTATCAAAGGCACCCAAGGTCTGCTCTTAGTATTTTTATTTTTTTATTGAAAGAATCTTTTCATATCTTGCTCATGCACTTAAGTAGAAGACTAAAAAGGGTGTGAGAAATAAGCACATGTACCAGTGATCCTGTCTGAGGAAAAGCCTACAGTGGACAGACGGACAGTAAGCCGGAGAACAGTGGAGGGGTTAGCTCTACCATCCCAGCTGCTTGAGTTTTCAAATGCGTAGGGTTCTTCACGTAGCTCAACAAATTCATTCTAAAATGTATCCATTTAAATAGTATAGAGTCCAAACTCCATTCAGTTCATATGAGAATATTGTATGGGATAAAGGTGGCTTTAGAAATCACTGGGAGACATTTGGACTTTTTATGATATGGTTCTGAACTTACTATATTTCTATTTAGAAAATGGATGTTTATGCTCTCACAGAAATACGTTCAAGCACAGTGAAGGAACTAAAGGTAGAAGCAGAATCATATATAAGCATAAAAGTGCTTATTAATTTCTGTATAAGCATGGCCTTCCAAACCATGACCCAAAGGGAAAGCATAAATGGAAATTCTATCTATATTAATGTGTAGGATATATTTACAGGAAAAAAAAGGTATCACAAAGAATGTTTAAAGGCAAAGAAGGACTGTGAAAATACTTAAGACACACTTAAGCACAAAGAATTAATAACTAGATAAATATGGAAAATTTGCAATCAGTAAGAAGACAAACCACCCCAAAGACAGAAAAACAAAGGACACAGAAGAAAAAATGCACATGACCAGTGGCCAATGCATGCGTGTGTACTCTATTTCTCCTGTAATTGAGGAAATACAACTTAAAATGCCATTGAATCTTCCCTCTTGGATTGGTCAAATCAAGGGGCCGTGAATAGACAGCACTGGTGGAGATGAATCAATGAGTTCTTATATAATAGCCATGGATTGGGTTAGCCATTTTGAAAGACAGTTGAAAAACCCACTATAGAGTGAAATTAAACTTCACCCTACTTATGTTAAAAATAAAAGTTTGGTTTTTTACAGGTACAAATCCGTGGGTAAAATTATGCAGGAACGGGTCGGCAAGGATCCCACCAAAACAGTGAAAGCAGTTGCGTCAGCGGTCAGCGGTCGGCGGTCAGCGGTCAGCGGTGTTGAAACGGGGCCCAGGGCCCAGGAAGAGACGCTGAGAATCAGGGGTGTGGGTGCGCTCCCTCAGTGCTGGGATTTTTAGCCTGAGAATGGAATCCATATGTTTCTCATGGAAGAAAAAGAACAAAATTACTATTAAATTGGAAACTTGTAGTTACTTGTTTATGGAGGATTAAGAGGAGCGTAGTTACTTGAATCTTCAGGCTCTGAACCTTGGGGTCCAAGCCCACCTCTGCCGCCTTCATTCCGTGAGAACCTCCGAAGTCCTTGAGCGACTGACTCTGAATGTGAATTGCCTCACCCATCGATGGAAAGTCCATAACTGCCACGTTATCCGTGACTGTTGTTTGGATAACTAAAATGCATCATCATATAAAAGGGTTTTTTATAATCTTATAAAGTACTATTCCAATTCGGTAAGAACTAGTACTAATTCTGTAGATCATTTTCAATGAATGTCTAATGGTTGATTAATATTTTAAAAGCCATGTCTTATGCTGAAATAAAATCTGCATACAGTATAGTTTAATCTTATGAATTTTCCCTTTTAAATGTCCTTCTTTCTCCCTCCATTTCTTTACTCTTTCTTTCACTCTTTCTCCCCCCAACTTCTATATTTTGTTTTAATTTCAAAGTTAGGATTAAAATTTTAGAATATTATTTAAAAAAAATAAACAGGCCTTGGCCTGTTGGCTCAGTGGTAGAATGTCGGCCTGGCGTGCAGGAGTCCCGAGTTCGATTCCTGGCCAGGGCACACAGGAGAAGCACCCATCTGCTTCTCTACCCCTCCCCCTCTCATTCCTCTCTCTTTCTCTTCCCCTCCCGCAGCCGAGGCTCCATTGGAGCAAAGATGGCCCAGGCGCTGAGGATGGCTCCATGGCCTCTGCCTCAGGCACTAGAATGGCTCTGGATGCAACAGAGCGACGCCCCAGAAGGGCAGAGCATCACCCCCTGGTGGGCGTGCCGGGTGGATCCCGGTTGGGCACATGCGGGAGTCTGTCTGACTTCTTCCCCCGTTTCCAGCTTCGGAAAGATGAAAAAAAATAAAATAAAATAAAAATAAACAAAGATGAATATAAAAAACACCCTCATTAAGGTCATCCAGACTTAACTGTTGATATTTTTCTCTTTGTTGCTTTAAGAAACAAGCAAACAAACAAAGAAAAACCTACAATTCCTTTTAACTACTATCTCTAGTATCTTTTCTTTCTTTACCTTCCTAGTGTAATACCGTCATGAGTCAGACTTAAAAATCCCAGTACTGTTTTTTAAAATATAATCTATGTACGTAAATACGTCCGTTAAACCTTTATGGCTGTCAGTACCATTCCTTGTGGACGTTTTAAGTTGTATATTAATTATAAATTATAGCCTCCAACTCCTTCTTTGAGTTGAATTTATAATTAGAAAGCCTGCGAAAGCTGGTGGTTATCAAGGTTTCACGCATCACCTTTTAGGGGAGAAGTTTGGGAACAGGAGAGAATGAACGTGTGTTGATCCGTGATACATTTGCATGCATTATTTCAACTCCTAAAGAGACCAAGTCCGAGGTTCATCTCCTCGCTGTGTAAGTTAAAACACTGGCTATGAAGCTCTCTCCCTCTCATGACGAACACCCTGACCCAAGCCCCCGTTGGTCCCCCGCATGACCATAGCCGTCTAGCCGGCTGGCCGGTGTCTGTTCCTCTTGTTTCCCACAGTCTCTGTCCACATGGAAGTCAGAGTAAGGTCTTGTCACTTCTGCCCCAGACCCTCCTGTAGATTGCCATCTTGCTTGGGGTTAAGAATCCTTATAGTGTCTGTGAGGGCTCTGGACCCTTTGGCTGCTGTGACTGCTCTGACCCACCTTGCGCCTCCCTCCCTCCCTCGATTTCTGCTGCATGGGGCTCTGCGTCTTTCCAAGGGACACCCTAGACACGCCCCTGCCCAGAGCCTGCCCGGGCTGCCGCCAGCTGCTGCTCCTACCCCATCCTTCTTCCCTCAGCTCTCCTCAGCCGACGTGTTTCCGTTCCCTCACGCCTCTTCTCAAATAGAACTTCCCAGGGAGGTGGACCATGACCTCCTGCTGACTGCTGGGACTTCACGTTCCTCTCCTTAGGAAGCATCAGCTGAGGACGCATTCATTTGTTTTGCCTATCTTTCCTCCGAGAAGACGGAAATTTCATAAAGTCAGGAATATTTTTGTCTCTTTTTAAAAACCTTGGTATCTAGAACAGTGCCGGGCATGGAGTTGGTGCTTAGAAAATGTGTATTGAAGAATAAATGACTCTTCAAAGTCTATTTAACCAGTAAGGTGTGGACATAGAGTCCAAATACACATCTAACGCTGAAAAGTGGATTCTCTTATGCCAAGCAGCCTCTGGGAGAAGTCTATGAGCATCACGGCCCATTGTGGGAGCTGTGGTCGGAAATCTGGGGGAATGACTGCGTTATATCCTCTTTAGCGGCAGGAGTGAAAGAGGGAACGTTTGCACGTGTGTGGAACCCAGGAGTCTGCTCCCGCTTGGGGGCACTGGGGGTGAGGACTTGAACCTGGGGGACAGAATCTGCATCCAGACACAGACACCTGCCCTCCACACGGTGTGAGAGAGAGCACCAGATGTCAGAAGGACCTTATTTTTCCTCCTCATTTAACTCAAACCTTCTCCTGCCTGGATATAAACTCAAACAGTGACCCATTAAACAAGTCCTTATACATCAGGAAAAGATATCAAGGAAAGAAAATAAATCAACTTTGAATGACTTCAGTGGTTACTAGCCACGAAGCATAGAATAATTTGGGAGTTTTTGTTTTTTTTGCGTGCCATCTGCTTCCCTCGACAGGAAGTTGGTAGGGCAAGGGGCAGCAGGTTCTGCCCATCCAGAGGGCGGGGCTAGAACCCTCTGGAAGCCTGTCCTGCTCTTCAGGAAGAAGCATGGCTCATCGGTTGAAAGTCCTAAAAACCAGCCCCCGAATTATTCTGGAAGTCCATCCATCCAGTCCGCTCTCAGACATCCGCCATCAAGTACCACATTCCACTTTTTCTGTCGTTCCTTCTCTATATCAGGTTGTGACACACGCAAGTGGAAACTTTCCAGTAAAAGTAAGTTTTATCTGCACAAACCCTGTGGTATATACCCTGTGGCAATTCATTATTTTCCAATTAAATTTACTGGTCGTTGGCAGTTGCCCTAGTTTAATTTTCTGCTGTTTATCGAACAGGGAAACACACAATACAAGGCATAATCAAAGTCAGATTTTGTTAATTAAATGGGGAACCAGGAAACTCTAACTCTGCCTTTTGAACAGTTTTCTTATTAGATCTCCTCGAAAAATATCATTTTTAGCTGAAATTTATTTTGACATTTACAATACATTATTCATTTGGGTTACATTTTCTTTTCTGCAACCCCAGGAAGGGAGTTGGCATTAGTTCGCACTAATTTGTCAGGAGATGGAAGGTGGGGGAGGGGGGGGACAAGTAGTGTTAAAACATTTAAATCAACTTGAGGTTTTCCTGGGGCCAAGAGAGATGGTGCTAACATCTTATTTCAGCTGGGTACATTGATGGCTACAAGGACAGGGACCCATCAAGACAGAATGGAGAATAGACTGCAATTAGATGGCTTCGTTCCATTTCAAGACATGTTTAGAAAGTCTTGCATGCCAGTCCTGTGACCATGGTGCTTTTTTGTACGCAAAATATCAGCATCTGGAAGCAAGAAGAGCCTGACCAGGTGGACCCAAGGTCGCTGGCTTGAGCAAGGGGTTACTCCATCTGCTGAAGGCCCGCGGTCAAGGCACATATGAGAAAGCAATCAATGAACAACTAAGGTGTCACAACGAAAAACTAATGATTGATGCTTCTCATCTCTCTTCGTTCCTGTCTGTCCCTGTCTATCCCGCTCTCTGACTCTTTCTCTGTATCTTAAAAAAAAAAAAAAAAAGGCAAGAAGACAACACAGACCTATAAGAGATTATAAGAGATTGCTTTGGAGGAGTAGGGTGATGAGGTTGGAAATTTATAAAAATTCAGAGGTATTTCCTGGGTTGCATCTGTCATGTGAATATAAAATACATTTTACTCTATAACTTCAAAGGGCTTAGGGACTTATGATGGAAAGTTGAATAAACTTCTGAAGTTCATCTTATGAGATTTAACCACATATATTTAATTAAAGTATATGTTATTTTCCAGGGCCCTGGCTGGATTTTAATATGTGTTACAGTTATTTAGAGGTATAATTCTCAAGGAGAACCCTCTGGGAAACTAATAAAAGTTCTCTCATAATATATTGCAGATTCATTCAAAGCCAAAGGAAAAGAAAAACTTTTGTCTATTGTTTTATTGATAATAATGGGTTTTTAGTTCCTAGAGCAACACAGGTAGGCTCCTCTAAGTATTACACATTTTGCACAAGATGTAAAAGACACTGGTGTTCAATTTAAACCAAAATTATAACTTTTGGACCAGTATTAACATTGTTCAAGTATTAAAATAATATTTGGAGATTCCTCACTTAGTCTTTACTATAAATACTTACCTGTGTAAATTAATTTTTTTATTCCAAAGTAATACATATTTATCATACAAAAATGTGGAAGAAATAAAACTACACATAAGAAAATTAAATTTATAGTTAATCTCTCAGAGATTACTATTAATCAATTAAAAGGTAAGCACTCTCTGTTTTTTGCTATGATATCTGATAATAATTGTACGTGATCATACATAGAATTTTAGTTAATCTACATTGTATTTAATTTTTATTAATTTAATTACACTTATGATAAATTTTTAAAATCTCAACAAAGCAAGGTTAATATTCTTGAACAATCCATCCCTTCCTGCACCCTACCTCCCCTCCCCTCCCCCACTACCTAGATTCAATTCCACAACTATCATCAAAACTAACCAATAATGCTTACTTCATGTGCATATTTTCAGAAGTTTTTGCAAACAATTACATACATATATGTGCATGTAGAAATAGTTATGTTTTATCTTATTGGTTTTTAAACATAGGTAGAATCAAAACATATATAAGTACACTTATTTACTTTTTTACTTTAAATTATGAATATTTTTGCATATCAGTACACAAAGTTTCAGCACAATTTTGGCCCTGGCTGGTTGGCTCGGTGATAGAGCATCAGCCCGGCGTGTGGAAGTCCCGAGCTCGATCCCCAGTCAGGGCACACAGGAGAAGCACCCATCTGCTTCTCCACCCCTCCCCCTCCCCTTCTGGTTTTAGCAAACAGTCTCAAGTCCTCAGAAATGTTCAGAAAGAAAGAGGGAGGAAGAAACAAAAGGAAGGAAGAAGGAAGGAAGGAAGGAAGGAAGGAAGGAAGGAAGGAAGGAAGGAAGGAAGGAAGGGAGGAAAGGAGGTAGGGAGGGAGGAGGGAAGGAAGGAAGGAAACAAGGGAGGGAGGGAAGAAGGGAAGGAAGGAGGGAGGAAAAGAAAAAGAAAAAAATTCCCACTTATAGGTTTGACCTACTCATCCGATTCTGGGTGACACAGGCAGTCACAGTGTTGTTGATTCTGTAAAAGCCTCATGTACTTTCATTTTAATTTGTCCTATAAAGTAGGTACCCTATTGCTATTCATGGATAAGGACATTTTAAACTTGGAGATTAACTAACTCCTCTAGAAATAGTCCATTGATAGTCTGCTTTCTATGTAGAATTGTTTTCTTAAATAAATTAACTTGGGTTTGACACTAGCAAATAAGAAGAAGAAGAAAAGACCCACAACGTATGAGGTAGATATTCTAGAACTGCCTTAATAGAGTAATAAGGGGGCTATCCGAAGGGACATGGGGACGTTAGGACAAACTCATTGCATGAAGTCAGAAAATCCACCAGCTGACAATATTCAGGAGTGTCCAGAGCGCTCCTCTCTTTCCTTTGAAAGGGAGAGGGGCCGTCATTGGCCCCTCTGGTGACAGTGGGGATAAGCTCCCATAATGGCAGCCCCCAGCACCGGTGCTGAGCCGTGAGGGAATCGCTGGATTTTATTACCGCAATGAACACCAAGGCGAGAGTGGAAATAAGAACGCCTGTCTCCGCCAAGTGCCCACAGATCACGACGTGTCCAGGGACAAGATGCATAGGCTGTCAACCGGGGTGTTCCTTAAATCATGAGAGAAAGAGGAAGACTCCTGAGAGCTGCCGGGAAGACGCTGGACATTAGCTGCCACGCAGCTGCAATCCCTTATCCGGTTTCCGGAGCTGAGTCCCATCCCAAGCCCAGATTCCTTCATTAAGGTGGTCCCAACCTCCTGAGGAAGAACTCCACGACAGCACCACTAGCCGATTCGGGAAGCATTCCCCAACACTCTCCCTAAACGAACTGCAGCCGTTCACCGAGGTCCCTGCACCCCGAGGAAAGGGGACACATAGACTTTTCAAGGACCGTCACATTAGGGACACCGGAGTGCCCATATGCTCCTCCAGCGGAAGTGTATTTCAGCACATAGGAAAGCCTGGGATAGTGGAACTCTGCAATGAGTCCACAATGGTTTCCTAATCCCCCAGGGCATAGCTGGGCTGAATATATTCAGCAACCAGCAGAACTCTTACATTGATTCTCTGACTTACACAATAAAAGTTCTTATGATTAAAGAAAAAACTAGTAAAAGACCCAGAAATTACTCATACCCCAGTATTGCAGCCAAGACTGTACATTAGAAGGAACACTGCCTTCTAGAAAGAACCGAACAGATGAGGGCCGACATCAAAGACCCTGAAAGAGGCAGGGCTGGTGTCTCATCCCGTTCCCCTTTAATTAAACTGTCTGGTGTTGGCAAACACCAGACGGATCCTGGTGAAGGAACGCAGATTGGCCGCTGTAACCTGAAAGCGCCCAGGGTCAGAGAACACGCCAGATGAGAGGTCTTCACGGAACCAAGCAATAAACCACTTCTGCTGCTTGGTGTGTGGTCATCGAGCTGGTGAACGTCTCCTTTTCAGTATCCGTCAGTTAAAGAGGAGTCAAAGTGTGTTTCTACGTGAGAAAGACCACAGTCCGTGTTCACGCTCCTGCCCGGACTCAGTCTCTCGCTGTCTGCCGTAAAATATAATAGTATTGACCGTCTTGACATTCTGCAGAACAGCGCACGGATCCACCACGCTGCTACTGTGCTAATCGGATGCGGTGGGACCTAGTCCTCAGAGGCACGTCGATACATTCGTGCGATGGCAAAGGATGAGCTATCGGGCCTTGAACCCTCCACCACTAAGGAAGTGAAAGAGAATGGAACGGAATGAAGTGGGTGAGGTAGGTTGGGGTCCAATAATATAAACAATGGCCAGCCCCAGGAAGGAGTTTGGAATGTACTCTGAGGACGTTGGAAAGTCGGAAAGGAGAAGGAGACAGGGTCTGACTTACCTCACCAGCTCACGTGGCTGAACGGATCATAAGAGGGAAAGGGAAGAAGGAAGATCCATTAGAGGACTACTGCTGTCGTGCAAGTGACACATGGTGCCTTAGACTAGGACAACAGGAGGCCAGTCACATTGCTCACGCTCTTGCCGTGGCTCTAATATGTTAACACTAAATATTCAACTCTGCATAAAGTCAATGTAGCGGTGCCGTTGGATTGGAAGAAGACATTTTTTATTTATATATTATTTTGATTCCTGAGTTCTGGAATAACGCTCTCCTCGGAGCTCCAGGGCACCCGGTTTGATGACAAGCGGAACATCGCAGTCCTGAGGTTGGAGCGTTAGGGTGAGCCATTTCACAGTGGCTTACCACGAGCGATGTCATCCTTCTGATATGACCTTCCTAGCTGGCCTCCCTGCACCAGGGGGAGAAAAGGAGAAGAAGAAGAAAAAGAAAAGCCTAAATAGTAAAATCCTTAACACAGTGGGGATTGAGACTTTTAAAGCACTTTGAAGAGGTATCCATTTGGGCATCAGCACAATAGATCAGTGTGTCAAACCGTTTTAGTTCTAAAAAAAAAAAATGGTATGGTATGTTACACCTGATCTGCTGTGCCTAGGACTCGTGACAGCGGTCAGGCGGTCCATCCGTGCCTTGCTGAGCTGGGGTGGCAAGCTGATCGTCTTCACCGCGGAACCAGGAACGGAACAGACCTCAGCTGAGCTCCAGCGGCAGGCGGGACGTTTCTCAGCTACAGCTCAGACCCACCGCCAAAACGTGCTCTTCTATGTACCGCAGAAAGTGTTTCTTCCCCACTCACTCTCTTAGCAGCATGGCATCACTTTCATGAGGAACTCTTCTGCATTGTTAGATTATTCCTACTTATCTCAGTACCTTGGATACGGCTTCTATTTTCTCCTGTCCTGCTTTTCTTTTCTTTTCTTTTTCTTTTTTCCAAATAGCCCATGTGGTATTTAATCATAAACAAGGAGACAGGATCATAAACAAAGCTTTCGAATGAGACTGCTCTACACAAATGGAACCTGATTCTCAGAACTCCGGGGATATAAAGGTGTCACCGGCTCAAGCAAAATTTCTTTCAGGTGCAGATGGGAACTAAGGGCAAGCAGCTGAGGGAGGCTTCCTGGTGACAAAGAAGGTGCCCAGCGACGCAGCAAACGTTTCGGCAGCACTGGGGGTCCTGGGTACCCTTGATAGCCAAGGATGTTTTAGAATCCTTGAAAAGTCCTGCCAGTTAGCAACCCTGGGCACCGTCCCAGTGACCTCATGTTGCCACAACAAACAAAGGAAAGAGGCTGTTGGCCACTAAGGTGATGTCCCACAGCTGGTTCCAGCTGTGACTCTACCCCATCTCCTCCCACACAGATGAAACTCCAGGCTGGAAAACTAATGCTAGAAGATCTCTCCATTTCCCTACGGTCATTACTTTGAACCCTCAATCTTCTGAGAAGAGACTCAGGTGAGTTTGTTGAAAGCAGTCCTCTAAATTTTGAACGCAAGACATATATGAACCACCTACTTGTAGGATGAGTAAAAAAGAGAAAAATCTCAAGAGTATGAAAATATTAGGTGGTTCAAAAGATGGGTGTTCCTGAAGGAGTTCATTCCTGTCCCGATGTAGGGAATCACCTCTCTGATTGTGGATTGCGGAACTTGAGGTAGAAAGTCCTCTGTGTGAACGGTTCCTTGCTGCAAACACAGGGAAGCAGGTTTCTTGGATGCAAATGCCAAGAAACTGTGTGAGTGAGTGACCTTTGTGCAAACGCCAAGGAATGCACGCACGTGAATGGGCTTTAGGAAATTAGCTTAGAGGCTTTTCAGTCGCCCCCCTCTCTTTGGGTTTGTTAATTCCTTTGTCACCTGGCCTCCCTCCCCTGCAATCCTGTGACCTTTGTTCTGCTTCTGATCAATAGAAGCCCTGGGAGCAGGAGGCTCAGGAGGTCAGTCTCTCTTGACCGCCTCTCCCTCTTCTCTTGACAGCAGTTTGTGTCCCCAGCAGTTTTTCCACGCCACACTGGTAGTTCCCAGCAGGCTGGAGGACTACTTCCCAACACCACACTCCTTCTGAGGACGAAGCTCCAAGAAGCCACCACTAACCAAGGCTGTTGGCCATTTCCAGACTGATGCGCAAATGTAACAAGAGGAGACTCACCGAAGCCGGATTGAAGATCCCGTGCTTGGACCCAAGGGCTGAACCTCACAAATGCCGAGTCGTTCCTTCGGGTCTTGGAAGCAGAGCGTTAAAAGGAGATTCTTGTGAGGTTTTAGCCGACGGTAAATTCAGGATGTTCCAACCACTTGATGTCATTTTTTAGACAGTTAATGCAACCTTTGCTGGATATAATAAAAGTAAAATTGAGACGCTAGGAAGGCGAGGACAGAGGATGCGTTTGAAGGAAGCATGATGTCAAGACACTGTAAAGCTCAGTGTTCAGGTCAGCCTGGCGAGAACAGGAAACCTAGAGCAACAATTTAAAGCGTAGCCATAGGGAAGGAGGATTGTCCTTACTTTGTACGGCCCAATGTATAGAATGCGCTCAAAATAGCGAGGTATTTCTGTCCATGTAAGGACTTTGCATTGTAGCTATTCAAGATAAACTGGGGCCTGGAATTTATATGTCTCCTATTTCTGGAAGGATTTAAGAACAGACTGGATGAATATCTGTTCGGAGTTAAACTTAATGGCCTTTGAAGCTGTTCTATTCTTTCTCTCTTGGATGGGATAAGCCTTGATTATAAGCCCCTAAAGGGCAAGTGCTAGAGCAAGTGTTTCTATCATCTGAACAGCCTCCCCCATCTTCAATGTACAATACAATGGGCTGATATTTATGGCTAGATTGTTTTTGTTTGTTTCTTTCTTTCTTCAATCCTTGGGAGCATTGCAGTTTTGCCACATTTTAAGCAACTATTTCCAAATAAAAAGAGAAACTCTTAAAAGAAGCATGAAAAGAAGATTATGCCATTTGCCAATCAAAGAAACAAAACCTTGACTACTCATTATATCACATCATAACTTTAAAAGACAAATCGTATGATGAAACAGAGAAATAAAACAAGAGCAAATCTCTTTGTGTTACGTTTTACTATATAAGAGAAGTTGATAAATCATTGTCTTATAGTTTTATAGTTTCCCTGTACTAAATTTAGAAATAACATTTTAGGATTCATTCTTGTGAAACAAATAACTTCCTTCAAGGGCCTACCTTAACAAAGAATATAATTTTTATACTTTTAATGTCTATAAAAAAACACAAAGAAACAAGATATATCCTTTTGCCTATAACAGTTCACCATAAATTAAAGCTGCAATCTCCAATCTAAGTAGTGACTGCTCAGCCTTCCGAACTCCAGGCTTGTTATGATAGAATGGCTTACGGAGATTAGGCTGATGGAAATAATTACCGTTAAGAACTGTATATAATATTTAGAAGGAAAGCCAAATATTTAACATTTTCCTTTCCTAGGACACCAGCAAAGAATAACTTACCTCTGTAGCAAAAATAATAGTAATAATAATAATAATAAAATAAAATCAGTAGCCACGGCAGGAATAACCATCCAAGTGCTCTAATGCTCTGCTTTCACTCTGTAAGTTAACATTGGGACCCCACCATCTTATGGCCGCAAGGAGCAATGATTCAATTGTCCCCGCTGCTCTAGGAAGGATATATTCCCACCGGCTGACCAAACGCCATTACCTCGTGTGGCATCGAGCCAGCCTGTCTCGCCCAGGCACGCACTTGCTAGCGGCCCTCTATAATCCTGCCGGTTCTGACCGCGAGCCCAGCGACACAGCTTTACGCATGCACGAAGTGTCTGAATAGCATCTACCTCCAGTTGTTCCATAGCCAGCTCCCTACATGTCTTTCACTGTGGCGTCTAGACAGAGATACCTACGCCTTCCGGAACGAAGGTGATTCTCAAGGCCAATCATAAGAGCTCTTCTAGCTGGGATGAAAGAAACCCTGGATTTCACCGCGGGGAGCAAGGTTATTTGACCATCTGCCTCGCTTGAAAAGGCTGTAGCTTTGACCCTTAGACTAGAGATTAACTGCTGTCCCGGGTTTGCAGAGGGGAAATGGTACGTCCCCCCTCTCAGCTGTATGCCTGCTACTATCACAGGCACCGGATGAGGTGAAGCCCAACACAGGGAGGACTCTGAATGACACTGGCTCCGCAGTCGTGGCGTTGTGTGTGAACTCCGAGGTTGGTCAGTGCCCTCCAGTCAAGTCCAACACGGACACACCTGAGGGTAAAGAATTGGGCTTATTACTAATTACACGAGAAAGGACACACACCGCAGAAAACTGGGAACAGCTCAGTAAGAGTGAGTTGAGAAGAACCCATGATAAGAACTGAGCTTTGGTTGAGTGGAATGGATCTTAAAAAGCAGGGGTTCCCTCTAGCTTAGATGTTGTTAGAGAGCAAGGCAATTCTATGATCGGGCATTTTGCAGGTGTTACAGTTTTTAACTGTGCTGAGATAAAATGATGGCCTGGTTTTGTTTTCACTCATTTTATCATGGTCTCAGAGTACCCTTGTCTGAGACTGGTCCTCTTTGGAAAACAAAGTGGCCGGCCTATGAGCATCAGACAACCTGGCCACAAGACTGAGGTTCAGCTGTACATTTTAGGTCAGTTCTAGATGTCAGGGGCTACATCTCCATTCCGTTCCTCAGGCTCCATGAACTGCAAATATTTCTCAGCTCTAGGTAGAGAGTCACTCTTTCTGAATCACTGCCCATCAGTGAGCAAAACCAGAGTCCTACAAAGGGCGGAGCCTTATGCCATTACCCCGGTGTGCTAAAATTCTAGAACCGGCTTGGTCACTGCCTTACCAAACTGGAATAAGAGTGAAATGTTGATTCAGGATGGACAGGCGATTGAATGCAACTATGGGTGGAAAGCCTTTGAAAGAAAGAGAACGAGGAAAATAGATCACCTCCCTCTCCCTCTTGAGTAGTGCTTTAAAGTTTCCAACAAAATGCTGTTATTTTTGGATCATGTGAAAATTAACTGGTTCCATAATAAAACACACAAAAATATCTACACATTATTGTAGTTCCCTCCTATTCGAGAAGGATATGTTTCAAGACCTCCGTGGACGCCCGAAACCGTGGAGAGCAATACGCCCTATTTATACTCTTTGTTTCCTCTACCTGCGCACCTACGATAAAGTTTAATGTATAAATTAGGCGATTTCATGGATAGAAGATTTGTTCTCACTGTAGTTCTTAATAGTCTCTCTCTCTCTCTCTCTATCTATCTATCTATATATATATAAACATATATTTGTATTTTTTTTTAATTAAGTGAAGAACTTTCACCTTTTCTCTTAAAGGAAACACTTTATGGCTTCTTTTTGGTGTATCCGAATTTCCCACATCACTACTCTTGTACTTTGGGGTCATTATGACATAAAACAAGGGCAACTTGGACATAAGCACCGTGGTAACATGACAGTCGATCTGATTACCCAGCTGGCTCCCGAGTGACTGATGGCTCGGGAGATGCTGAGCGAAGGGTGATTCATAGCCTGGGCAGGACGGCATGCGACTGCCTAAGATGCCATCCTGCTGCTCGGAACGGCTGCAGTTGGTAACTTATGGCTGTTCTTTCCTGAAATCCTGTTTAAGATATTTATGCTTGCAAAAAATGGACACATTGTTCACATCCTTTGAAAGCAATTTGCATAAAGCCCAAAGCCCCCACGCTTTCCCTACGTGAGTCACACTTCCAGCTAATGGGAAGCATTGCAGCCTGTGGGTTGTGGTGGTGGTGGTTTTTATTTAGTTTAGTTGTGTTTTTGTGTTTCAGAGAATCCCTGCACGATATATGCCTTATCTTCTACAATGATGAGGCTTCTGCGATGTTCTGTCTCGTACCTCACTAGCAGTTTTATCTTTCTCCAAAATACCTTTTCTTGTATTTTTGAACCTCAGGGCACACCTGCCCTGGAAGAAAGATGAGAAGGTAGAGGAGGAAAGCTTCGGGAATGAGGGTGAAGATCTTCCACACTTGGTCCCTATGTGAGAATTCAGCGGTGAGTATCTAGTACGGAGTGCAGCCACCTGCTGACGTTGAATGCTCACCTTGATGTGTTACGGTTGAGATAAACGAACTGCATTGCTTTCTAAGCCACCGAATTCAGTTGGACTACTTTGTACAGCAGTCTGGCAAACACACCCTCTCGGGCCATTTATCCAAGGTGCGTGGTAGGCACCCCTGTGGAGGAATAGACAGTAATATTTTTAAGTGTTCACTATTATATTTTAGACGATTCTCCCGCTATTCATTTTTAGCCTGGTTTGTTGTAGTAGTCTGCCCATCTCCTCTTTGCTTCAAAAAGTTCTTCGATTAATTTTTAATTTTTCTCTAACTCTTTCTTATTTCATTATTTGACTCACTTGCAAAGAAGCCTGTCTATCTATCTGTGTCCCCAGGCGTCTATGTATTGACTTACCCATCTGTCTAGTCTTCTTTCAAAGAGTTTTGATGGTTCCAGTTGGAATGTGAAGTTACACCCCGCTGCCTCCGTTGATCTCTCCAGGACCATCTGTTCATCTGTCCCACCTGCTCCTCCACACGCTTCCCTGTAACGGCTTGCTTTCCCTTCACGTCTGCTGGTACACGTCTAACTACGGCAGAAGGACCAGAACGACGGCTGTTGGCCACTCAACTGGCTTTGCTCAGCAGATGTGCAGGGTACCATGTCCACCTCAGGCTTCTGCTCAAACAGGAGTCTCGATAACTCAGAGTAAGCCACGCAAGATATTTCTCGGGGAGCAGGGAAGGTGGAGGTTCTGTTTTGATCTTCAGAACTATTTTCCTATCATGTCCTCCCTTTCTGGGAGACAAGAGCCTCCACTATAAAGAAGAACGTTCCTCTCATCTGTTGTATCTGAGAGAAAATGCCACTGCCAGCCCTCTCTGTACCAGAGCTGAAGACCGGTCCAGCTGGGCTGGCAACCCTTCAATTAATTAGGCTGCTAATTGCCACACAGACTGCTCGTTCATTTAACATCATTCAACAAATATTTCCAGCTCTCGTTGCTGATGATCTTGGAGTGCATCCAGGGCTCTGTGGGGAAGAGCGGGACTGGCTTCTTCAGTGACCCATTCCAGATGTCTCTGTTTGTGATTTTTGTTGGCTCTCTTTTCCCAGTCAGATCAGCCTACTTTATAATTTTACAAAATTCCATAAACTTTCTGCTAATAAGACTTTCTCTGTTTTCTGGGACTGCTAAGAATTTAATCTCATTCTTAGGCCCCTTTAAGTCATTTTCCTGGGGCTTAAGGAGGCCATGTAGAGGTATATATGTGCTTAGCCTGCCATCTTGGTGTAGAAGCCATGTTCCTAACCAATTCATGCCTTAATTTACCACAGTTATCAGAGTACATTTACCAAAGCTGTATGTCGGTGGCTGTATTTTCTGCCTCCTTGCACTTCAAAGAATTTTTAGCAACCTCTCCCATCAATCACAGCTGGGTATAAAATTCTCACCTCAATGTCTGCGTCACTCTCCCAGTTGTCTGATATTTGAAGTTGCCATCTGGTGACAAATGGCTTTTCATTTCCAGTTAAGTTGTTGATTTCCTTCTGCTGAGGCAGACGGTGTACTTTTTTCCCACTGAAACATGAAATTATATATATTTCTAGAAAGTACTTTAATGTGGCTCTCTTTTGGCTTCATCATGCCTCAAACATCATGCCTCCAATCCAGTGCATGAGATGGAACCCCTCACCATTACGGATCTCCTCTGGTCTGCACACGTCTTCTGTACTTTCTCTTCTCTCTCCCTGTGTCTGCTGAAGGGCTCCTACCCGTCCTATGGGCGCTCCTCTCCAAGGAGAAGCAGAGTGTTTTTTTTTGTTTGTTTGTTTGTTTGTTTTTGTATTTTTCTGAAGCTAGAAACCAGGAGAGGCAGTCAGACAGACTCCTGCATGCGCCCAACTGGGATCCACCCGGCATGCCCACCAGAGGCTACTCTCTGCCCACCAGGAGGCGATGCTCTGCCCCTCCGGGGTGTCGCTCTGCTGCGACCAGAGCTACTCTAGCACCTGGGGCAGAGGCCAAGGAGCCATCCCCAGCGCCCGGGCCATCTTTGCTCCAATGGAGCCTCAGCTGCTGGAGGGGAAGAGAGAGACAGAGAGGAAGGAGAGGGGGAGGGGTGAAGAAGCAAATGGGCGCTTCTCCTGTGTGCCCTGGCCAGGAATCGAACCCGGGACCCCCGCACGCCAGGCCGACACTCTACCACTGAGCCAACCAGCCAGGGCAAAGCAGAGTGTTTTGAAACCTCTATGACTTCACCTTCATGCCGTATCCGGATCCCAGCTCTCCCTTTAGAATACCTTTCTCTGCAGTTCTTCTAAATACATAGAGGGTTGTGGGGCGGGGGACGGGGAGGTGAAGACAAGATGTACGCCTGCCATTTGAAGGCTGAGTATTTCAGCTACATCCCGGTAGCTACCATCTGCCTCATCTCCTGGCTACGGCTTCTCATTGTTGAAGAATAAGTACAGACACTTCCCTGAGACTCCGATTGCAGCTGTCATCTGCATTCCCTGATTGGGGGGGGGGGGGCGGGGATTCCTGTGAGCATTCAGTGCATAAACAGAAAGCGGTGCCAGGGAACATGACCACGTTGCGTAGGAGAGTGTGGTAAGTGAAAAGAGGTCAAACACGATGAAATTGGGTTGTTTTTCTTTTTCTATTCTCAATGTTATTCTCTTCTTCCTCTCCATGCTCTCTTCACTGATATCACCCTCTCCCCAGCTCGTCACTTCTATTTCATACACAGAGCTTTCACCACACCTGTCTCTAGACTAGACCCCTCTTCTCCTGTCTAGATCCGACGGCCTACTTAATATGGAATGAACACACCGATTCAACCAATGCAGAGTGGAGTTTAGAACCCCAACTTCCTCCTCAGGTGTTTTTCCCCTTCTGTTTGCTCACCTGTGTAAATGTACGTGTACCAGAAGTGAGTTTAGTTTGAACCACTTTCTTATAATACTTGTCATCCTTCCAGACTCTGAAAAGGAATGAAGGTCTAGCTTTATTTTGCTGAAATTGGGGTCCAGCAAGTGGGAATAATGCCTTTGTCCTTCAAAACCTTGAAGTCAGCTGGGATCAGTGCCTGCCTTCATTATTGGTCCCATCCCTGCAGTGTGGGTCAAGAACAAATGTCACAGCTGGTTTCTCTGCCCCATAGGATTTCAACGCGTTGAGCTCTTGTCAAAGATAGAAACAAAGCTCATCTTTCCCTTATGGCAACTTGTCTAAGTTGAGGAGCCCCTCTGACTCCCAAATACTTGGATTCCTTTCAGGGTGCCCTCTACCATACTCCCCTGCCAGGCTTCAAACAACAAGCCCATTGGCCCATACATTCTTATATTTAATACGTGCTATAAAGTGCCTCAAGATTTCTGACCCATTGATTGCATCCTTTAGTAATTTCTATGATTGGTGAAGATTATTATCTATTCCTTTTGTGGCCACGTAGATGAGACTATAAAGAGAGTCATCTTTACCCAAAAACCTTCTTCACATAGTTTCGTGTTAATCGCATTGATTTTATCTGTGGCGTGCCACGATTATCTAATCAGTGCTGTTTGGTATTCTTCATCTGCGTGGAAACACAGTAGTTGGAACGGCTTAAACTACCTTGACGCTAGGGCTCCCCCTCCTGGTTCTGGAGTGGAAAATCTTCCCACTGGAATCCTGATGACTCAGTCAAGCGGAGAAGTTCTCTCAGCTGGTGCCAGACCCTTGCATTAAACTGGTTAACTCAAATTCCTAAGAAGCTTTTAGATTGTCTTAGGAGACTACCAGCAGGAATCTGAGTACAACATTTGCATACAGGGGAACTCTTCAGTTTTTCTGGGACCAAGGACATGAAGGTCCTGGCTTGGTCTGTCGGACTCTCCAAACAGTCAACAGGGTGACAGAACATCGGGTCCACCCGGGAGGGCATGCGTGGATAACAGAAGAAAGGCTGTTTGCTGCCCACCTATCACTGTGCCGCCTTCAGAGAGGAAAAGGGGCTTCCGTGAGTTTATGAGAAGAGGAAACACTTTTTGTGTGTGTGTGTGTGATTGAGAACACACACAATTTCCAATTTTTCTTAACAAGATAAAAATGGGATAATTTGATACTCTCAGTGAATTCTAATTGACTAATGCCATCCTTCCCTTATTATCCGTGATGGTTTAAAAATTGCAGTCTGATTGGTGTTTTATGATCAGATCTTATTCAGCATTATGAAATTTCATCCTCAATGGAGCATCTCTGCTAGTTCATGACTAGAAATCTTGAAAAATAGAAGAAAACATTTGTTTCTTTTTATTTTTTTTCTTCCAGCTTATAATTCTCTGAACATTCACGTGATTCGTGTTTAGAAGTCTAATCTTTTGTTTCTCTTTCCTATTACTGCAGGCTATAGATTCAACTAGTAATATTCATGTATGTGTGAATATATAGACCTTATATACCTTTTGAAAATTCTGCAATTATGATTGATATTCAATACTACATTAGTTTCAATATACAGCATAGTGGTTAAGACATTTCTATACCTATCACTCCAAAATGATTCCCTCAAAAAATCTAATACCCACCTGGCACCACACAGTGTTACAATATTACTGGCTATATTCCCTATGCTGTGCTTTACCTTGCTGTGACTGTTTTGTGCCTCTTAATCCCTTCATTTTAAAAAATAATCATATCTAGGTATGCCCATGAATATGTTTCCACTTGAAATTATTGTCAAAATATCATTTTAAAATGCTTTAAAAATTATTAATGAACTGAAAAAAATGAAACGTTTTTCTTCTGCTATGTAGAGAGGGACTTAGCTTAATAAAATCTCTCATGATTTTTTTGTTTTCTTTCTATAACCCAAGACCAGAAATTAGGCTAGGATTTTGACCATGAAGTTTCCCTGCCTAAAAGCCCTCCCCCCCCAAAATCCTCTCTTTCATTGTGGTAATGCTAGAAAATGGGATGTCCCGCTGGATTGGACAGCTGGATATCCTAGTGAGACACTCATTTAAGGAAAAAAAAAAAATACAATTTTGTATAAAGAAATAATGGGGAATAATAGCAGAGAGATTGAGACCCTGAATGATAGGCTAATGTATTTGGCATCAACAGTATTAAAGAGCAAAGAAAAAGTCATCAAAAGGGTTGGAATATTTCCTAAAGCGCTGTGTCTCCCTAGTCACGCCATCCTGAGATACGGATGGGGGAAAAAGTGGAAAAATATAGTTATCAATGTTTGTACATTGCCATAGGAATACAAATATAATAATAATAATAACAAGTCTAGGTAGATACGAGTGCATACCCTGGGAGGAAGGCTGGGATCTCTCAAGTCTCTGTTCTTTGTACATTGGGAACTTGTTTGCGCTAAATGAGCCCAGATGACAAGGCGGAATCAACAGGGGATTATTTTTTTAATCCCAAACCCGTCCAACCTACGAGATCCTTCCCATCATCACCATTTTATTACTTCTGTCTTGCACCATGCTAGAAGGACCTGATTCCCACCCTGCTCCTGTCTGTTCCGAGGCAAAGACGAAGCAAGCTCTCTCTTGGGCGGTGAGGACACAGCCGCGTTCGTCCCCGCCGCCCTCCCCTGCCGTAACCGCTGTGTACGGCTGCAGTTACAGTGAAACGTAGCAAAAGTCAATATTTGTGCTGCGTATCTGTCAGATAATAAAGCTGGCTGGCGGGGAAGGGGGGAGGGCCCCATGACATCTGCACGCAGCACACGGGGCTGGTCCCCTCCTCCTTCCAGACAGTTTATCTAAGGATGGCGTCATATTTGTACAGCTGACGGTCCCAAATCCCCCGTGCGTGTCCTCAGGGAAGCTCCAGATTTCTGTCTCATTTTTGATCCTGTTGATTCTGGCCTGGACACTGAAAAAAAAAAAAAAAAAAAAAAAAGTTAAAATAAAAAGAAGCAGATGAAATAGAAAAAAAAAGTTAGAAGGTAATCAAAGAAGACTTGAATAACCATTCAGAAAACAACCGGACGGTCCTCTTTGAACCATGACTTGTGAAAACCTTGCCTACTTCCACAAACGATAAGAAGAGACACAGAAAAGGGGGGGGGGACAAAAGGAAAGGCCCCCCAGCAAGCCGGAAGCACAGCGTTCCTTCCGAGAGCGTGGATTTGGGGTGCAGAGTGGTGTTTCAGCGTTTGCTCTCCGGTTTTGAGCACGTATCTTCCTGGAAAGAGCCTCAGATTTATTTTATTATTTTTTTTTGTGTGTGTGTGTGTTTTTTTTTTGTATTTTTTCTGAAACTGGAAACAGGGAGAGACAGTCAGACTCCCGCATGCGCCCGACCGGGATCCACCCGGCACGCCCACCAGGGGCGACGCTCTGCCCACCAGGGGGCGATGCTCTGCCCCTCCGGGGCGTCGCTCTGCCGCCACCAGAGCCACTCTAGCGCCTGGGACAGAGGCCAAGGAGCCATCCCCAGCACCCGGGCCATCTTTGCTCCAATGGAGCCTTGGCTGCGGGAGGGGAAGAGAGAGACAGAGAGGAAGGGGGGGGGTGGAGAAGCAAATGGGTGCTTCTCCTGTGTGCCCGGCCGGGAATTGAACCCGGGTCCCCCGCACGCCAGGCCGACGCTTATTATTATTTTTTTAATCTATCAAATGGAAACGTTAATAGAAGGCAATTCACTGGATTGTTGAAAAGATGATATGAGATCATGTAGGGACAGCGTTCAGCCCGGCAGTTGGTAAGAATGCCCGCGGTTGTTCGAACCTTAAGAAAGAGATTTTTAAGTGAACCGGCTTCACTATCCCCTCAGCTGCCCAGCCTCGTTCAACGACCAGCACAAGTCCGGCCTGGGGTGGGACAGGGGATAAAGCGTCGACCCGGAACGCTGAGGTCGCTGGTTTGAAACCCTGGCTTGCCTTGGTCAGAGCTCATATATGAGAATTGATGCTTCCTGCTGCTTCCCCCCTTCTCTCTCTCTTTCCTTTCTAAAATAAATAAAAGTTAAAAAAAAAAAAAAAAAAAAAAGCCTGACCAGGCAGTGGCACAGCGGATAGAGCGTCGGAAGGCCCAGGTTCGAGACCCCAAGGTCACCAGCGCAGGCTCATCTGATTTGAGCAAAGCTCACCAGCTTGGACCCAAGGTCGCTGGCTTGAGCAAGGGGTTACTCAGTCTGCTGTAGCCCCACAGTCAAGGCACATATGAGAAAGCAATCAATGAACAACTAAGGTGTCGCAACGAAGAACTGATGATTGATGCTTCTCATCTCTCTCCGTTCCTGTCTATCTGTCCCTATCTATCCCTCTCTCTGACTCTCTCTGTCTCTGTAAAAGAAAAAAAAAAAGGTAAAAGAAATGACCAGCGCAAGTCACTGTAAGCAAGTGAATGGGAAAGTCAAAACTCAAATTTTATATCTCATTTTGATGTCGCCTCTCTTTACGACTGTTACTATTAACCTCCTCTGGCTTAGTTCCTTTGCGTTTCCGTCTTGTTTGGTGTTTCCAAGTCAGAATAGCCGTCCTAGTCTCGGAACACCATTGTTATCATTGCTGGGCAATTTGACCATCACTTGCCACCTGGGAATCTTACAGTTTCACAACCTCCCTACGCCGTCCCTGTCATATAGGCTGTGTTTCCTTCCTCCCTTGACTGTAATTCATTGCACTCCACAAGCTAGCCTTTCCCCCAAAGTGATACTTTTTTTTTATAGTATGTGAAATGATTTTAGGTGTATGAGCTCTTGTATTCCTAAAAGCCATGCATTTTCAGGCTTATCAGAGAAAAGATAGTATCACAGCAAAGCCATGATTCTTTAGATATTATCCTCTAGGTTTGGGATAAGGCAAGGCAAAGATGAAACATGGACGATCGTAAAAAGGAGAAGTGCAATATTGGTTCAGCTGTGGGGGTTCGGTCCTGGGTTCTAGCTCCTTCCAGTACAGAGGGGTCATGCGTCACTGCTGAGCAGGAGCCGTCAGGAGCCTGCACGCCACTCGCCAGGTGTGTCTTAGTCCGTCTCGGACACTGAATAGGCAGTGTGTTCCAGGTGATTCAGGTATGAGACGGCAGAGCCTCCGTCAGTCAGCCTGGGTTCCTGAGTGACTGCGTGGAGCAAAACCTCCGCCGACCAATGACCAACGCGTAATGTAAGAGAGAGAAGACTTTTGTTGCATTAATTCACTTAGTTTTGAAGATTGTCAGTGTCCTCAGCGGGATGGTGTGTAAAGTGCCACAAAGCGGGTCCCAATAGTGTTTAGGTTTGCAGTTTCGTAATCAGGTACACTGTCCCCCAATAACATAGTTTTGCCATTGCCTTGCTAACTCCTCTCTTAGCAGCTTCTGATTTGTCAGTGGCTTTCTTAAAATATAATGTTCAGAATTAACACAGCCCACCAAATGAGATGGAATCTCTCTTCATTCGTATTAATTCTCAACCTAAGATACATGACTTTCTCTGGTTCCTATACCCCATTGTGGGCTCATAAAATATACACTACTCAAAACTCTTTTGTTATGAATTTTTCTGACCCCATTTTTCTCCATCTCTTCTTTAAGTGGGTGGTTCATTGAATTTGGGCAATTTTTATCATTTTAACTTTCATCCTTTTGGGTCAGGCTAGAAAGATCTTTTTAAATCTTTGTTCTTTCATCCAATATAAATCAGTTGGAGTGATTCAGCCACCACTCAAAGCTTTGTGTTTTCACATATTTTTGAAAAATGATGTCCTATAGGTTGGACATGAAGATATAGACTCACTGAAAGCAAAACTAACATTTTTTTAAAATTTGTATATTTTATAACTTACATGACCTTTTTAAAATTTAACTTAAAGCACATCACTACTTATTGTGGCATAATTTCCCTAAAAGCTTTTGATTAAAGCTGATACTATAAGAGAAAATACAAAGTTTATCTTGTGTCTGGCATGGAATCCTTATTGAACACTAATTCTACACCAGGGGCCTTGCTAGCCATCTCAATAGAGTGACAGGCCAGATGAGTCTGGTCACTGTCCTTATACAAGTATACATTACCTATTAGGACAGTCCCTCCTTGGTTTCTTCAGACAACCTTCTGTTTTTCTTGTCATCGGTGCAGTTAGAACTTTGGGTTTGAGGAGTCTCTCGTTTTTTTAAAGCTCTCGCCCCATTAAAATGCCACTGGCTATAGAATGATCATGACACATTCTCGGAGCGTTCACTCAAGTCTCATTCTAAAGCAGGGGTCGGGAACCTATGGCTCGCGAGCCAGATGCGGTTCTTTTGATGGCTTCATCTGGCTCGCAGACAAATCTTTAATGAAAAAAATAATAATAATGTTAAAAATATAAAACATTTCTATGTATTACAATCCATTCATTTCCTACTGCTCATGTTCATGGTTGCGGGTGGCTGAAGCCAATCACAGCTGTCCTCTGGGACAACACCAAATTTCTATTGGATAATGCATCACATACACGGGTCGTTGTATGGCTCTCGTGAAATTACATTTTAAAATATGTGGTGTTCATGGCTCTCTCAGCCAAAAATATTCCCGACCCCTGTGCTAAAGTATAGCTGTCATCTATTAGCTACACCTATGGGCTCCCGTATGAGAAATAGTTCCATCAGGCAGAAGGTGAATGTTCTTGGCTCAGGTGAGGAAAATAAAAAACAACCCCCCCAAAAAAAAGCCTAAGAAAGGGATCTCTGAGTGAACATCGTTGTCCATGAACAGAACGGCCCTCTCAAGACCTGCTTCCTTCTCAGACTGAAGCATGTTGTGCGAAACAGCTCATAATGATCTTCCCAGCTGGTAGCCATTTGGAAAGAAGTACTCTGTTATGCTACTTCTTCCTCAACCAAAAAAGATTTCAAGGGGCTTACTGTATTATTATAATGACTTTAGAGTTTTTATTATAAATACTCACTGTAACAATATTTGAAAATATATAAATAAAAAAAGGAGAAGAAAATTTAAATAAACCTGGATAGCCACTGTCCACAGGTATCAATATTTTGCTATAGATTTGCCCACATTTAAACTTTTAAAATCACAAATGTGTATCATATTTGTCACGTCATACTATTTGGTCTTATACCATTATACCAGACTCTGTTTCTCTTCCTAAAATATGGGATTCTATCCCGTGATATTAAATAGTTTTCTAAAATAAAATATTAACAATATTGTGTACTGTCATACCATACTTTAGTTTAGAATACCTTAATATTAAAACATTTAAACAGTTCTCAAAGTTTTCACTATTATGACAAACTTTCTTATAGTGATAATCTTAACATAAATCTGTATATATTACCATAAGATAAATTCCTAGCAGTAGAACTATTCAGTAAATTTCTAAGGCTGTTTTTCTATTTTTAAGACTTTTCATACTCATTCCTAAGTTATTCTCTAGAAAGTTTTTACTGATTTATATTTCTAACACCAGTGTGACTGAGACTTCTCAGTTAGCCAAGGCCCTGGCTATAAAAATCTCTTCTAGCTGATAAGTAAAACATGATAGCTCCCTATTTCTTTTGTGAACTGATTGTTAACTTCTTGTTTCTTTTTACTACTAATATATTTGTCCTTAATTTTTTAAATTTACTATATTTTTTAAATGTTTGTATGCTAAGAATATAGTTCTAATTTTATATATATATATTGCAAGTATTTTTCAGATTTCTATGACTTGAGTATTAATTTTATTTACTGTGTTTTGGAGGCATAACTATGATTTTTTTCATCAGGGTAAAATACTTTTATATATTTCATGTCTGCTTCTCATTTCATGTTTGGCTCGCACCTTTAATTCTTTTTTTTTTTTTTTCCAAGAGCCCGGTAAAAGAATTAGATACATGGGTGGGGATTAGGTTCTATCAGAGCTGGCAATGGGAGAAGTATGAATTCCATATGATAGAACTTTCAAACCACACAGTAGAAATGGAAAGGAATTTCTGTGTTATCAGCCAAGATCAACGTGAAGGAAGAGGTAATGAGCCAATAAATTTTACACAAATAATTGTGAGGAAATAGAAGAAACTCCGATGTTAAGTGGTACAATGGTAAGTTTAAAATTTTTTTCTTCCATGTCCTCTTCTTTATTTTCCAAATTTTCTATAAATACATACATATGTATGTCAGGGAACCACCAGAAATCAATAAGCAGAATAAGTGAGCAAGGTAGACTGCAGCACCAGCAGGAGGTGGTTATTTAATTTATTGGTGCGTGACCCAGATATCTTATTTATGACAGAGGGTGGCAGGTGCGAGCCATTCTTGTGTCTCTAAGCTTTCACCTGAATGGAGCAGTGGTTCTCAACCAAGGTGAGGTTGTCCCCCTCTCTCCCCAGGGACACTTGCAATGATTGGAGACATTTCTGGGTGTCCCGACGGGGAACTCGACTGGCAACTAGTCGGTTGAGTCCAGGGACAATGCGGAATTATGAGGTCCAGCCAAGCCCCCCGCGACGAAGAATTATCTGGCCCGTCATAGCAATAGAGCCAAAAGTGAGAAGCATTAGTATGCAGGTTTTAAAGATGAGTGATCTCCAAATTGGGATGCAGGCAACCCAGGAAATGCACCAACCAACCCATTAGCACAAAAGAAAAAAAAACATTAAAATTTCAATTTGTATCAATTTTTGTTCCAAAAAAAATATTAATTTTCATTAGTACTAAAAGTATAGCTCAGCCCTGTTCTGCTTGGGCAGTGCAGCTGTCTCTCCAGCCTCATGGGACAATTCATCCGGAATGCAGTGGGGGGTGAGAGAGGACCCTGACCCTGAGGGAGGGACAGCGGCACCCACTGCGCTGGCTTCCAGCCGACGGTGACACCCTGCCACGTCCATGTGCCAGGTCAGTGCACTTAGGGATGATGTTATGCAGTTTGGACTAAGCTGCCTTTCACAACATGCATGTAACAGCTTTAACGTGCATAAAGGAGCCCAGTTGACAGAAAATAGCATGTATTTATATAATGAAAACACAAGCCACAGAAGGGTCACGGCTGACATCTAGCTCAGAGCGAGCTCTTGGGGAGTCACAGCACAAGAAGAAGTGACGATATGCTCCATCTATATGTGGAGGGAGCTCTGCAAAGGACAGCCGGTGACGAGAGCTGTCCCCTCTCCCAGGTCCCGCTCCATAGGGGGGTGAAGGTGGTGTCATCTGAGCAACCCAAGGAACCTGATTTTATTGAGATAAAAAAGGTAAGCCCTGGCAGGTTGGCTCAGTGGTAGAGTGTCAGCCCAGCATGTGGATGTCCCAGGTTCGATTCCCGGCCAGGGCACACAGGAGAAGTGACCATCTGCTTCTCCACCCCTCCCCCTTCTCGTCTCTCTCTCTCTCTCTCTCTCTCTCTCTCTTCTCCTCTCCTGAAGTCATGACTCGATTGGAGCAAGTTGGCCCAGGGCACTGAGGATGGCTCCATGGCCTCTGCCTTGAGTGCCAGGAGGAGCTCAGTTGCTGAGCAACAGAGCAATGCCTCAGATGGGCTGAGCCTGGCACCCTAGTGGGCATGCTGGGTGGATCCTGGTCCAGGCACATGCTGGAGTCTGTCTCTCTGCCTCCCTTCCTCTTACTGAATAAAAATAAAAATAGAAAAGAAAAGAAAAGAAAAAAGAATGCCCCAGTGTGTTGTTAAAAAACAAATAAGAAAAAAAATTAATAATAATAATAATAGAGCAATCAGCTAGCAATCAGCGGTGACTTGCAGCTCAAAGTAATTTCACTAGATGTCAAACGCCAGAAGTTTATTGCTAAAATCAGTCGCTCCTGCTGGTCCAGGAGAATTATGCGATTGTCCAAGGCTAGGCTCTCTCGGTAACAGGAGAGGGAACCTTCAAGCTTCTAGTCGCTGGGAACAAGGGTCTAGTCGTACACTCCTGCACTGTGGAAGCAGCCCCAAGCCACGCACAGATCCCACAGCAAAGGACGAAAACCTTACTGCCCCGGACAGTATATGAGTCAGCTAGGGAGCCGAGTAGACCCTGGGCAGGTTAAACAACAGAAAGGCATATTCTCACAGCACTGGAGGCTGGGGCCTCAGGTCAGGGGGCCAACGTGCTTGTGCAGGATGTGCAGGTGTGGAGAGTGAACTCTCCAGTGTCTCTTCTTATAGAGGCACCAATCCCATCATGAGGGCCCCACTCTTATAACTTAACTACTTTCAAAAGGTCCCGTCTAGGACCTGGCTGGTGGGCTCAGTGGCAGAGCTTCAGCCAGCATATGGACATTCTGGGCAGGGCACATAAGAAAAGTGACCCTCTGCTTCTCTCCCCCTCCCTCTCCCCCATCTCTCCCTCTCCCCCTCCCACAGCCAGTGGCTTGATTGGTTCGAGTGCGGCCCAGGGCGCTGAGGACGGCTCCATTGGTCCGGGATGCATCAGCCTCAAGTACTAAAAACAGCTCAGATGATTGGAGTAGCGGTCCCAGACAGGAGTCGCCGGGAGGATCCCCATCAGGGCACAAGCGGGAGTCTGTCTCTCTATCTCCCCTCCTCTCACTTGGAAAAAGAATGAGGGGAAAAAAAAAAAAGATAGCTTAAGCCACTCAGACCAAATGATCAATTAAGTAAAGACAGAGAATTTCTTTCTTTTTTACACTTGGGGACTAGTGAAAATAGGAGAATTATTTCAGGGACCCTAAGACAGAAATCACTCTGAGTATAAGTGAATTTGACTAACACCATTCAGTCTATAATCTTCATACAAAATCAAGGTGAGTAACTTGAGCTTGTCAGGATTTGAGCCTA
The DNA here is from genome assembly GCF_036850765.1 of Saccopteryx bilineata. Taxonomy (NCBI): domain Eukaryota; kingdom Metazoa; phylum Chordata; class Mammalia; order Chiroptera; family Emballonuridae; genus Saccopteryx; species Saccopteryx bilineata. The sequence goes on along the minus strand of NC_089491.1, from coordinate 390,395,591 downwards.
GAACTCCTGCAGTACAACTATGGAGAATCAAGTCCCCATAGAGACGGGCAGAGCCAAGACAGGGGAGACGTCCCTCACCTCAGCGTTGTTTATGTCCCTGGATTGAGCCATGCCTATAGCTTACATCTGAATGCTTTGGTTATAAGAGGCATCCACCTATCCACCTCGTTGTTTTGTTTTGTTTTTAAGCTAGTTTTAATTGGGTTTCTTGCCACCTATAATCAAATAAGCCCTAAAAGAAACCCAGAAAGTGTCTTCAGGAAAAAAAGAAAAAAAAGAAATCAAATAATATAATCCATTATGATCTTGATAAAGAAGGAAATCAGACAGTGTGTATAAACTGCTTCATAGGCTTTATGTTGCCTGACCCTAGCAACCATGTGCATTATTTTGCTCGTGTGTCATTAGCTATATTTTTAAGTGTAAAGTTTGATGCCCATTACCAGTTTTTTTAAAACCGAAAATGATGCTGTTGAGGAAATTCTTTTTTCCTCTATCCTCTTGGGTTGTGTTCATGAACCTGCAAATTAAGTTGACAAAAGACAGCTTGGCAATAGAACGGACATTTTTTTTTTATCCGCTTACATATACATGCAGAAATTCAGAGAAAAATGTGACTCAAAGGCGCAGTTAGAATTTGGGACTGCAAGACCATCTTAACAGGTGAGGGAGAAAGTCAGGAGGGCGCTTACAGGAAAACAAATGAGTTTGGGGGAAGATTTTACGGATCCTTATGAGAATGGGTGGGAGATCTGATAGTTTCCAGCGGTGTCTGTTTGGGCACGATACCGACTTCTCACCGACTTCTCTCCGACAAGGGAAAATTACAGCTGGTCGCGAAAACGGGATTTACAGCGGTTGAGTTCTTTTTGGGGAGGGGTCCTGCTTTCCACCAGATAAGGAATTTCAGGAACTCAAACACCTTTAGCTCAGAATATATTTTGTGCTCCGATGACTTATTCTGGATCCCTTCAATGCAAATTACTCGATAGTCACACGGCTAAGTTCGAGAGCAACTCAAAGACCAAGAATCCACTCTGGTTCTAGTTATAAACTAGAATAGTTTCCTTCGTAAGTTAAATTATTATTCTTTAAAATTCTTATCGCCATTGAACAGTTTTCCCTCAAAGAAAAAAAAACCATACAAATCTTGGTATTGCTTTTTACAGAAAAAAGAAATCATTGCTCAAAGAAGAATGTGTAGTCCAGCTTTTTTGGGTCTTGAAATTGTTCCCGAATGTCAAATATTTTGCTCTGCATAAACTGCCCGTCATTTATCTTATTATGGTCATCTTCCCTTTTCCTCTGTTTTTCTTTTGAAAAAAAGAAATATTTGAAGGGGGGGGAGAGGGAGAGAGAGAGAGAGAGAAATGTGTGCCTTTCCAGCCGTAACAGACTCGCCCTAGGTGTTTGTCAGCAGCCCTGGCTGTGGGACTGACAACCCCAGCTGCTGACAGGCTGCAGAGAGACGGGGGAGAGAATGCAATCCATCAGGACACCGGGCAAATGGGCATGTCTTAATGTTACCATTTTCCTTATGGTCATAATAGCCCCCTGCGTCGCACACCTGGAATAATTTAGCTGAGTTTGACCGATCATTTGAGAAATTACTTGGAAAGTATGTGCCCTCTCCTCGTCTGCCAGGAGCTGGTGGATGCAACAGGGAGCGCGCCAGAGCGTGCTCTCCAGGGCTGCTGATGCGCGGATGTGTCCCGGAATGGGGTGCGCTTCCAGCCCCGTGGGGCCCTGGACCGTCTGCGATCAGGATCACGTAAGCCCGCTCCCGGGTCTTCCTGCAGCGGGCGTGAAGGTTGGAGATCGACTGCAGAGATCAGCGCCTTCGTTTTTTGTCTTCAGTTCAAGTAAAATTTATGAGTTCACAGTAAAAAGATTCAATTCTGGCCACTCTTTAAAAAAAAAAGTTTTTCCATTGATTTGAGAGAGAGAGAGAGAGAGAGAGAGAACTCATGATCTCAGGGCACTGGGGCGATGCTTTATCCACTGAGACACTTGGCCAGGGCCTCGATTCTGGCTACTCTCGAAACATGCGATTTTGTGGTCCAGCTGGGCTTCCGTTTTCACGTGGCCGTGGTTGCCTGGAGTTGGCTGCCCTCCAGTACGCTGCGGTTGCTACTATGACCTGCATTCTATTTCTTTCATGTATGCTATTTCCTTGGGCCCTGGAGGGGTGTGAGTTCACTACCTCTGCAGCCAAAAGTAAGAAAGAACTGCTTAGAAAAGTCCTGTTGGCCCTAATATTATTGATCATATTGTGACCAACCACTGCCTTTGATGGGGTTGGGAACTGCTAGTTGTTCATCCAGATAGGATTGTAGGATCATTTCTCATTTCTCTCTCTCTCTCTCTCTCTCTCTCTCTCTCTCTCTCTCTCTCCTTCCTCTCTTTCATTTGGATATATATGTGAATATATATATAGCATTCTTTTTTCATTTTGACTTACTGAGACATACTCAACTTCCAGCGCTCTAGCTTAGGAAGCCCACATCTGAAAGGGATACTTGAAGTAATAATGAGTCATACACTGACTCTTTATCTCTGTCTCACAAATGGAGAATGTTCCTTGCTGTCTCCAGCCATGTGTTAATGGTTTCTCTGAGGTCACCTGTACAGATAGATCTTTTAAATTCCGCTGGGAACACATGTGGTTTTAAGCTAGATGTTAATTGGAAACATTTATAGTGTCAAACATTTGATTAATGCTCTGGCTTTTAATTGAAAGGAATAAGCATTTCTTAAATCAACTCTTCACAGTAATATTTTTGAAAGTTCCCTACAAGAGATGAAACATTTATTTGAAAACTGAGTTACGGTTTTAAAAAGCCGCATTGCTTAGCACTGATTTTTCATCCTCCTGTTTTTAAATAAATATTTTGGGGACAATTACTAGTCAATTAATAATAATAATAAAAAAAACCAGTTGCCCATAAATGCAATACTGCTTTGGGCTGATGGCCAGTAACAATTCAGGAACAGACTCAAGATGATTTCACTCTGCTGCTGAGTGGTTGCTATGATACTGAACATCCCACCTGTTTCACCCATTGGATAAAATGATCTCGAAGGAGAAGCTGACCGTCTCCACCGTGAGAGTTGCTCTGTGTGGCTGGGACCCTCTAAACCGAAACAGCTAAGATGTGGTTTGGGGACTACGGCTAGGGTAATATTCTCCAGGTGTGAGACTCCAAAGTGGGACTCGGTTGAGTTCAGAAGAAGGTACATTATTATGACTTTAATATTTGTTCATAAAGGACCCCGATTGGGTCTCCAGATGGTGCCCTGTAGACATAAGTAAGCATTGCAATAAATCACATGCCGGTGATGTGGCAATTACTCTCGGCGCCTCCGCCCGCCCTTGTCAGGTGCTCCGGGGCGCACCCAGGCGGTCTCTCAGGTGTTCCGAAGCAACAACGAGGTGCCGTCTGTCAGGGTCCTGAAGGGAGACGTGCCGTTCGCGTTCAAGGTCAAGCCAGGACCGATAATGGGTGCAAGATGTCGTCTGGCGCTGAGGTGTTAGTCCCTCTGCTGCCCGGCACTCGGTACAGGAGGAGAGGATACAAACAGGCAAATCAATCAATAAATACACTTATACATATGTAAATAGCAGCAAGCCCACATACACAATTGCCAGTTTGAATTAGCTATGTGCATTAGGTCCTTGGTTTTCATACCACCAAACCACTTGCTTTACACTTTTTTTTTTTTCATGGAAGTAACTAATTGATTGGTTGCTTTGGAAACATTTATTTCTCATTCTTTTGTTCATTCAATGTATCTGTAGTTCATGTCTCAATCAGGGCACATAGGAGAAACACCCATCTGCTTCTCCACCCCTCCTCCTCTTGCCTCTCTCTCTCTCTCTCTTTCCCTCTTGCAGCCATGGCTTGATTGGAGTGAGTTAGCCTCAGGCACTAAGGATGGCTCTATGGCCTCCACCTCAGGTTTTAAGAAGAGCTCTGTTGCTGAGCAATGGAGCAATGGCCCAGATGGGCAGAGCATTGCCACCTAGTGGGCTTGCTGGGTGAATCCTGGTGGGGGCCCAGTCTGTCTTTCTGTCTCCCCATCTCTCACTAAATGAGAGGAAGGAAGGAAGGAAGGAAGGAAGGAAGGAAGGAAGGAAGGAAGGAAGGAAGGAAGGAAGGAAGGAAGGAAAGGGAAGGGAGGGAGGAAGGGATGAATCTTAGTGTTATGCAAAAAATAAATATACTTTCTTAGTCCCCTATGTGTTCTCTGCCTCCTGAGACCCAGCATGGCCTTGGAGATGCCCCCCAGTGTCTGCCTCTGCTCGTTCCAGCGGCTCCCCAACACTCTCCACAACACTCGAGTGTCCGGGTAAGAATCGTGTTACTTTTCTAGTTAGATTTCTAAAACTTTGAACTAGTGTGTTTCTTATTTAAGTTGGTAGAATCCAGAATAGAATAAAATTTAGGTCAAAAATGTTGTGTGAAAATTAGTGGTATCCATGACAAAGCCCCAGTGACAAATGACGGCATCTTTCCAACTACTTAACTGCTGATCCCACAATTTTGTTTTTCTTCTAAAACGCCTGGGCTACATCAAAAAGACACTACAATAGATGCTGTTCTCAACTTGACTCATCACCATTGCCCATTTACAACTGGGAACCAGCAATTCTTTGAAACTGTCTCCTCTGTTACTAGACCAGTAGGGGGTTCTTCGCATCTTGATCTTTTTTTATTCACTGACACAAACCATGGCCACTCTGTTGCACTTGCCCCTTTTTTAGCATGTAGTTTTATCTCCACGATTTAAAACAAAACAAAACAAAAAAAACATAAGAATAATTTTTCTAAACAACCTTGCTCTCAATAAATCTAAGATGCTCCGTGCATTCAAGCCCTTGCTGACCCACCGCGTAAAACCCTCAGAAACCAGCATTAGCGTGCAGTAGTCACCGCACTGACGTAGCAATTTCTTGGTAGGGTGACTCATGTCTTCTCTAAGGTTGGAAATTCTTTAAAGGAGAGAGACTATGACAACACGTGGCAAATACTATTACGCACATAATAAATTAAACAAGAGCATTTAAGTTGATAAAAATTAAAGTCCACTGTAGGTAAAGAAGTGCTCTCGGAATTTAACTAAACGTCTACTTAGCCGTAAGAAAACCATGTTTTGTAAGTAATGAATACTTACACAAAGATACCAACTTTTCTGGCGTTTGTGAAACTGAGCTCACTACTGATCTCCTTACTACCGCTGTTGCTTCACAGGGATAGTGTACACCTTTAATAATAAATGTCTGTCTCTAGCACACATACAGAGAGAAAACTGTGTTTATTCATTTAATACTTAAGAATATACTTTGAATTTCTGCTACACAACCTCTGGGATTTATTCATTTGGACTCACATTGACCCACCCATAAATGGTCGTTTTGAAAATGTCGCTTCAGGAGCACCTCAGGATAGATCTCTTACCTGAGAGCATTTAAGTGTCTCTGTCCGTGTGTCAGGAAGAGGCAACACATCTAACTTAATGCTTTGCCGGGTTAGGGCATTTGGTCTTCCTTAGAGTTGCTTGATGTCTTAGAACAGAAATTATAGAGGCTTGGAGCTCTCTTCCCTTCCAGAATTCCTTTCATTAAACTCCTTGATATTTTCTTAAAATCTTACAGACCTTCAAATCACGTCATCTGTGGAAACTTCCCTATAGTGAGAAAAAAAGAACAACATCGTTAGAAACCTAATACGACCCCCCCTTCCCCAGTAAGCCGGTTTCTCTTCTCGTACCACGTCATCCAGTTGAGCCATGAAGCTTCCCGTCCCCACGGAGGAGTTCCGAGGCAGAAGAGGTTCCATTTTACAGAAAGTAAGAGTCTGGCTGCTTCCAGTCTGGAGGACTATGGGAAGGACAAGAGCAACTGAGGCAGAGGGAGGAGAGCACACAGGAAGACTCTGCTCCGCCCCCATGGGGCTGATACCGAAGGTGAGGTGGGGTGTGGAAAGGTCCATGTGCGTGTAGGGAACCCTGGAAGGTCAAGACCAGCGATTTGCTGCCCCAGCTGTGCCCTGGAGAAGACCAGACGCTTCTAGGCAAAACGTCATCAGCGGTGCAGCATTGCTGGATGGAGACAATGAGACAAATGAATTTGAGCCAAACTGAATGCGACCCATGGTCTCAATACAGGGTGCCACAGATCCAGATGTTTCTACAGGGTGCCACGGATCCAGATGTTTCTTCCTTTCTGCTGACAACGCCAGTTCCTAAAGAGACCAGGGGACGGATAAAATGGAGACACAGAATATTGAAAATTTGTTGCCAGAGATAAAGAACCAAGACCATGGACTATGGCCATGGGTCCTACAGGTCCCTCAAATGGTCAACACTCACCAGCAGACTAGTCCCTCGAGGTGCAAGTCCCGCTCATGGTTCTGAGGCCCCTCCCCCCACTGCCAAGAGACCACAGAAGTGCCGCCCCCTATGTATGAAGAGAGATGGGTGGGGGGAGGTGAAACTAGGAGAGATTGATCACTTATCCCCAAAGGTCTAAAAAGTATAAAAGAACTATTTAGCTTCCCCAAACACTGAAATAGGAATTGCTCAGTTTAGATATCACCCTCTGCCTCCAGCCACATACAGCAAGATAAGGGCCTATTAGAAAGAATCTATCAGCCATAGAAAACAAAAAAAAAACGACACTTTTTTTTATATCTGTACATTTGAGCAGTGACATTTTACACCTTTCTCCCTCTCCACATACAGGCAAGGTTTTATTGACAGCATGATGCACTCTCAACATCCGAATGCTGTACGTCCTATAGACGTGTTCAATAAATATTTGGCGAGTGGCTCGGTCAACCCCATCATGAATTCAGTAGTGTCTGTGTCACGGTGGCAGTAAAACGCCAATACCTCACACCTCCTCCTCTTTTTCTCGTCGGAAGCAAGAGCATGCGATCGCACAGGGTCTGGGCACGCTTCCGGCAACTTCCTCCATGGAAGGCAGAGACGCTTTCCTTTCTGACTTCTGATTGGCCCTTCTTCAGGTTCACAGTCCCAAAGAGGCGTGCAAGATGAAACTATGAACTCAGAACTCCGCTCTGAAGGATAGACGAGCTCTACAGCAACAATATCATCGTCTGTAGGCACTGCCTCCCCGGGAGGACCCCAGGGCACCCCCCTCAGAGCCACGGGAACAGACCTTACCAGGAACCATAAATACGGGAGGGAACTGACTGCCGGGGATCAGTTCTTTGTCAAGGAGGTGCGTCAGACCCACCACTCGTCAACCTCGTGTCCAAACGAATGAGGGAAAGCAGCCATGAATATTCCCCGAGACAAGGACTGTGACCTCATTAGGCGCTGTTCAGTATAAAGACTTCTATCATCCGGCCCCCTCCTTCCAGCCCCAGCTGGAGAGGGGAGCCCAGGAGGAGGGCAGGAAGCAGGGAAGGGGAGCGGAGCCCTGTGAGAGCAGACCACCCAGCCCATCCCTTCTTCTCCCTCGGCCACTCAGCCGGCCAGCCGGCCGGCCGCGGGTTCGCCCACCCAGGCAGGAGGGAACAGACAGAGGTGATTAAGCTCAGACTGGAGGCTTTAAATAAACAGGACTGCTCCTTAAGAACTCAAATGAGACACTTCAAAAAACCCAAAGAGACTGAAAAGTCATAGGAGCTAGCCAAGATGTCATTAAACATCCCCACTGCCCAGAATAGAGAATGTGGTGGTGGGGGGGCATTATTAGAAAAAAATAAAACTGTTTCATGCTTGCCCCACAAGGATTACTCAATAAACTGGTTACATGAAGCTCATGACTCTTATGGCCCCTTTGAAAACCAAATGAGGTAATAATTATGGGGTCTAGTGCTTAGAAGGCACTTAATAAATGTTACTAACGTTTCTCTTGCCTTGTTCTAAATGGCTTGTGATCTATTTTTATCTTTATCTAATTCATTAAAGTAGTTATTTACATATGCATTTATAGACACAGTCATTTACCTAAGTTTTAACAGAACGTATGCTGATGTCCATGTGTGTGTATGTATGCCTGTGAGTATAGACGCGTGTGTGTTTAAAGTAAATGGAACTTCACATTCATCCTCCCCTCTTCGCTAGGAGATACACCCAGCACCTCTGTGTCCTGATCCAGAGACAACACTGGGTCTACAGTGGCCTCAGGAAACAGCAAGGGGAATGGGTCCACGTAGCCCCCCACAAAGTGCAAGAGTCAAGGCCTAACACTGTCCATGGGCAGTCTTTGGGGAGACAGGGGAGACCCTGTTAGGCTAAAGAAGACAGGTCCCCTTGGGGACAGTAACAGGAGACAGAGCTGGGACAAACGGACGACTGCTTGGCTAGTTGAGACTTGATCCTCTGGATGAGCAGGTTCTTCCTTCTTTCTGTTTCCTTTTCTCTCTCCTCCCTTCCTTCTTTCCTCTTCTCCTTCTTTGCTTCCATCCTTCCTTCCTTCCCTCTTTGCCTATTGGTTTTCTTTTCTTTTACTTTAAGCACCAGCAGGTAGGTCTTCTACAGATGAAATCTCACTGGGAAGTCCAATGCATAAAGGAGATAAAGATTAACCGTTCCGCTTGAAGCAGGGGTGAGGGTCCCAGAGTGCGCTCTGCTGAGAATGTCAACCCCAGAACACCTAAAATCTCTCTGTAGATAAATTACACAGTTTAAAGAGAGAGAGAGAGAGAGAGAAACACCTCTCAGCAGTGTCAAACCACTGGAAGTTTAGCATGGTGGGCAGGGAGGTAAATAAAACCTCCCTGTAAATAAAGCCTCCCCGTCCCCATCCGCAGACACGGTAGAAGGGCGAGGAACGGCGGAGAGGGGACAGTCACAGCCCGTGGCGAGAGGACTGGCACTGCGTCGGTGGGACAAAGCTGCAGCACCGTCCCTCAGAACTCTGTCCTCCGCGTGGGGCTGGGTTGGCGTCGGCCGCGGCTGAGATCGGGAAGGCAGAGATGAAGCAGCGACCCTCCCGTGTGTGTGATCAGACGCTGGAGGTGCCTCTGGGCCTGCTGCTATACCTCCTGCGGCTTCTCTGACCACGGGGCCGGCCGGCTGTCTATTTAGGTCCATGACACAGAGTTCCGCTAGCTCAACCCCGTGTCTGAGGCTGAATACTTAGAGGAGCAAGGGGGACAGGTGGACCCCAGTTTGTCCTGGCTTTCTCGCTCCGTTCACCCCTTGTTTCAGGCTCTGACAACACCGACAGACGCAAGAGCTGTGCACAACCTGCTTAACCGGCTGCCACCCCTGAATCCCCGCCACCGAGCCCTTTCTCCGCCCCACCTAGTGCCTCTGCCTTCCTGACTGAAGCCGCGGCAATGTCCCAGGTCTGAAGTCGCTGCAGCAGCCGGGGGGTGGGCGGGGAGGACCTTTGTGGTAACTTGGTTTTAAAACCACATTGAATCTCCCTGGTGGAAGTGTCCGTGTGGACATACTGGACTGAGACTCAAGGACATAAGTTCTCTTGATATTGATGTAGGCGTTTTTAAGCTCTGAGATAAGGACTAGACATGAGGAAAGAAGCCTTGAGTTTTCTAAGATAATAAGAGGAAAAGAGGTAGCAGAGCCTGACCAGGCAGTGGCATAGTGGATAGAGCATCAGACTGGGACACGGAGGACCCAGGTTCAAAACCCCAAGGTCGCTGGCTTGAGTGCAGGCTTATCGGGTTTGAGCAAGGCTCACCAGCTTGAGCCCAAGGTCACTGGCTCAAGCAAGGGGTCACTCGGTCTGCTGTAGCCACCCCCACCCCAGCCCCATCAAGGCACATGTGAGAAAACAATGAATGAACAACAACGGAGCCGCAACGAAGAATTGATACTTCTCATCTCTCTCCCTTTCTGTCTGTCTGTCCCTATCTGTCCTTCTCTCTGTGTCTCTCTCTGTCTCTGTACAGCCCCCCCCCAAAAAAAAGGTAGCACAATAAACAGAATGCTGTGGTTAAAAAAAATTCTTCCTTTGTCAGAACCAAGGAAAGAAAGCCGTGTAGGAGCCACAGGGGAAGTCAGACGTCGGTACAAGCCTGGGAGGCTGTAGGGTCGTAAAAGCAACCATGGAGGTGAGTGCAAGGAGGAGACTGTTGGTGTTTCTTCAAAGACCAGTGAAGAGAGGTCAAGGAACATAACCGGCGGTGCACGGGGGAGGAAGAACGTCTGACGGCGCAGGGAGAGCCAGAGCGCGAGCTGGGACCACAGTGGCGGGGGACGCGGGGACGCCCGGACCCGTATTCAGGGCTGGGGCTGGGGGCCACTCCACTCCTGGAAAGTTAAGTCATCTCTTCTCACCTTGATTGCGGACACCTGTCCTTGTCACGTAGCTGCGAGATACCCAAGCAGCCTCACTTTCTGCTCTGAGGAGAGAAGAAATGCAAAGTCTTTTCCTATTGGCTGTGCACTCTGACAAGAAAAGATTTAACCCGGCAATCGGTTAAACCTGGTGAACGTCTGTCTGATCAGTGACTTTGGGTTTTTTTGTGGTTGTTTTAGAGACATTCCCAAACCCCACAGCAAACAAATAAACATCTGAAAGGACAGTGGACACACTACAAATATCGATCGACTTACGACCTATGCATCTTACGACCATTCGACTTTACGACCACAATCGCTAGCCACGACTGCTCCGCGTCTGGCAGCGCAAGCGTGGCCCAGCTGGGCGCACGACAGTGCGGACCAGCTTCCGGCAGCACTGCCATCTCCGCGTGCACCATTTCAACTGTTATCCCAGACTCGGTACAGCAATTTGTGTTTTGTCTCTTGGATATTTTTCATCAAACCCCTCCCAAGATGTCTACCAAGAGGAAATTGTCTTTGCAAATATTAAATCAGTTGTACTGGTAATGCAGTGTTTTACTTAAACCTGATGAATGTAAAAATAAGAAACAAAATGGTGTAGAGATGATACAAATGGCATAAAATGAACAAAGAAAATTATGATAAAATATGACTTAAAGATTTTTTAACATCATTTCGCAGTACTGTACGTATACCCTACTCAACTTACAACCAAATCGTGTTACGACTGGTCTGTCGGAACCAATCGTGGTCGTAAGTCGAGCACCAGCTGTACTCCTAAACAAAGAAGTCAGAGAACATCACTTCCTAGGTGTAGAAGCTGAGCCCACGCAAAGAGGTAGCTTGTAGTGGAAAGAAGGCGATTACTCATGCATTTTTCCTATGAAGGCTTCTTGAACGTCACTGCTTGCTACTCTCTTCATTATCCCAGCAGTTCTCAACCTTTCTTCCCCAGGGGCACACTGGACGGCAGGTGTGACCCATTCCCGTGGGCACCCCCCACCCCCACCCCGTGGTGTGTGGGATCTCCAAGGACTCGCTGTGACTCTGCCTTTCTGTCAGGCTCGGGGAAGCATCTTGGAATCCAAGTGAGAGATAGCTGTATGTATATCCAATTGTCTTTTGAACAATGATTCACATAGACTGACATTAAAACACTTTTTTTTTAGTGGCACACCTAACAGTTGATTATTATAAGGCAACAGTGTTTTGCCATCCAGAGCTGAGAACCGGTGGTTTATAAAAAAAGAAAAAAGAAAAAGAAAACTGCCATTTCCTTCTAAGACTTTAGAAGACCACCTATCCTGCCAACATAGAAAGCACAACGTGTCCCGCTGACCAAAGGAACCCCAGTGTTTGGATCGCTTCTAGCTACTTGAGTAATTGGCCTTCCAAAAACACAACTGCAGTCCCTCACTGGCATCGTTGCCAGACCTCCAGAGCACCTGGCCAGAGAGGCTGAAGATGCTGTTTGTTCTGGAAAAGCCACATGCTGGGTGACGGAACACGCTTGGACAGACGAAGCTCTAGAAAAACATGCTTTCGCGCTGGCGTCTCTTCTCATCCAGCCTTCCATAAAAGTGTCCATTAAAATGCCTCATAACGCCGAGGCCAAGAGAACAGATGTGGAGAGCTGGGGTCAGTCAAGTTCACTTCACACCTGTGGGTCAGCTCACTCCAATTTCTCCACCCACGTGATGGGAAATCAGACTCTGAGGAGTGAGAGATCAAACAGATTTAACAGTTCATTTCATCCAGCCCCAGGCACCAACGCCATGGTGCCCTGGGGCTCCCTCCCCAGGGTCTGGCTTTGTGAGTTTGGGGCGAGAAGCCGCGCTTGCTCTGAGATGGCGCTGCCTGGGCGGGAGGAGCCGCTGATCTCCCCCCTGGAGAGACCTGGGCGCTGTACAAACAGCAAGAACTTGGAGACATGCAAAGCCCTTCATTTTCAAGGGACTCCAGAAACTGTCTTCCATGGGCACTGTTCAGGGGGGAAATTCCATTTACACAAAAGCTGATGGCAGCTGTGTCTGACCTTCTCAATGACACCCTTTGTCTTGGGAGTAAATACACTGCTCCCCAAAAATTAGGGGATATTTCAAAATGAATATGAAGCGATAAAAAGAAGAAGCATTTGATTTTCTTTTATTAAACAAGGACATCAGAAAAGCAAATGACAAGTCAAAGAAAGTTGTTCAATTATGCAAATGAGATGCAAAACCAACTTTTATTTCACTGGTGGAAACGCACTGTACAAAAGGCTGAAAGTACTGGAGTAGTTGCACGTTCCCTGGTCCCCTCATCTTTGTGAGCAGTAGCTGTTTGGTGTCAGCCTATCTGGGGACAACCTATGGAGAAAAGAAAATGCACACTCACAGGCAGAGCGGAGATGAGTTAGTGAGAGCAAACGTAGGGCTGCTCGTACATCCGTGCATACATGAAACAGCTGAAGGGCTCCTAAGGAACTGAGAGACACTGGCTGGCGTTCCTTGGGAACCCTGAGAACAAAGACTACGGGTCTGAGAAGTAAAGAGAGAGAACTGTAAGAACCAGCGAGAGCAACGACCCTCCAAGTGCTGAATGCTAGAATCTCTTTCGGAGGGCCTGAGATATTGAGGATTTCACCCTCGGGAATTCTGACTTAATTCGGTCTGGGTAAGGTCAGGGCATTTGAGACCTTTTAAAGATTTCTAGGTGATTTGAATATACGGCCCAAACTACAACCATCAGTAGAGAGAGACAGTAGCAGAGGTCTACAGAGCGACACAGCAGAAAATTTACTAAATTTTTATTTAATGTTTTTTATGTTTTGTCATATATTTTTTCCAAAAGTAAAAATTTACTGATGCCCTGAAACCACTGAACTGATAGAAATACACAAAGAAAAAATAACTTCTTCCTGACCTCTCGCCGCTCCCACACCTGCCCTTTCTTCTTGCTTTGCATTGCCCTCCCCTGCGGGCGTGTCCAATGTTAATAACCCAGTGACAGGAAGGGAAAAAGGTTTTTTGTTTTGTTTTGTTTCATTGGGCCATACTATATATACATTTCAGTGTAACCTATTTTTCTCCCTCAACAATCTTCCTCCAGGTTAGTAAATACGGTTTAACCACTTCATTTTAAAGGGCACATAGTCCCTGGCCTGTTGGGTCAGTGGTAGAGGTCAGCCAGCATAGGAATGACCCGGGTTCGATTCCCAGTTAGCGCACACAGGAGAAGTGACCATCTGCTTCCCCACTCCTCCCCCTCTCCCTTCTATCTCTCTCTCTCTCCTCCCCTTCTGCAGCCATGTCTCAGTTGGAGCAAGTTGGCCTCAGGCACTGAGGATGGCTTCATTGCCTCACCTCAGGCACTAAAATAGCTCGGTTGCTGAGTAACAGAGCAACACCCCAGATAGAGCATCCCCCAATAGGGGGCTTACCTGGTGGATCCCTGTAGGGGTACATGCAGTAGTCTGTCACTCTGCCTGCCTCCTTGCTTGTCACTTAAGGAAAAAATAAAATAATATAAAAAAATAAAAGGTACATAAAATTCCACAGGTTATCTAATCATTCAGATAATGATGGACATTTAGGCGTTGTCCTGAATTTTTCTTTTTATTATTTTTTTATTTTTTGTTTTCTGATTTTCCTTTGTTTTTGCCATTACAATTTCCAAAGAATATATATACATTTAAGTATAATAATTATAAAATCTGGGAATCAATCAACTCATTAAGATATCAAAATGTATTTGTCCAGTAACTGCTCCTAACTGTGCTCTCTTAACATCTCCTTTTCCATAAAAACCCAGCAACAATTTGGTGGCTTGTGTGTGACAAAGCATCCTCTGTGAGTCCAGAAGACTCAATCTCATTTGTTTGAAAACTTGAATGCTACGTTCACGTCAGATCGGCTCCTCCGCCCCCCACTTCCCAAAACGCAGCCCTGGCAGGCGTGGTTCCAGCCACACGCCAACGTTGAACTGCGCATGCGCGAGTGCCCCGCAATTTTTTTGTTTTAAGTCAGTTTTCATCTCTGAAAAAATAATAATAATTACTCAACCACCATACCATCCTGCTGCATATCTTCAAGATTCAGTTTGCATAGGTAGATTGCTGGCTCAAAAGATGTCTATTGGCCCTGGCCGGTTGGCCCAGTGGTAGAGCGTCGGCCTGGCGTGCAGAAGTCCCGGGTTTGATTCCCAGCCAGGGCACACAGGAGAAGCGCCCATCTGCTTCTCCACCCCTCCCCCTCTCCTTCCTCTCTGTCTCTCTCTTCCCCTCCTGCAGCGAGGCTCCATTGGAGCAAAGATGGCCCGGGCGATGGAGATGGCTCCTTGGCCTCTGCCCCAGGCGCTCGAGTGGCTCTGGTCGCGACAGAGCGACGCCCTAGAGGGGCAGAGCATCGCCCCCTGGTGGGCGTGCCGGGTGGATCCCGGTCGGGCACATGCGGGAGTCTGTCTGACTGTCTATCCCCGTTTCCAGCTTCAGAAAAATACAAAAAAAAAAAAAAAAAGATGTCTATTTTTTTGTTGTTGATGTTACTAGATGACTTTTCTAAAATGCTCAACCAAATCACTGCCCCCAAGACAAGGTTGAAAGTACCAGTTCCTTGTGTCTTGGCCTTCAATAGATGTTAAAATTTTCACCTTTAAACTGGTTATTTTGGTAATGCCTAGGTAGACACAATACTAAAAATAAAAATAAAAAAATCATGTTTTCACCTTTGGACCTTTACAGGCCTGAAAAAGAGAATTAAAGACATTGAATACCTGGCCATGAATCACTGTACAAACATTTGGTGAGATCCACAGGTCTTGATTTATACAGTGCAGAAACCAAACAACAGGACTTTCGTTATCCGCTCTTGAAGATTCCGATGGTAATCACGACTTTCCTTAGGCAACCGGGGACACTTAGGCAAGACCCTGCTCCTTGAGGGTGAGCAAATAAACACATTAATAAGAAACAGACGGGTCTATGAAAGCCTTTTCGCTGTAACAAATAGTATGTCAGAATGAAGACTTTCTTCTCACGGCACCGCAAAGGCCCGAGGTTATCTTCCGTGTGAGTGGTGGGTGGGGCCTACCTACATCCAGCAGGCTGCAACCTGGGTGTGCAAATGATATTGCTATGGAGGGAGCTGCCCCTGTTATGTTAGATATCGACTTGATGATTGTCTCCAGATCTGATTGCCTCACTCACATTTCTTCCTGACTTTGCTTGACTCTTATTTGATGGGTGATTGGCTTTCTATTCTCAGATATTCATTGGAAAGATGTCACCTTTCAAAAAGTTCTGGGTTAGAAAAGAAAAATTAGCGGTTTACGGTATTTGAGCAGAGTGAGGGGGGAAAATTAGTTTTATGATATTGATAAGAGTGAGAAAATTTTTTAAAGTGTTCCTGCCTAAGGTCAAAATTATTTATATACTATTACAGATGATACCGCTCATAACTTAAATGCCATTTACCACTCCGATGCTAAGTCCAGCGTCACAGCCTGACCCTTTCATTTGCTTCTCAAAAACTTCAACCTAGATTTTAAGAAAAGAAAAACACTTTTAGTTATGGTAGGAATCAGGGTTTCACCTTCATGAGAAATAGAAATTTGGAATTTCATAGTTACAGAGTCCTGTGA